>NC_138548.1:115053615-115653615 GCF_964273705.1 Natrix helvetica | reverse complement strand
CAACGTTAAAGATCGTTCTTGTGAAAATATATATATATTCAGAATGATACAGAGCCACAAAATTAAAAGAAATTGGAGAGTGAGGAAATGCTACTTGGGCAACATGACAGTTGTGTTTGCCTCGGTTTTGGTAGTAAGAATAATATCTTGTGGAATTATTTCATATATGGGGAAGCTGAATGGGACACTTGCTTTATGTGTGACAGAACAGTAAAAAATAGGTAACAACATACCTGACTAGAGATAAAATATGTACAGTTTGCATGCAAATGTGTTTAATCCAGCTGCTAAATCTTTAAAAGAAGGCTTCTCAAATTTTCTGTTCTCTAGGTTTGTTGGGTCTACTGTATCACTCTCAGAAATCCTAGAAAACTTAACACTTAGAAGATCTTGGCTAAGCCACTATCTTAGATTGCATACAAATGTGTCTCTCCCTCTTATTTTTCTGTATACCTTGGGAATGAATCATGTATGCTTCATTACCCTCTATCCATAACACTGAGGTACTGAAGGGGAAAATACTTTCCATATTTTGTTTTCTTAGCAACTTTTCAGTATAGAATGTGCAGTGGTCAGTTCCTCAGTATCCAAGAGTAATTTGACCCTGAAATTTCAACTTGTGATATAGTGAATGTTTGAGAATTTTAGGATAATATTGCATTATTCTGTCAATTATTGCTGTTTCTATCCTACTTCAGCATGCTGTGCTTGTTCTCTTTTGCTTGTTTCTAATTTTTTAACATTTATAAAACCTAAGTCATAAAAATTAGAACTGAAACGAGAAAAATAAATAAAATGAAAACCACCAGAACAGTGCAATATAACATAGCTAAAATAGCCTAGAAAATAAAGTTTTATTTCTCAGTAAGAAAGCCTCTTGGAAGAGCATTTCACCACCTGGATTAAAAGATGGGAGAAAACAGCTTAACTTTCGTTTGGCTTTTTTTCAAATTAAACCTCCCCCCATCCCCATGAGCTTCCAAAACCTATTAGGAAAATTCTTAAAAACTCTTATGGTAGATTTCTGGTGCTAAGCAAGATGCTCGTTAAGAGAGTTTTGTAAAAACTCTCCTGTTGGAAGAAATATCCATCTAGGTTCAGTTCCTAGTAGGGAGAAAGACACTGGAAACATGGAGGCTATTTGAAAAGATGGTTTAATAGTGGACAGGACCACATGGTTTGGGGTTCTGGGCAAAAAGAGCACACATGTGAGAGAGGGCGAGAGATTTATATCCTCTCTTAGGCCCCACCTTGGAGCTTCCTGTTCCTGTGTAAAAAATGTATTCTTATTGGTTGTCAGACTCCCATGGGCCATGCAGGGGTAACTTTGTAGGTTGTCTTGAGTCCCAGGCCTGGTTGAATCTTGCTGGGTGATGATGTAATGAAAGAGTTTTGGGCAATGAGTTTTGGCTGGAGGCTAATCCTACCTTTGTTGGATCTTGGGTGAGGGTATTTGCTTATGAATAGACCTAGCTAACTCTTTATTTCTTAAGTGCTCACATCTGCTGTAGGTTATTGAGGAGGTTATTGAGTTGGCTTGCAGTCAAAGAAAGAAATTTAGGAAGAACCCATCATCATGGATGAAACAATTAAAAGCAGTGGCAGAAAATTTGTATTCAAGATTCTGTTAATATAGCTTTATAATAATTAGCTCGCATGTTCTGTCCGGTTTACCTGGGAGCATTGACTTTTTGTTTCCGATGTAATACCTCATGCCAAATGGCTACTGATTTTTTTAAAAAAATGTTCTTTCACTTGGCAGATATATTTTAAGAATGGCGGAAGCCCATCAAGCAGTTGCGTTTCAGTTTACAGTAACGCCAGATGGAATTGATTTGCGCATGAGCCATGAAGCGCTTAGGCAGATCTATCTATCTGGGCTTTATTCCTGGAAAAAGAAGTTCATCAGATTCAAGGTAATGGAGATAAACACAAATTTGTACTTGGGGCAGGGCATGCAACAAATAGCCAATGCTACACATCCATATTGCATGATTTCTTTAAAACTTTGCCATCTGTTAATAAACTATGAAACAATTATGGACAATTCTGTCTCTTCTGTTTTAAATTCTATGAAAGAAAAATGAAATTGTAGAAATAATTAGGATGCTTCAAGATTTTTTAAAGGTTTTCTATGTGTATCTTTATTTCTTTGCCTTCATATTACACTCTGACAACCATTGGTATTTTTCTTACCTTCTTTCCATTGAGAGTTTTGCTTCACACTATCCATTAAATGACTTTTTTTAACTGATAGAAAACATATCCTGTAACATCATTTTGGATGCCTGAAAGTTGAGTCATAGCAACTGGACTTGTTTCAGTTCACAAAACATCTCAAAGCAACAACAAAATAAGTCCAGTTGCCAATGAATCTTCATTGACATCGTTTTGGGCAGTCTGTTTTTCATGGCATTACATATATCCATACTTTTGGTGAGTTGGCTTGCAATTATGTAGATTACAGCTTCCCTGTTATTTTTTTTGTAAATTCCAAAACTGCCAACTATTCAGCATTGCAATATTCACCTATTGCCTGCCCTTTTTCTTCCCATTCCAATAAATATTTTTGCTAACAATGTATAATACAGATCTCTAAAGAAGACAAATACTGCAAGGCAGGCTGCATCCATATGGTAATGACTTCCAATGTGCTGGGTCCATTCTTTGAAAGTTTCTTTTGAGAATGTAAAGTGATGGTTTAAAAAATCAGAAAATAAAGTATAGATATCTTCTTTTTCTAGAATGGCATAATCACAGGAGTCTATCCTGCTAGCCCATCCAGTTGGCTTATTGTTGTAGTAGGAGTAATGTCAACTATGTATGCAAAAATAGATCCTTCCCTGGGATTAATAGCTAAAATCAATCGGACCCTGGATACAACGTAAGTAAACTTCTGGCCTTAATTTGTCAATATCAATTAATCTTTTTGCCTTTGCCGGGGATACTGAAGCATTCAAATTTTTGCTTTAGAATAGAGGTATCCTTGATTTACAATCTTTTGCTTAGAGACCATCCGAAACTAGGATGACGCTGAAAGAAGGGACTTATGACCTGTACCCAAAGTTAAAGCCACTGCAGTGCCTCTAAAGGTGAAAACAACATTTGGATGCTTGGCAATGCACCCCCCCTTGCAATCATAATAAAATGCAGGTAGTCCTTGATCATTCAACCTCTGAAGTTGACTGAAGTAACAATAGTGCTGAAAAATAACTTTACAGCCTCTTTATGATCATTTACAACTTTGCAGTATCCCTCAGTCATGTAATCACTGTTATAGTCAATTATACATTCTCCTGTGCCCAACCTGTGTTTTTTTTCTCTCCTGCAGAGAAGAGAAAAATGGAAGAAAGGGGTTGCAAGAATGTAAGCTGTTTTACCCATTGAAAACTGATTGTGCTGGCAGCCTGGAACTGGAAGCCACAGCCACATTACACAAACAGTCTTACAGCATTCTCTTGAAATCTCTTTCTTTCTCATTTCTCTGTGAGGGAGAAGAGGCAGGAAAAAAAAGTGATTTCTATAAGCAACCTCTCCTTTGCCTTGCCCTTTCCCACTGCCAAGGTGATGGCATTTGCTCTTGATGCTTAGAAGACAAGATACACTACATTGCCAAAAGTATTCACTCACCTGCCTTTACTCGCATATGAACTTATTGTAAGTGACATCCCATTCCTAATCTATAGGGTTCAATATGACATTGGTCCATCCTTTGCAGCTAGAACAGCTTCAACTCTTCTGGGAAGGCTGTCCACAAGGTTTAGGAGTGTGTTTATGGGAATTTTTGACCATTCTTCCAGAAGCGCATTTGTGAGGTCACACACTGATGTTGGACGAGTTTACGTGGCCTACCACTTCGTGGCTGCGTTGCTGTCGTTCCCAAACACTTCCACTTTCTTATAATACAGCTGACAGTTGACTGTGGAATATTTAGGAGCGAGGAAATTTCATGACTGGATTTGTTACACAGGTGGCATCCTGTAACAGTTCCACACTGGAATTCACTGAGCTCCTGAGAGCGACCCATTCTTTCACAAATGTTTGTAAAAACAGTCTGCATGCCTAGGTATTTGATTTTATACACCTGTGGCCATGGAAGTGATTGGAACACTTGATTTTGATTATTTGGATGGGTGAGCGAATACTTTTGGCAATATAGTGTATCTTGAGATTTCTTTCTCTCTGCTCTCTGTTCTCTTGATGGAAATAGGAAGAGGAAAAAAGCAAACAATTTCTGTATTAGTCAAGCAAGCAATTTTTTTCTCCCCTTCCCAGTGCAGAGATTGGAGAGGAAGATATTAAAAAAGAGTACTGTTAAATTTTGACTCTTTGTCTAAATGTCTGTCCTTATTGCCCCAAAATTTGAGCCTGTGATAGATAAAACCATTCCGATTCCTTCATTTTTGGATATAGACACGGAAATATTTTTAATGGAGTTGTGAGGATAGTCCTGGTGGCTTTTTCTCCTTAATGTTTAAAAATCATTGTCAATGATTAGAATTAAGGTCTGGGGATTATGTTTGCTGTATATTTCGATGGAGGGATACATTATGTTTGCTGTATACCTCCATTGAAAAATAATTGTATTATTGCAATACAATTTTTCTAGAAGTATTGGAGAAGCCATAATCAAAACTTTGTTCTGGTACCATTTTTATATATAAAAAAGAGAACAATGTTTTTGAATAAGTATTCTCTAAAAACCAATAGAACTATCTATAGACTGGAAGTCATCCCACCCCTACTGCTATCCCCACCCCTCTTGGAACAATATATATATATTATCAGTGGGTTGATAAATTTGCAAAAGTTTGTAATTTTTACCTTTAATAAGTGTTACTTTTTTGATTGACCCTTCTTAGTATATTATGGTTTTAAAATTCTGAAATTTTTGACTGATGCTTTAATTTCCTCTCATTCTTTCTTTTTTTAAAACAGCGGCTATATGTCCAATCAAACACAGAATATTGTCAGTGGGATTCTGTTTGGGACAGGGCTATGGGTGACTCTTATTTTCTCAATGCGCTACTCTTTGAAGATGCTGCTTTCATACCATGGTTGGATATTTGCAGAGCATGGAAAATTTTCTACAGGAACCAAGATATGGATGGTAAGATAATTTTAACATATACTTGAAAATGACATTGATATAACCTTGCCTTACTATAACCACTATTTGAGGATTTGCTTTCAGAATGGTGACATTTATTTAAAACATGTATTTATTATTATTTATTTTATATTAATTGGATTTATATGGCCATCCATTTAACCATAGAAAATTTGGGAGGCTAATGCCACATAAAAAGTCTACAGTATTTAACATTAATTAATTAAATTAATCACAGTAGTTTCCCCCAGGGGATAGGGATTTTTATATTGTGGAATTTTAATCGTGGAGTTCACCATGTGTGACTTGGGGAACCATATAAATGTGCTTCATAAGTACATAAATAAATAATTTTGTAATTTAGGAGTGCAATATGTATTATTGCTTAGCTAGAGGTAGTCCTCGACTTCCAACCATAACTAAGCCTGCAGTGATGGTTGTAAAGTGATCAATGTGATTTTATGAGATTTTTTTGCAGTGGCTATTAAGAGAATGCCATGTTGTTAAGGGGATCCATTGTTCACTTTGGGCCTGTTTTTGCCAGAAACTAGAAGTAAATGCTGTTTTTTGATTAAAACAATATAATTCATGGTAACATGACTGGGGCACAGCACAGTCATAAACGTGAGCTGGTTGTCAAGGACCCAAAATTTGGCCACATGGCTATGGGGGTAGGGGGCCTCCATCCATCAGAAGTTCAGAATCAGGTCATAAGTACCTTTTTGGAGGATCCATCAGAATTTTAAACAGTTGCTAAGCAACTAGTCATAAATAGAAGACTACCTATATTGTAAACCAGCTTTTGGGTTGTAAAGCATACCAGATCTATTTGTCTATATACTAATAAAACTCCTTTTTTGTTGATTTCAATTGGGCAAAACAGTAGCTCATAGAGCAATAGTTTCGAATAAACGTTCCTCAAATGGGCTAACTTAACAGAAAGCATCCAAAAACCATTACTCCCATGGAATTGAAATTTAGAAAAGTTGTGGCCTTTTCAGTATCACTGCACTGCTGCACAGTCAGCTGTGGTCACATGATTATCATTTCCCATACTCCCTGCCAGCTTCCCATAAGTCAGTGAAGAAGCCATTGGGAAGGGTGAAGTCGTCAAAGGTGATGACAGCATCATGTACCTCAAGATGATTGAAATTCAGCAAATCATGTAATTTCTGACTACACTTCTCAGTAGTTCTATGGTGCAAGAGAAGACGGGAGGTGCAGATCCCTCCCCTCTTTCCTAAATCCCTTTGACTCCTGCACCCAATCAGGTACAAGTCCTGATCTTAACAGTATTGGGTGGTGAGGCAAGAATGAGCTGCTGGCGAAATAGGGTTGGCTGGGGGATTCCGGCAGTCAATGGGTACATCCACTTTCTCCCTGGCGGGAGAATATCTTGGGGACATGGTGGGATGGGGATCAGGGATGCAGTTTTCGTTGCAGTCCACAGCTCCCTTTGTTTCGCTTCCCTCTAGCAGGCAATTGCACTGGTCAACTGAGGAGATGGAAGAGGGGGAGGAAGAGTTTCACTGGGGCTCTACTGAGGGTCATGAGGAGAAGAGAAACAGCACTACCTTACATTATATGTGAAAGGAAAAATGTCCTAATGGGTCATGGGTTGTCTACTAGGAGCTTCAATCATATAGCATGGGCTTAGAAATATTTATATGCAGTTACCTCCTATGGTTCATACAAACTGCCGTTTGTGTTTATTGGTAGAATATAAATGGAATATATATGAAAGTAACTAAAATTTTAAATACTTCTGTGAATAATAAAAAGCAGTTGCGTACTAAATGTCTGATAGTTTACTTCAGAGATAATTTCAAGACTTTTTTTTTTGAATACAGGCTGTATCTGAAGGGTAAGGCCCAGAGCATTGCTTTGTCATAGCTTAATGTTCCATTGGCTGAGTATTTGGCATGACCTATCGTTTATTGCGTTACATCTGTTTGGTTTAAACAATGCTATGCTTGGGCATTGTTAACAACTGTAACTAATACATTCTGCTGTTTTGAGTGTTACTCCTGTTTATAAACAGGAAATAATTTACCATTACTGAAATGAAAAACGTGCAGAGAAATTCAGTTGATATTTGCTTTCTTTCTATAAGGACTAAAACCCTTACGTTTTTGAACAATATTAACATAATTGGATGGCTTGTGCCTTCCTAAATCTCATCAGATGTTCTAGGTTTCCACTGTTGAAGTCTTGCACATTGAGGGGACACCAGGATAAGGACATTTGTTTTACTTTAAACATTAAATTGTCCTGATCATTCAAGATTTTCTTCTAATCCTTATTTTTCATAAGTTTTTCTAATTTTTTTTTCTAAAAAAATAACTTTGAGAGAAATGGTTATTGTAACATGTTAATCTCTATCCTTGGAATGTTACGTTATGCAAAATATCAGAAATTAGAGTATACATTATTTTTGTGATAGTGATGCTTTTAGGAGACAACTTTATAATGCCATGTTAAAGAGAATTCCTACTTGGAGGGGGAAAAAATAACTCCCATTCAGGCAGTGCCTATTGTATTGAGCCATTGCTTTCTATGGATAAGTAGGGCAAGAAGGATAAGCACTTCATGCACCAGAATTGAAAGTGCCATGACATATTTTTCAGATATTTGTATTTATGAATATTTTCTATATGAGTAGATATAAGCAAATAGAGTAAAAACTTCCCTACTGTGATAAAATGGAAAACTAAAACATCTTCTCGGCAAGCTAAAAATTATTTAACATTATTCAGCATCTTGGTGTGACCTGGAGGGGGATCTGCCTGTTGGGCATTTCCTTCTGCATGTATCAGACAGGAATTATACAAAGACCCAGTCTACAGCTTTCTCTGGTGATTTTGGTGCTTCTGTTCCTCTCCTTACAACATGTCAGTCCATCGGCATAAACCAAAATGGCTGTGGATAGAAGACAACAAAAACCAAAAAGATGGTAGCATGCCCATAGCACCTGAAATTGGTCAGATCATCATGATTACAGCCACAGCCGTGCAGATCACGCCTATAGAAGGACTTATAATGGAAGTGGAAGTGGAAAATGGTACTTCAACATCAGATTAGAAAAATTCAAACAACTAAGTTTGCCTTTGGCTTGGGTATGAGAGGAAAGCTGCGTCAAGCTGATGTGTCCTTCAAGAACAATTAGTAAGGAATATTTGAGCCAATGGTAAAGGCCATAAATGTGTCCAAAGTAAATAGACTTTAAAAAATTTCAGGGAGAAGCAGAGCAATGGGAGAGTGGAAATTACCCACTTACAAAACTTTCCCCACTGAAAGAATGTCTGTACGCATTCCAATATACTGTCCTTCAGCAGTTGTACTACTAGCATTTGTTGTCTGTGAAAAAAATTGAAGAGTCTTATTTATGTTGCACTGTCAGTGTGAATACTATGGACTTTTGCAGAATTAATGAAGTTTTCCTCCTGAAGCAGTAAAATTGGGGGCGGGGTGGGGGTGGGGGTAGAGAGAGAACAGGGAAATATTAGATGTAATTAAAGTTCAGGTAGAATTGGGAATTGCCCTGCCTTAGCCAAGGGCAAAAATATTCTTATTAAAGAGGATAACAGTTTTAAAATTTAAAAACCATAGATTTATAAAATAACATTCATAATTTTTTCTGACCATGATTTTCAGCAAAGGAAGGGCAAAGACACAATGGCTTATTTTTGGAATGTTATGTTTCTTCCAAGTTGAAGTACTGTATATAGAATCAGATTACAGTAAAAAGAACAATAAAACAATATATCAGCACAATATAAAACTACATCCTGACCGTTGTTTCATATTATGTTAATATATATAATGCTCTTTCTATATTAAAAGAATTGTGAGAGGAAAAATAGTTTGCCAACACTCCTTCTGGTGAAGATACTTTTTTCATCTAGTCTGCAAAATGTTATTTTTCCTGTTTTATTTCCAGGCGCTTGTGAAACTTTTCTCTGGACGTAAACCAATGCTGTATAGCTTTCAGACCTCACTACCACGCCTTCCTGTTCCAGCTGTAAAGGATACTGTAAATAGGGTAATGTGAATATTTGAAACTTTTCTCCCTAGACATTTATATTGGGGTGAAATGGTAATTTTGATTTGCTTCACTTAAAGACTTCTACCAGGGTGAAGATGGGGGGTGGAAACCTTCCCAATATGTTATTTTGTTAATTTCAGATACAAGTAAAGTCGTAATTATTATTTGATTTATTCACTGATCAAGTTTTTCCATTGCATTTATACTATTAAAGACCAGATATCCAAGTGTTCAAATGTCCAGATGTATGTTTGAGAGTGAGTGAATGACAGAATAATTCAGCTATCCAGAATATCTGTTATAAAATAATGCTCAAGATGTTTTGAAGATGATAGATGTATGTTTTCCTACTGAAAATGATCCAAATTGATTGTCCATTGACTAAATGGTTATGATCTTGGGCAGTTAGAAAGAGGAAATCCAGTTTAAAAAAAGCTTAGCAGTCAATTGTGAAGGTCAAACTCAGTTCACATCTTCAGGTATTATGGCTAAGAGAAAGAAATCAATTACCATAGTCCAGAATTGGAAAACTAACTTAAAATCAGTCACCATCTTAAGTTTTAAGCCACAATTCAAACCATCATTTTAAATTAACTGATTCCATATTATAGTTTTCCAACCTGATATAATTGGGAATAATACAGATATGTGCTGCTGCTGCTGCTGTATTGTGAAATTATTATTTAGAAGATTGCTTTTAGCTCTTGCTTGAAGAGTGTAAGTGGAGAGACGTTCTTCAGATAGACCTTGCTTTATTGATCCCAATTCATTTCTTCTTAATGGTTTTAGTATTTAGAATCAGTGCGTCCACTTATGAACAACGAAGAATTTAAAAGAATGGAAGGTCTTGGCAAAGATTTTGCTGTAAATCTGGGACCAAAGCTACAGTGGTATCTGAAGTTAAAGTCTTGGTGGGCTACAAATTATGTAAGTAGGTAAAGCAAGTGCTTTCATGAAATCGTACCATTTTAAGTTACACAAGTTTTCTTCGTTTTTAAATAATCTGACTTTTTAAATAATCTTGTCATACTCAAAACATTGACTGATACTGTTATGCAATTTCCACTAGCTCTCTTCTTGTTACCAGAGTGTTGAAAACAGCTTAGGATGCCTAAATTAAACTTGCAAATTATTTGTTTTCTTGGTAGTTTATTTAGATGATTGATAAACCAACTAACTCAGAGGGTTTAGGCCAGTGATGGCTAACCTTTTTCTAAAGACGTGCCAAAATTGTGTCCCACCCACCTGCATGCATGAATTTTCATACTCCCCAGGCTCTGGAGGTTTTCCTGAAGCCTGCCGGGGGGAGGGGGGGGGATAAAAACTGCCTCCCTTGGAGGCCCTCCGGAAGGTGGAAAAGGATAGTTTTCAAGCTTCCAGTTGACCTGTTGGGCCTGTTTTTCACCCTCCTCAGGCTCCGGAGGCTTTCCTAAGCCTGGGGAGGATGAAAAACGACCTCCCCCAGCCCTCCGGAAGGCTGAAAATCAGCTGAGCTGAGGGCTGCCATGCCAGCAAATATGAGTCCGTGTGCCACCTGTGACATGCGTGCCATAGGTTCACCATCATGGGTTTAGGCAGTATATAAAATCAAAACATAGCACAAGGAACACAACAATAAAAAAGATGGGCTGCTTAATCACCCAATGTTTTCTAGAGAAGTCAGGTGCTATTCTCTAGAAGGCCATAAAAATGGAAGCGATTAATGCCTTGATAGATAAGCTTGATAGGGAAGCATCAACCAGGGAAACCTGCCTCTCTTCCTCCTGTTATATATCCTGTTAGGAGACCTTTAGCGCTTCATCTTAGTGAAGTTCATTATTTAGGTTATCAATGTTAGCCTAATCGCTTCCGTTGACTTAAACTCTGAACATGGAACCCTTAATCACAAAACTTTGAAATAAATTTGCAACATTTACTTTAATCTAACTCTGACTTAGTTTCCTGGCTTGAAAGGTGCAGTTTTTATATGATTTCCTGAAACAACTTGATTTCTACATATTTTTGCTCTAAACAATTGTACTGAGTGGGAACCCCCCTCCCCCAAATCATTAATCATAGTAGAAAAGACTGATTACCCCTCATACAACATGTAATTGAGAGTCAGTCTAACCTTTCAGACCTTTGTGTTAATCTCTTGAGCAAGTATGACAACTTTTGATGAAGCTCATCTTCTACATGTTCATTCCCTATATTCTCTTTTTGGCTGCAATATTACTTGGAAGCCTTGCAAAAATAAATAAGCACCAGTTTCATATTGTTCTGCAGTAAGCCCCCCCGCCCCCTCAAAAAAACACCCAACCCTCCAACAACCCATGACAGGAGCTTTTTCTTTTTTATTTAAACATTTTTATTTGTTTTTTAAACAAGGACAAACAAACATAAAAATAAAAAACCCATCTTCCATTACAAATTGTAGAAAGTGTGTCAGTTGGTTACAGTATTTCCATGCATCTCTTCCATAGTCACCACCTGCTTTTCATATCAAATCGCATATTTTAAATTCACCTATATTCATGTATATCACAATTATATCTCAACCTTAATTTGACTATAATTGTTTTTACGTCCTTTTATATATAAATATTCAAAATCTAGAATAGAATTATATGATAACATTCCATTAAATCATCCTAAAATATCCAATCACAATACATCTTTATAACATATTTTAAATAAAGCTTTTAAACCTCTCATAATCTCCATATATTGTTTATATAAAATTTCATATTATCAAACTAATATATCTATATGTATTGTTATCATTATTAATCATTATTTAACTATAATTGTCTCTTCATTTTATACATACTACTAGTAAACTAAATTTAGCTTAATTTTTATTATACATTTCATTGCATCAACCTGTATCCCTCCAGCAATAGTACGGTCTTATATCTCTTGCCATTTGTAGCATTAATGTTCTAGTTACTTTCTTAATAAATCTTGTATAAACCTCCCTTGGTAACATGCTGTTCCTTTCGTATCTCACAAAAGCTTGAAACCCAACATCTGCTCTTTCCATCAGCTTATCTTTGGTTATCACTAGTGCTTCTATCAAGATTTCTCTCCTTATCTCCGTCAATTTTTCTCTCTTTTCTTCTTCTGTGCTTTGAAGTCTGGGGTAGAGTTCCAATCCATCCATCTCCCCTTTCCATATTCCGCTCTTGCCATTGCCAACTACACTCACTTTTGTTGTCAGAATCCATAGTTTTCTTATCTCTTTGCTCATTTTTTTCTTCCATCTTTTGAACTCTGTCCTCCACTTTCTTCATTTGGTAAACATCCTCAGTTTCTCCATCAGATTTTTCTGTTTTGTATTCCATATTCTCCAATCTCTTTTCAATTCTCTCTGTCACAACTAATAGATTTTGAATTTCAAACATAATCATTTGCAATGTTACAGTTTCTTTTTCCTGCTGGGCCATTCTTTCAATTTTGCAGATACTGCCACTATGGGGTTCAAGGCTATTTTAATAAACTTCAAACAGGTTCATTTATTATCTTTCAAGTCAAAATGTTCTCCTCTCTCCAATAGCTAGTGATAGAACTTCCAAAAGGCACCTGTATAAACAATTTGTGCACATCCTACTATCACTGTCAGTAAACAAGCTGAAAGAACCTTGAATCTCAAGTGATCAAAGAGAAAGAAGAAAAAACAATGCATCCAGCCTCTAAGTGGCAGTGTAACTGCTTTTCCTCCTGTTGTTACAACCCTCTTTATAATCCTTCTTATTTTCTTCTTTATATTCCAAGCTTAAGAAAAAGTTCCATCCGTAAAAAAAAAAAAAAAATTAGAAACTGGATAACACACTAAGTTCAATGCAGATCAATCTCGTGGCCTACAGTCTTTTGTCTTCGATCTTAACTTAATTGTTTTTTCCTTGGGTAGTCTCTTCCTCTAATAATAACATTTCCTCACCAATTCGACACACTTTCTCTTTCCGCTTTCTTCCCGTTCCAGAGCTGTCCCAACTTCAGCAGCTTCATTAGCTGCGTTTCTGTCACCGGAAAAAAAGGCTATTCTTGGATCTTTCAGGGACTTTGTGGTGTCCCTGAGATCAGCAGGAGATGCCCTTCTCAATCACTGTCTCTACGGGATGGTTTAGGTCCAAATAGACTGTCCAGCGGCAGGAATTCGACTGTGATCTCGGACCACCAAGATCATACGTTGTGCCGTCGCGTCGTCAGCTCTCTTCAGACAGGAGCTTTTTCTAACAACTCTTGCCAAACATTAACCAAGCGGTGTTTTCCCTTTCCCACAGGAAAAAGAAGTAAGGTTAGATGAGCTTTATTTAAGAACTGTTGGGTGGATGTTGTTGTTTATGTAAAACCAATACAGGCACCCAGAGCAATCAAGTTATCATAATATGTGGCTTGTTTGAGAAGGTTGAACATAGGTTGAACAAGGTTGGCATAGGACCTAGTTATCTGCAGGATCGCATCCTACCACACACGTCCCTACGACCAATCCGCTCACACAGGGAGGGACTCCTCCTGGTGCCGTCCGCTAGGCAATGCCAGCGGGCAACACCTAGGAGTAGGTCCTTCTCTGTGATGGGCCCAACCCTCTGGAATGACCTCCCCCCCGACATCAGAACCACCACCGACCTCCGCTCCTTCCGTCAAAAATTAAAGACTCACCTGTTTCAATCAGCTGGCCTGGCACTCTCTTAGTTTTGCCTCCCGGGGATATATTTTAACTGGGTTTGGGTATTTTAATTGGGGATGTTTTTTAGGGTTTCTATAGCATATTTATTTCTTGTACAGTCTCATCTCCTCCATCTAAATGTTTAGTATTTAATTGTTTTTATATTATTTATATTGTTATTCATGTATTTTATCTGCATTTTATCTGACTGTACACCGCCCCGAGTCCCTTTTTGGGAGAGGGGGCGGTTTAGAAATCCAAATAAATAAATAAATAAATAAATAAATAAATAAATAAATAAATAAATAAGGTTGAACTAATTGTATCTGAATGCTTTTTGATATTCTCTTTCAGTTTCATAGATCAATGAACCAGATCATTTCTTTGTTGTAGGTTAGTGATTGGTGGGAAGAATACATTTATCTTAGAGGACGTGGGCCTATCATGGTAAACAGTAATTACTTTGCGATGGTGAGTGAACTATTCAAATTGGCTATTCGGCTGGAATAAGCCGAACTGACATGTACTTGCCTGGATAACAATTTGTGTCTATATAGTAACAACAGATGTCATTATTTCAATGTATCACAATGCAAATCAATGATAACAACATCTTATTGCAAATGCTTTTTTTATCATCTTGGTTGGTCCTTGTAAAGGTATATACTTTAGGCTTAATCTCACTAGGTGTTGGTGCTAATATTGTCCTATAACATCAAAATCTGGATCTAGATGGAGGTATTAAAATAATTGTATGTCAAGGGTGCAGGTACTTTTCGTTCATTCATGGCAGCTTATATGTTACGGCCATCATAACGTTTTTTATTTTGGTGTAAATTAGACAACGGGTGCTCCATTGGGTCATTATTTCAAAGGTATTTCCTTACCTAAACAGAGAAATAGAATGAGCAAGAGTTGGCCAAAATGCAGTTGGAGCAGGAACAATTTCCCCATTAATTTCCATTCTTTCCCAGCAGGCAAGTAAGTGGCTGCTGCAGGGTGTGGGAGGAGAGGGAGGGATTGTGGCTGGGAAATTATCATGGAAAATTGAAAATGAAGATCATGTGACAGGTAGCATCCCAGCAGCCAGTAGTACTGAAGCAGTCACAACTTCCATTCCCTCGGGAGTCGTGTGGCCTGGATTTTGAACATATTCTATAAGTTACCCTATTTGAGTATCTTGCTTCAAAAATTGTTACTCTGTGATGTACCATTTCACCCAATTAAAGGTCATGACAACAAGTTTTAATAGTATATAGCAGTAATGGTGAACCTTTTTTGGTTTGCGTGCCATAAGTGGGGGGAGCACAGGAGGGTAGTGTGCGGGCATGCCGCATCCATAATGCAATGTGCAATCCCCCCAGGGCACATGCGCGCACTACAGGCACTCCCCCCCATTTTTTGCATGCTTTTTTTTGCCCTCCCCAGGCTCCAGAGGCTTTGCCCTCCGGAGGCTTCAGGAACCTTCAGGATGCTTCCCTGAAGCCTCCGGAGCAGGCAAAACGACCCTCCGAGCAAACCCGAAGTGACTTCCGGTTTGCTTGAAGGGTCGTTTTGAGCCCTCCGAAGGCTTCAGGGACCTTCAGGACGCTTCCCTGAAGCCTCTGGAGCAGTCAAAACGAACCTCTGAGCAAACCGGAAGTCCATTGCTGAACTTCCAGTTTGCCCGTAGGGCCAGTTTTTGCACTCCGGAGGCTTCAGGGAAGCTCATGAAACCTCCGGAGGGCCTCTGGGGGGGTGGGGGAGGCTCTTTTTGCCCTCCCCAGGCTCCTATAAAGGCTCTGGAGCCTGGGGTGGGCGAAAAATGGCTTTAAAAAAGGGTGAACTCAGCTGGCCAGCGCGCACATGAGCGCTGGCCAACTGACAGGGCAGCGCCTCGCGTGCCCTGACAAATGGCTCCCGTGCCACCTATGGCACACGTGCCATAGGTTCGCCATCACTGGTATATAGATTTCACAGTATGCTTTTGCTTCAAACACTTGGCTTTCAGAATTATCTTAGCCTTAGAAGTATATTCTCTACTTTTTAGATTATGATGATAAGAAAAGTTCCAAATAGTTTATCCTCTCTTTGCTTCCCATGTTTGGCATATTAGAGATATGACATTTAGATCGTTATTCAAGTATGCTATTACAGGGAACTATAAGGGGGAAAAACCTCCTGTATTTTCTGTGTACTTTTGTTTCCTTATTACTGCAACAATATTATTGCTTGTGGGTATCTAAAAAGTCCTCACGAACATAATACTTTAACATCTGTTCTTACCTCTTCTTGTCATCTTTCAGGATTTTCTGTATTTTACTCCAACTGCTGTGCCGGCAGCTAGAGCTGGCAATGCCATCCATGCTATCTTGCTGTACAGAAGAAAACTGGATAGACAACAAATCCAGCCAGTATGTAAATTTTCCCATTTTTTTTGAATCCCATAAATAAGAAATATTATTTCTATTGACAGATTGCTGAGAGAAAAATAAGACATCTGACTGTCAAATGTAAATGTAATGTGTACATGACCTGATAAGATAAACGAAAAAAAGCAGAGTGGTTGAGTAACAGAGAGTTAGGGACCAAATTAAAATTAAGTACATGAGGAAGCCCAGAAGGGTGTTTTTTTTTTCCAGGCTCATGTAACTAGGCTATATTTTCTGCTGATTCCGATTCAGTGGGTGTTTAATCCTATTCACATAATAGCAGTAAAGTTCCAATCTTAGAATTTAGGATAAAGAATTTTGGAGAGACTTTTGTGTATCCCGCAAAAAAGACTAGCATCTTTGTGTACCTGTATTGAATAGTCACCTACTTCCAAGATCAGCAACTTGATGCTTACAGGCACCATGAAACCCATTGATTCAGTTTTATTTATTTATACCTCCATGGTGCGCACACATGCATACACACACCAAAATAGTGCCAGGCCATGTGTTCTCATAAGGCTTTGGAAGAATTAAGCCATTTAATATTTGTAACTTTCTTTGAAATTAAAATTGTATTATTTTAAAAGATATATTTGAAGGCCTTCAGTGTTATACACACGCACTATAATGCTAAGTTCCTTAAAAAATTGATTCCGCAATACTAAAAATCCAGATGTATGCATAGGAAATATCAAATAAAGTAGCGTGCTGGCCTTTATTTTTTCTATAAAAGGTAGCTTCCTGCCGTTTTTTACTGATGAAGAATTGAGTATTGCTATAGAGACATGACTCTTTTACTGAACTTTCCTATTTTACAATTGTTTTTCATGCCTGAAATTTAGGTGTTTATTTCCAAAGTCACAATGTGACTGTTTCAAGTGTATTTCACTGTTTGTTGTCATGAGCAGGTTTTTCGGGCTTCTCAACTGTGGGATAGGTAGAAACTTTGGTTGACCAATATATTTATAGGTATTGAATGAATACAACACACATATATTAACATGGACTGCTATATAGAAATAAGTGTACAATTCAACTTCCATTTTAGCTATTCCTAAGTGTAATCATTAGGAAGTATTTTTAAATCCAGGCTATTTTCTTATATATAATGTAACAACTTCCTTCAAATACAAGGAAAAAGTTACCATAGGAAAAAGAACTCAATTTCTCATTTGGTTATAAGGCTGTAATTGTGCTAATGCTGCAAGTATAGGTTATATTTTGTGGCCAAGGCTCTGAAATATTTGGGGACTTACAGCGATCATGTTGGCAGAAAGAAGACATAGATGAGGGCAATGATACACACTATGCTGTGTTCTATGAAGGATTCCCCCCCCCAAAAAAAATATGGGTGTTTCTTCTTTTTTTTAAATGGAAATTTGATAAATAAAAATGCTGAGAAGGAAGATCTCAAATATTCAATGCGTAGGATAGAATATGCAGAAAAAGAAAAAATGAAAGAAGGTCTGTATGCACACATACACATATAAAATAAGTTATATTTGTATGAGGCCCTTCAGTGATCTATTCTAGCACTGTTTCTGGAGCTCTCAAATTTTGCATAATTACATAATACCCGAAAGAAAACACTTCAATGAAACCTAAAAACTATAGGAAGAAAAGATACATTTTGAAAACTATACTTTTGAAAGATACTTCATCAACAGAAGGCATTTCCAGTGGAAAGATCACCTGGCAAAAAAAACCTCAGTTTTTAATGTCAAGTGATAAACCACATAAAACTTGTTTTTTCCAATAGGAATGACTTTGTTTTAGGTAATTGCTCCATGCCTGAAGAGCTCTGGGGATCCTCAGATCTTCTGGTAATCTCTGTAACCTTCACACATGTTTTTTTTTTTCCCTTCACAACCTAATTATTTCTGTAAAACACAATTGTAACGCTCATTTGCTGCATAGATTCTTCTGATGGGATCCACTGTTCCACTCTGCTCAGCTCAATGGGAGAGGATGTTTAACACCTCCCGTATTCCAGGAAATGAAACAGGTAAGAAGGACCAGATGACAACATGGAGCATCAGAGAATTCAATGTATAAAACAATGCCAGAATTCCCTCTTAACTCTATTCTGCTAATTACAAATCTTTACATTTACACTATGCGGAACCTGGACATTTGCATTATTCTGATTCAAAGAGGGCAAGAGACCTTTGGGTCTAGCATGGTCACCTTAACTATACCTGCCTTCTGCTTCTTGAACAAGTTGTGTCTTTTCCACAGCTTACAGAACTGCCATGTGCCTCAGGATTTTTTGGCAGCAGGATGGTAACATGCAATTACATTTTAACATCTTTTCCACTCAAATAGTGGTTTTCCTGAGCCCCCTTGGCTTCAGCATAAGCCTGGAAAAAGTGTCATTTTGTTAACCAGCAGTCAACAAGTACTGTAAAGAGTCCAATGCTAGGTATAAAGCTCCCTTGCCTGTTTTATATTCTGATGTTACATCCCTAACCTAAGGAAATGGAGTGAATTGTACACTTCAAACAATATGGTAACTGGTGAGTAAATCTGCAGCCAAATTAAATACTTCACTGCCTAAAGAGAAAGATTTTAGCTTGCATTTCTACAAGTTTTGCTTGTAGAAAGAATTGTTGTTGGGAAATGGCTTGCTAACTACTATGGAGATTTCATTTTGTATGATTATTAATACTTTTCTTTCCATTTCTTTAGGTCTTCTAATTTTCCACCACTTCTTTACTCTTTGTGACAGCTACACTTTCTCCTTAATTTGAAACCTTTGTTTGAGGGAAATTTTCATTTTCCTTTTTTCCTTTCAGCTTATGATTTACAATACCGTCCCATTGTGCTCCTCTCAGTATGAACGTTTGTTCAACACTAGCCGTATACCAGGCATAGAGACAGGTACAGTGTTAGTCCTGTCAATGTATTTGGCCCCTCCTTTACATTCTGTATATAGAAAATTACTGCAACCTATAATTGCCACATTTGCTAAAGCTGTACGCTTTTTTCTTGCAGAAGTTACTATGCTTTTAATATAGTGTGATAAGAGATCCAGTTCTTAAGACTGTATGGGTCATTTCAGTTTGGGGCATCTCAGTAAAAAGTGGATAATTAAAGAATGAATTAGGATGAGATATCTTAGAAATTCCAATGTGCATTCCTTATACAGATACTGAATCATTTAAAAAAATAGCAATAGCACTTAGACGTATATACCACTTCACAGTGCTTTTACAGCCCTGCTTACAGAGTCAGCCTATTGCCCCCAACAATCTGGGTCCTCATTTTACCCACCTCGGAAGGATGGAAGGCTGAGTAAACCTTGAGCCTGGTGAGACTTGGTCTGCCAAATTGCAGGCAGCCAGGAGTCAGCAGAAGTAGGCTGCAGTACTGCATTCTACCCACTGTGCTACTTTTGCCACTTTTATGCCACTATAGCTTCATTCAAACTGGTATAACTATATAATAAAATTGAGTACAGCAAGAACCCTTAAAAAAGTAAAACTAGCAGAACTATAAAAATTTTGAAAAAACTTTAAGCATTGAGTGAAAAGGTTCCAATGAACTTTGGTCCTGCCCTTGAAAAAAGCAAGTGTTCTTGAAGGGAACATTTATTTCATTAAGAACACATTGTAATTTATGCTGTACTTTGTGCAAGCTGGTATGTGGTCCAGCACTTTCTTCTGTGGGAAGAAATAAAACAAGCAATAGAAGAGAAAATACGTAGCTCAGGATTGAATTGTGGAATCCTTTGGCTATACAAACCAACTAAAGCCTTCCAAACCAACTTAGTAAACCAAAAAACCCAGAAGCCCAATAAAAATCCACAGGAGTCATCTTCAAATGCAGTTTTAAGGACTGGAAGAGCACAACCCATCCATGAACACCAAGTAAAATCAGAAAACACAATGGGAACTCTTTGATCTCACAACCTAGGAACAGATTTAATTATAGTTTTAATTGGGCACCCTAGACCAAACTAAATTTTAAAATGCTAGGAAATTCCTGGAAGCTTTGCACTCACACAAATCACCCATCAATAGTACATTTAAAAAAACACATATTTATACACCATTCAAAAGAGACAATAAAAAAACTACCGTATTTTTCAGAGTATGACGCACCTTTTTTTCTCAAAAAAGGGGCTGAAAATCTGGGTGTGTCTTATACATCAAATACAGCATTTTTTGCCTCCCAAAGCCCTGCCCCCTTCACCAAAATGGCCGTGCATACCCTTTCAGAGAGCTCCAGGGGGCTGGGGAGGGCAGAAATGAGCAAAAAATGGACTGTGTTTTGTTCTCTCTCCCCCCCCCCCCAGCACCCAGTAGCACTCTATAAGCCTCCATAAAGCTATGCATGCAATTTTTTCTGACAAAAGGGCCATTTTTTGCTCACTTTCCCCCCCCCCCAGCACTCTGCAAGCCCCCCCCCCCCCCCCCCCCCGCAACATGGCTATTCGTGCCTTTTTTTGGAAAAGAAATCCAGGCCTATTTAATGGAGAGGAGTTGGTTTTGATTCCCAATATTGTGCATTTACCATTGACAGTCACTACTGGAAAAACAAGGGACAGATTGGTTCAGTGGTTAAGACGCTGAACTTGTGGATCAGAAAGGTCGGCAGTTCGAATCCCTAGCATCGCATAACGGAGTGAGCTCCCTGTACTTGTCACAGCTTCTGCCAACCTAACAGTTCGTATTTAAAATGCAAGTAGAAAAATAGGAACCACCTTTGGTGGGAAGGTAACAGCGTTCCGTGCGCCTTTGGTGTTTAGTCTTGTTGGCCACATGACTACAGAGATGTCTTCGGACAGCGTGGCTCTCCGGCTTTGAAATGGAGATGAGCACTGCCCCCTAGAGTCAGGAATGACTAACACATGTGTGAGGGGAACCTTTACCTTTACTGGAAAAACACAACAGTAGTAGAGTTTTCTCACAAATGCAAAGTTTTTAGAATCCTCTGATACTTGTTCCCCCGTTTGCCTTATATATTATAACCAAAAGAGAATAAAATTCCCGTAGAGTTTATGTAGAATCTTTTTAATGCACATCATCTCACACTGGGTTCAAACAAACATATGAAACTATATTTAAACAACTGGAATAAGTCAAAAATCAATTTTTCCGCACTTCCCTGATTTAACAAAAATATTTTTTTTGAAAATTACCTTCCACAAAAGATACAAGTAGAGGCATGCATGGTAACAGTTCAAATGATTCATGTTACTTGAACTGTCTTGTAAAAATCCCATATAACACTTCATAATTGTGCCCATTTTTCCTAATCTTAAAATCATTTTAATATTCTCTCAATCACTACTAATGTCTTCACTAACCTTTTTTCTTTAAAGCTTACTTTTTCTAAGCTTTTATTGGCATGTAATTCTTGATAATGAAAAAGAATAATCAAGTGCTGACTCTGAATTGCAGATTATTGTGGCTTTATTTTTGAAAAATATTTATGTGAGGGTATTGCTTTTACGTGTGTGATAATTAAGTTGCTAATTCTTTTAATGCATTTCTTTTGGAAATGTTGATATCTGCAATATTTGTATGGAAATTATATAAAAGTTGATTTATAGCATTTATGTTTCTTGTTTATAAAATATCAATTTGGTAAAATGCAAACATTTAAATCTTAGAAGAAGCCGAAAACTAGCTTTTAGTTTGAAATGATCTAGAAGAATGAATGTTTGAATATTTTCCATGAGATTTAGAAAGAAACATCAAGAAGACTTATTTTGCTAGGTTTAAAGATAGTCCTTGAGTTTCAACCATAATTGAGATTATAATTACAGTCATATGTTATGAGAGTCGTAAAGAGGATCACAACATATGACCAGATCCGATTTTACAATCTATTTTGCAGCAGTCATTAAGGGTATTTGCTGCTGTTAACCAAACTCATTGTTTGCTTTGGGGCATTTTTTGCTGGAAACTGGCATTTTAACACCTGTTTCTGAAAAAAAACTGTCATAAATCGCCATCATATAACTGCAGGGCAATGCCATAATGCAGGGCAGTTGCAAGTGCCCAAAAAGAGGTGGGGTGGGGCGGGACAGATTAGAAATTAAGGTCATAAATCCCATTTTGCAGTCCATTGTAACGTCAAACAATCACTAAGCAATTGGTCGTAAACTGAGGAAAAACAGAATAACAGTTGAAAGGGACCTTGTAGATCTTGTAGTCCTGCTTAGGCAGGAAACCCTATACCACTTTAGACACTTCAGGACTACCTGTATATGTGTATATTTTTTAAATAAATTGCTTGTACATGTGATAATTTCAGTGGTTCAACTAAGCAACTCAACCTAAATATAAAAATTGCATCACTAGTTATGACAATCAAGATATCTTTCAGTAACATGTTGCAGGCTGGAAATTCAGTCCCAGCACTTTCCCATGATCCAACTTTAGGAAAAGTAACACATACAAAAGCCATTAAATTACATAATTGAGTGCATAGAAGATAATCTTGACTCTATTTAAAAAGAAATTGGTTTTTGTCTACTAAAAGTTTTTTTTTAAAAAAAATATTAAGCTGCTTTTTAATGAAAATTATAGCAAAGAGTAAACAATTCTTATGCAATTGAACGGAAGAGTTTCATTATTACCGGTAGCTGAGAGACCAAAGTCACCTTAGCAATGAGATGGGCAGCATATGAATTTAATGAAAAAATAAAATAAATAAAAATAGCTGTGCTTTGTAGCTGAGGACTGCAATATGTAAATTCTTTTATTATTAAACCCTACAGTTATTTCAAATTTTGGTTTTCAATTCTAGACACCATCCAACATTTGAAGGACAGCAAACATATTGCTGTATATCACAAGGGACGCTACTACAAAGTATGGTTGTACTATGATGGTAGACTCCTGAAACCCAGAGAGATTGAGCAGCAGGTGCAGTGGATCTTAAATGACAAATCTGAGCCTCAGCCAGGTGAAGAGAAGTTAGCAGCTCTTACTGCTGGAGACAGGTATGAAACTTGGTAATTGTAGGTTTCTTAATATTTTTTTAAATGTTTTTTTTAAAATTTACCTGATCTCTTCTTTACTTTTAACCAGAAGTACTGTAGTCTGTTTATTCTTCCTTGATTGATACGCTTATTGTAAATTGGATTAATTGTGGGATTTAGACCTTTCTTAGCAATGCACAGTATTGCTTTTTTTAAACTGAAAGTTTGAGTATCAGCTTTCAAGTGGTTACAAGTGATTTTGTATCTCTTACTTGTAAAGCTAAGAAATGGCTGAATGTAGGCTTTGGTAGGTTTAATTTATTTATTTCAATTATTTGGTGAGGAGGATAGCAGGGATGCAACATACTGTATACACGAGGGGTGTCCAAACTTGGGAACTTTAAGACTTGTGGACTTCAACTCCCAGAATTCCCCAGCCAGCTGGCTGGGGAATTCTGGGAGTTGAAGTCCACAAGACTTAAAGTTCCCAAGTTTGGACATCCCTGGTATACACAGTGGATTGGATCCAGACATACTGAACATAGTACACACAAAGTTAACATGTAATAACACACCATCTAATGAATGTTAGCAGTATTTCAGAATGAAAGACCATGATAAATGGGTTTGATACCAACAGAAAGGGGATGTCAGGGAATTGGGGATGGTGAGTCTTTGTTTGCTGTGGCCCATTTTATATAATGGCCTGCAGAGATTGTTGGGTGCAGCTTGATGTTCAAGACATGCTGTGGCCATGCTGTCTGAAGTGGTTTAAAGATGTTTACTATTATTAGATCACCTAGTTTAGAAACTATCTGTTATTTGTATAGGCTAAAAATAAGGAGGCATTCTCTATAGTCCTTCTAATATATGTAGCCATGCCATAGCTGTGGTGGTAAGTTGGTCGACAATAGCTCGTAGCCATAAATCTAGCCTCTTCTGAGTTGCTTTTATTTGTTTTCTATGTGCATTTCTTGGAGGATGGTCATGTCTATGTTACTATCCAATACAAATTAGGAAACGTATGGCTCTTGGATCTACTAAATGCCTCAACGTTGATTTGGCATTCAAATAATATTACTGTTCTGTGTGCTGCTTGGGGAATCCAAGCATGGGTTAACTTTATCCATTAGCCTAGAGACTGAGTTACATAATTGTTGACTACGCCTCCTCTGACTGGGATAGTTCAGTTTTTTAACTCAGTCCAGCCTAAAGAGGCGTATTTTTTCTTCTTCTAGGACAGCGATGGCGAACCTTTTTTGGCTCGCGTGCCACAAGTGGGGGGAGCGCAGGGGGGGCGTGTGCGGGCGTAAGGCACCCATAATGCAATGCGCGTGCCCCCAGTGCGCATGAGCGTACAATGCGCAACACCCCCCCCATTTTTGCATGCTTTTTTCGCCCTCCCCAGGCTCCAGAGGCTTTATAGAAGCCTGGGGAGGGCGAAAAGAGCTTTCCCCCCCCAGAGGCCCTCTGGAGGCTTCAGGGACCATACGGAGGCTTCCCTGAAGCCTTTGGAACGCTTAAAACGACCCTCTGAGCAAACCGGAAGTCACTTCCGGTTTGCTCGGAGGGTGGTTTTAAGCGTTCCGAAGGCTTCAGGGAAGCCTCCGCACAATCCCTGAAGCCTTCGGAGGGCCTCCGGGGGGCAAGGGGGGCTCTTTTCACCCTCCCCAGGCTCCTATAAAGCCTCTGGAGCCTGGGGAGGGCGAAAAAAGGCTTTTAAAAAGGTGAACTCAGCTGGCCAGTGTGCGCACGCACGCTGGCCAACTGACAGGGCAGCACCTCGCATGCCCTGACAAATGGCTCCGCATGCCACCTGTGGCACGTGTGCCATAGGTTCGCCATCACTGTTCTAGGACATTAGACAAATTACACCTTATTAGTTAGTTAGTTAGTTAGTTAGTTATTATTTCTGGATTTATTTACTTCTGGATTTATTTCATGCATTTAGACTGAATATTTGTGGATTCAAGACAGCGTAAGCTACACCTACAGTGAGGGATCGGTGTTAGGTGAGGAGGAAGGGATAGCAGACCTGGAACTCTCTGATGACAAGGGCCTAGTGCCCGCCTTTTCCAGCTTGTTCCGGCCTACTTTATTTAAATCCTTTCTATACAAGGCCAAAACAACAACCAATATGGGTGGCACTTCCACCCAGGCTAGTACCATGGTAGGACTTGATCCCACGGAGCGCTTGTTTGCTGAACAGGAACAGGATGCTGTTCCCTTTCCAAAATGTTTTTTGGCATTGTTCAAAAACAATGGGCACAACCAACCGCTGTTTCTGCCCCTGCCCCCCCGCCCCCAGCAACGGGGACAGGAAACTCTACACCTCCGCTCCCAAACTGGACACAGCAGCCTCATACTTCAATAGGACTTCGCTAGTTTGGCTCAAGCAATTACAGGCCAGGCTTGCTCCTGATGATATGCGTCCCCACCAAGACGTCAACAAACTGGTGGCAACGCTAGAGTTTTCCTCTGATGCTACCCTCAACACGGCCAAATTCGTGTCTCGAGCGGTAGTATCCAAGGTTGCTTCCCGTCGCCTCCTCCGGCTCTGCCATTGGCAGGCGGACCTACGCTCCAAATGGCACCTGGCCTCCTCCCCATTCAAAGGGGGTTTGCTTTTGGTCAGACATTATAAAGTGGACGTGTATGCTTCGGCAGAGGCTTCCTTTGGGCGGTGAGTCTTGCAGAGGGTTCTTTCACCACTTAGGGCCCCTGACCAGCTTAGCTCCCGCCCTTGACTCTCATTGCTTTGGCACGTCCCATGCTTGGATTCCCCAAGCAGCGCACAGGAGAACAACCGTTGACCTACCTGAACAGTCCTTCAATGTGCGCTGCGAGCGGAATCCAAACCTGCTCTCATCTTCGGCTGGTCCAGGCTTTCGCCTACACTTGCACTCGTATGGTTTACTTACCTCATTGAATATTTGCATTCCGTGACATTTGTTCCATCTCTTGGATCAGTTGAGCCTTCGTACAAAACTGAATTACCCCAGTCAGAGGAGGCATGGTCAACAATTACGTAACTCAGTCTCTAGGCTAATGGACAAAGTTAACCCATGCTTGGATTCCCCTCGCAGCGCACATAGAAGGACCGTTCAGGTAAGTCAACGGTTGATCTCTCGTCATTTGAGCCTGAAAAAGTCCATTTGTTTCATTGCCATGTATTTTCAGAGTCAGAAAAGTCTACACAGTAGTCTGTCTGCAGCAGTCGCTAGTTCATTTAGTTCACTCTGTCATGTTATCCAGGGTGGACAATCCTGAATAGGATTCACATCTCACATGGTGTATCTCCTGAGATTTTCTGTATAAATGGGCATAGTATGTCCCTTCAGTGTGACTGCGGGATCCTACATCAAACTATAGATCACATCGTGATGGGCTAAAAACTGAGGGCATATTCCGGTCCAGTATCTGATTTTTTTAAAATATAAGCAATGTGGTGTGTCAATGGTTAGTTGGCCTAGACATTAGTATTTGAACATAGATCTTTTTAGCAGTATATTTTATTGTGTTTTACTAGTCTGGGTGGAATGTTAATGATGTGCCATACACGAAATAAATAAATAGGGAATTGTGGAGAGAAAATAAGGAAAGACAGGATTATATGTAGCAAACTCTTAATCTGCACAGATGCATTTAAACATTATGGTGAAATGCATGGTTAAAATTTGAAGCTTTGTATAATAGTTTTGTTTGAGAATGCCATTGCTCTACATCTTGTTATTTTTTTTTTTCATACATAGCATTGGTGAAATTTGCAGAGATTTTTGTTGTTTCTTTATTAGAGAGAGCCAGCTTGATCGAGTGGTTAAGGCACCAGACTAGAAATCAGGAGACCGTGAATTCTAGTCCTGCCTTAGGCACAAAGCCATCTGGGTGATCTTGGGCCAGTCACTGTCTCTCAGCCCTGGGGAAAATGCAATGGTAAACCCCTTCTCCGAAAACATTACCAATAAAACTGCAATCCAGGAATCGATACTGACTTGAAGATGTGCAGTCACACAGACGCATGAATGCATATTAGATATCACTTTAAATCAGAGTATAAAATTACACCCTTTTTATAAGGATGATTCTTCAAGTGATTTGACACAATGTTTTTATATTTATCTGACAGACTTCCTTGGGCTAAAGCTCGCCAAACGTATTTTGCAAAAGGAAAGAACAAGCAGTCATTGGATGCAATTGAAAAGGCTGCTTTCTTTGTTACTTTGGATGATACTGTTCAAGGTTACAGAGAGGAGGATCCAGTTAAATCAATGGATGCATATGCAAAGGCACTTCTACATGGCAAATGCTATGACAGGTATATTATGTTTGAGAAATAGGTACTTTTTAATCTTTTTCATGTATATATAAATATTCCATTTTTAGTAGATGAAAAGAAATATTCTGTCTGAAGGCATGGGTTTGACTACCATTGAAAATCAAAGAACAAATGGTACACTGTTGAAATGCTTACTGACGTCTTGCTTTAATATCTTTTGGTTATAGTGTTTTTCCGAATAATTAAACAATGGCCCCTTTTAAAAGTCAAGGTTAGCTCAGGATTCTGTTTCCTCATTTAAAGAAATATTATATATTAATTTTTAAATTTTATTTACAAACTTGTAAAATACACACACAAAACTTAGACGTACACCACATTTACACAATACAATACGAACAGGAGCTTCCTGTTCTTTCTAATAGTAATTACCAATCAATATCGCTCACTTTATATTGTTTCCCCTTCTATTATATTTCATTTGCATTTTGCCATTCTTAACCCTCTTATCTTACTACTCTGTCTGCTATATTGGCTGATTACCTCTAGTAAGTTTAAACCACTTGGATACATATATATGTGTTAATTCTCCTTAACTACTATTTTTGGGCTTTGTTATCTTCCTTCATTGATCCTTGTTTCTTTCCTCCATCCACCATTTATCCCATATCTGGTAGTATTCTGTTTCTTCTTTTCCCTGGATTTCTTTTATTAATTTGTCCATTTCAGCACAGTCCATAACCTTTCTTATTATTTCATCTTCACTTGGAATTAATTTGTTTTTCCAGTTCTAGGCAAAGGCAATCCTTGCCGCCGTAATTACATGTAATATCAAATACTGAATTTCTTTTTTATATTTCACAGTCATTATTCCTAATTAAAAAAAACTTCAGGTTTTTTATATTTGTATAAAAATATAAATATATATTTGTATCTTTAATTAAAGAGTTGGCTTTGTCCACGAAAAGTATACCGTATTTTTTGGACGATAAGACACACTGGAGTATAAGTCGCACCAAGGTTTTGAAGAGGCAAATTTTAAAAAAAGTAGGTAGGTAGATAGAGGGAGAAAGAGAGAAATATAGTAGGTAGGTAGGGAGAGAGAGTAGGTAGGTAGGTATAGAGAGGGAGAGAGAGTATATAGGTAGGTATGTAGAGAGAGAGAAATACAGTAGGTAGGGAGAGGGAGAGAGAGAGAAATAGGTAGGGAGAGAGAGTAGGTAAGTAGGTAGGTAGATAGAGGGAGCGAGAGAGAGAAATACAGTAGGTAGGTAAGGAGAGAGAGAGTAGGTAAGTAGGTAGAGAAAGGGAGAGAGAGAGAAATACAGTAGGTAGGTGGATGTTTCCAGGTGTATTTATCCATGAGCTGGAAAAGGAAATCGCTGACGACCTAAGACTTGTTTCTGCTGGCACAGCACTTGATCAATGTAATTCTCATCAATCACTCTAACTAGCTTTCCGAAAGGAAAAAAAAAAGTTTTTGCACTCTGCAAACTTCCCCAAAACAGCATGTTTTTCGCAAAAACAGGCCCATTTTTTCCCCAAAAAAGGCATGAATAGCCTTGGGGGGGCTTGCAGAGTGCTCCTGGGAGGGGGGGGCAAAAATGGTCCATTTTTTGCTCATTTCTGCCCTCCCCAGCCCCCAGGAGCTCTCTGAAAGCCTTCATAAGGCTATGCACAGCCATTTTGGTGAAGGGGCAGGGCTTCGGGAGGCAAAAAAAATGCTGTATTCGATGTATAAGATGCACCCAGATTTTCAGCCTCTATTTTGAGGAAAAAAGGTCCATCTTGTACTCCGAAAAATACGGTAGTTATAGACGATAATACAGTACATAGATACCTATCACAATAACCTCTTTATGCAATGCACAGAAAAGAATTAAGAAACAGTAAGCAAAAGAAATACAACAGGAGAGGAGAGATAAAAGGAAAAGAAAATATAGCTCCATTAAATTTTGTGTACATCAACACCATTTACTGTATTTCTCTAAACTTGATCACTAGAGACATGAAAAATAGTGAAACTGCAACAACCCATTATATTCTGAAGATTTTTTCCATATCATTTGGGGTGAGCCATGGTTTGGTAGAAATGCAAATCAGAATAGCAATAGCACTTAGACCTATATACCGCCCCCTAGTGCTTCACACCTCTCTCTCAGCAGTTTAGAGTCAGCATATTACCTCCAATAATCTGGCTCCTCATTTTACTGACCTCAGAAGGATGGAAGGCTGAGTTGACCTTGAGCCAGTCAGTATCAAACTGCTGGCAGTCAGCAGAGTTAGCCTGAAATACTTCATTGTAACTACTCTGCCACCATGACTGAATGTTTTGGGGATTCCAGTTTTTGGGCAAAACAGAATTCAGTAGGACAAATGAAGCAAGACTAGTACATGTTGTCCATTTCTTCTCCCATCATAGCATCTCTCTCTAGTCCTCATCTCCTAATCCCTAGAATTAGCAAAGTCTTCCATTCCTCTCCTTAGCTACTAGTGATGTCCCAATGTGGCAGATTCTGCTGCCTCCAGCCTATAAAAGTAAACATGTACAGTATCCACATTCCCAACTTATCTCTAACTTCAGCACAAGCATTCCTTTATGTTTATAGTAAATATGTTAAACAAAAGTAGATGGCAACATGCTTCTTTCATTCCCTGCTCAATACCGAATGCATCACTAAGCTTTGGGTCTGCTGTATATCTAAAGTGCAGCTGAAAATATGTCTCTTCCAAATTAATATATAAAGTCCATCCAAATTGGATAAAGTTGTGATTCCTATATCTGGTATTTCCTTATCTTAAGTGTTATCTGTGAGATTTTCTAACATGATATTTGAAGCGGGCTTGTTAATTTATCTCTCAATTGTTCCATTATCTATATTTTTCCACCATTGGGCAATTACTTTTTTAACTGCTAAGGTTAAGTAAAAGATAGATTCATTTGTTTTTAAGGTTGATATCCAATCTGTATATATAAAAGCCAAATATTCATTCATTCATCACAAAATCTCCAGAACTGTAAAGCCTACAAACTTGAAATTTGGCACGTTATGTTCCTCTTGGCTTTTAGGTGCTCATTAAGAAAGGATTTTTCAAAATGACCATCAGATCATCAGTATTTCCTATACAATATTATATTAACACGCATTGATGCTAAGGAGTTAGATGTTCTACTCCCCCTCCCAACCTGAAAGGAACTCTGTTCCAACTGCCAGTTGCCTTATATGGGTGTGGCCAACGTGTGACTCATCCGGCCAGCCTTATCACATGGTTTCGTACCAAAGCATGGATATCCAGCTAGTCCAGTGAATAAGTGGAGTAACCCTATCTCTGGGTAGTTTTGATTTCTTTTTTCGATAATAATGCATTATCAGCTTTAAGAGTTTTATGCCAAAAGGATGGTCACATGGCCATCACAAAAGAAAGTCCCTTTTTTGTAACAACCTCTCTAACGTTTACAAGAACAATTAAGATAGATACAGTATGTACCAATTTGACTGGAATCAAGTATGAGTCTTATGCAATCTTTTACTAAAGGTTGAATCAAGAGGTGGATCTCCTATTTTGCAATAGTAACAGCTAAATATTTGAAATAGTTTCTTGTGGTTGTTCGAGATGGTTAAATATTTATGGTTAAACTGGTATAAGATCAAATTGTTGAAGCTCTGATATCTTTATTACCAATAAAGTTGGTTTCAGAAAAATACATGATCACTTACTCAATTTTTTACATTGTCCTTGTAGGATTTTTTTATTCTAAATGTTATATTTTCAGCAAAGTCTTATTTAAGTCAAATTATAGTAATTGTCCTGTTCTCTATATATGTTATTAAAGGGTTGAGGAGAAGTATCCTATATCAAGGCTACATATTTATTCTTCCAAATTTGGAGCATTGTTTTGGCAAAGACATCGATCTTGTTTATTTTTTAAAAATGTTTTGGGTGAAAGAGCCATTGATTTATAAAATTGTTTTTCGTAGTTGAAATAAGAGTTTCAATTTGAAACTGTTCTTTCAGTGTTTTGCTCCATTCTCTGTCCTTTCCTTAGTTTTCTTCAGCATTCCCATAATGCTGAGTGTTTATTAGTCTATATTTGTGGTGAACTAGGCATAGCATCTCCCTGCGGGTTTTTGTACCTAAAATCTTTTTGTCAAGTCTGTAGATACATCCCTCTTGCAGTTGATAAGTATGGTGATAAAACATATGGACATTATTGTTTTTCATAGGTGGTTTGACAAGTCGTTTACTCTCATAGTGTTCAGAAATGGCAAAATTGGCCTGAATACTGAACACTCTTGGGCAGATGCCCCAATTGTCGGACATCTTTGGGAGGTGAGCATTTCTATGACCATGAAATAGTTCATATTAATTAAATTTAATAATTTAAATAAAATGAAATCAAATTCAGCTTTTGCCTTAGTTGTGTTAACTATTTTTGGTGTGCCCATCATTCAAGGGTCAAATGTGATTCTTCCTTTGCAGAAAGTTCAGATCCCTATTGGAACTATGCAATGGACCATGCAAGCATTAAGACTATGACCTAAATTCTATTGCTGTTTCCTATCATAAATCAAATGGATTACAGCAGGGGTGCATGCTTTCTTCCTGAGGTTGAGGGCAATCCTTGGCCTCTGATTAGTTTTGAAGACTGCACATTATCAAGTGAAGAGGGCCAGGAAAATAGATAAAAATAGATATTGATATTATGTTCCTCACATAATAAATCTATGCCAGAAACAGAGTAATTGAAGTTCATTGATAATATTGCACGTGATTTGTGTTATATCCCATGACTCTACCAAATAGTTTGTTCTCTCTCTCTCTCTCTCTCTCTCTCTCTCTCTCTCTCTCTCTCTCTCTCTCTCTCTCTCTCTCTCTCAATATGGAAGTGTGATATGGGATCATAGCACAGAAGGTTTTTGCCTTGTGTAACATCTTCTTGCCTTGCCATTGATAATTTGAAGTTTTAAATCAAAATGCAATATTTAATCAGAAACTTGGATTTTTTTTCTCTGTATGGTCTGCAGCAGTATGTTTAACATGCTTATAACTATTTCTCTCATTCCCCCAACCATCTATACTATCCACCTCCAGAATGTCCTGTTTTCTGACTGTCTTGAATTGGGATATGCAGAAGATGGACACTGCAAAGGGGAGCCCACTCTAGGCATTCCTATGCCTACCAAGCTGCAATGGGAAATCTCTGAAGAGGTGGGTGCATATCCAATTCTAGATCCATGGTATCAGGTATACTTCAGGATGCTACCCTATAACGTTTCTTACTGACTGAAGTACACATCTATCCATTTCTCAATGAAAATGTCATATTTGTTTTTAAAATAGATCAATGTGATCACTGCTGATTTCGTTTAGGATAAGCTGATAAATTTAGGATTAAATGATTTAAAAAAATATGATCTCTGAATATTTCCTGAATAATATTATGCTTGTTGCTATTATTTAGTGCCAAGAAGTGATTGAGAAGTCTCTCGACATTGCAAGGCCGTTAGCAGATGATGTGGATTTTCATTCTTTTCCTTTTGATATATTTGGGAAAGGATTAATGAAGAAAACCAAAACTAGTCCAGATGCATTTGTGCAACTTGCTTTGCAACTGGCTCATTATCGGGTAAGTATGCTAGGTACTAGGTATTAGGTAGTCTAATTTAGACATCTTTTTTTAAAAAAACAAGCAAACATAAAAAGAAAAAATTTCCCCAGATTATAAAAATGAGCGTTCCAGTGTAGCTAATGAGAGCTGACAATCTTTTCTAAAGCTTCCATGCTGAAGCCCTTTAATACAGTAGTATTTTTTTTCAATCACCCAGAAATGAAATTTAAGTAGATCTGTATTCTGCATCATTTAGTACTATTTTATCAAGCTTTGCCATTGTCTGTGGCAAAGATCTTTTAATTCACAAATGCATCCTATTTGTGAAGATTATTCTGCATTACAGTAAATACTGTAAAGTGTGGAGAACTAATGCAGAGAGACTTTCTAAAGCAGAAAGTAACATAGCACTACAAGTACATATTTGATGTGATATTGCATGTAATTCCCTAAAAATACATTGTAGATACGGAAAATATTCAGAAAGGAAGAGTTAAAACGATAAAAGCAAATGAATAAGGGAAAGAGTCAGAGAAAACTCAATATGAAATGAAAAATATTCTAGAATGTATTTGGGATTAAATTCTGTTGAAGTCAGAAAAAGAATTGCTGAATAGGATTTTATCTCCACATGCACCTAGATACTGTTGCTCACCCAGGAACAAAGGCTAGTACTATCGTCTTGCTCTCTGTTGGCTTTCTGCCTCCTCTATATATGTAGTGTACATCTTAGTTTATTCTCATATACTCCTTAGCTTCTTTCTTTATTTTTCTGTCTGTCTGTCTTTCTTTCTTTCGGAAAATTGAGATGGGAATAAAGGTGTGTGTTTGTACTGAAAGTAAGAGTTGATGTTCATATTTATGTGACTGACAATATGATATATATTCATATGTCAAAGAGACGTGGTAGTTTAGCAACTTAAAGACACTGGATTTGTTGACCAGAGAAGGTTGGCTGTCTGCATTTCAGCAGTTCAAGACTTAGCACCGCATGACGGTATGAGCTCCCCTCACTTGATTCAGCTTCTGCTAACCTAGCAGTTCGAAAGCATGCAAATGCAAGTAGATCAATAGGTAGTACTTCAGTGGGACTAACGGCAGAAACAAGAAACCAACCAGCGCCAGACCAGCCCCAATGCAAGGTGAACACCAGCAGAGAAAAAGCTCCAGGTGATGCCGACACTCCAGCAGAATGCCATTAACTGCTCTGTGTGCAGAGCTACTTCACCCCCTGTGGTACATAGCATGCGACTGTGAACTGAACAAACTTGCAATCTTAGGCAGCCAAACTTCTACTCTGTACTAACATTGTAGACTCCTGGCTTTCATGTACCAACACCTTGTACTAAATAAATAATAATATATGTGACTTGTTTTTACTGTTGCGTATAAATAACTTTGTATTTTTCTTAGGATATGGGAAAATTTTGCTTAACATACGAAGCATCTATGACCCGCCTATTTAGAGAAGGCAGAACAGAAACCGTTCGCTCTTGTACTGTCCAGTCCTGCAAATTTGTGCAAGCTATGGAAGACCCAAATGAAATGGTAAGTTGAATGTACTAATCAAGTCTAAATATTACCTTCGCTTTTATTTAAGTTTACTTTTATTTAAGCCCACAATTTCAAAGACAAACAGGTAGTTTGATTTGCTTTCCTGGGTAATATAAATACATTGTAGTAAATAAATATTAAAATAAAGTGTTGGGAAATATTTCAAGTTTTTTTCCTTAGAGAAATAATTGATTGAGGTCAGGAAAACTTTAGCGTGAAAACATTTTCTTCCACGCAATTTCTGCTTTTCATTTTATGTAAACATTGTTAGTTTTTTCCAAACAGAACACACTAAATTTGGTGAGTACATATACAGAACTGCCTGAAACTTAAGTAGCTGAGAAAAGATGAAGCCATCTGGTGGTCAAAAAGAGTACTATTTATGTTTGGTATATTAAATTTAACAGTTCAAAGTGTTGACTGTTCATTTTCAATTATGAAACATGTTATTAAAAAGTTTTCTGTGTAAAAGTACTCTTTTTATCTTTCATATTTCTTAAACCATGTGTTTTGATTTCCAGAGCAATATGTAAAAGCCATTTAACCTTCACCGTTATGAATCATTGATGATAGGGACATAAAATCACAATTTTCCTGTGATTAATGTGTGAGTTCAAATGAGTACAGAGAAAATGTAGGACACAATAGATCCGTGATGGCAAACCTATGGCACCCGTGCCAGAAGTGACACGCACAGCCATCGCTGCGGGCACGCCAGCTGTCGCCCATTGCTCTTCCAGGTTCGGCTGGTCTTCGCACATGCAGGAGCACCAAAAACCAGAAAAACAGCTCCCTGGCACGCATGTGTGTGTGGGCACGTGCGTGTGTGGGCACGTGCGCGCTGGCCAGCTAGTCTTCATGCATACATGCAAGCCAGAAACCAGAAGACCAGGTGACTGGCGTACATGTGGAAACTGGAAGCTTTTCTGGCGCTCCAGCATGTGCACTCTGGGGAGCTTCTCTCCCAGTTTCTGGTGCTACCCCGTGTATGTGCGCACGCTCCTGTTTCGGCACTCGGTGCCAAAAAGGTTTGCCAACACTGCAATCGAGCAAGGTAGTAAAAAATATAAATTTATATCATTAAGAGTTTTAGTGCTATAATCAAACCATCATAGAAACTTCATATGGAAGTGTCCATAGTTTGAGTGCCAGTTTTATAATAATATAAAAGTTGTTTTTTTCATTTGTTCAATCACTTTTGCCTCTTTGTGAGAAAGATATCATTTTGCAGCATTGTTTGTCAATAACTGAGTCCTTGTACATTTATATCATCAATCATAATACTTATCTACCTTGAATTTTGTTGGCCTCTTTTTCAATTACTTTACACTTTTTTCCCCATCATGTCCAACATATCTAAGAATAATTTCAATACAGTGTTAAGAGTTTCCCACAAGCAGTCTGGTTTCACTTCCTTTAGTATTGGATGATTTGTTCTTTTGACAGTTCCATGTATTGTCAAACTTTTTCTCCAGCATCACAGTTAGAGCTGTCTTTTTTTGTTTAGGCTTTCTGATGATCTGAATTTCACAGCAATATAAAAAGTAATAAAGTCAGGATAAAATCTAATAAGTAAACATTTTGCACTTGGGGAAATCATAGTTTGGACAAAACGTACTTTTGTTATCAGCAGATCTCTGCACTTCAACGTTTTGTTTAGATTTGTTACCTTATTATCCCATGTAGCATTTCTGTACATTTTTGAGTCTCAGAAGATAAAATGTGTTATTTTTGCTCCTTTTATTTGCATTGGATTGGCATTGCACATCTTTTTAAAACAGTGAGCAGCAGATCAGCATTCATCTTGCCTTCTTTCATCTTGAGCAATATTATTTAAGGCTTCTTCATGTTCAGCCATTAAAGTAATTCAATCAGCATATTTGAGATTGTTGGCGTTTCAGTAATTTTAACGCCAGTATCTCTGTCTTCTAGTCCATCTTTTTGCACTGCATATAAATAGATGGGATGTCAATAAAATAAACACAGAAAACTTAGAATTGCCTTTCCTTTCCCATTATCTATCAGATTCTAGCAATGTGATACACACATCTGCCTCTTTTGACACACACACACACACAAAACAACTCCCTTTTCTACTCTCCATCCATTTGTTTCTTAATAAATTTCCATGTTTAAAAAATCATTACATTTCCCTAGAAGTAGTACAAGTGCAGTGGGAAATTGTACAGATGAGGAAAGTCCAGTGGGTAGGATATTACATTCCAGGTGTTCCTAAAGGGACTTCAGTAGTTGAATCTGTTCTCGTCTTTTTTCTAGAATTTGGTGTTTCATTTTAATAGCATTTAAACAGAAATGGAGAGTTGTTTTCTCCTTTTAATTTACAGCCTGAAAAGAAGCGTAATCTATTCAAGGCTGCTGCTGCTAATCATCAGTGCTTATATCGTCTGGCCATGACTGGTGCTGGCATTGATCGTCACCTTTTCTGTCTTTATGTGGTCTCCAAATACCTTGCGGTTGAATCACCTTTTCTAAAAGAAGTAAGTAGCCATATAATACTTGTGTAAATCATTTGGGTTTTTTCTCTTCCTAAAATTTTTGTTGGTATCTTTAATGATCTGCTGTTCAAACAATTGAAAACCTTTTAAACTAGAAACTTTGAAACATTGTGAGAAAACTTTCTGAGGCTTAAAATCTTTGCAAAACTGAAAATAAGTATATTTTAAGAATTTAGTATATTAAAGAAGGTGTGTGTGTTTGCAAATTTTAAATGTGTACATTCAGCATTATGAACACTTAATTTATTGAAACAAGAATCACAATCATTTACAAGTGCTGTGCCATATTTGGTCTTAGCTTTTTTATGCCTGGAATCATAGAAATAGAAGTGTTGAATACAAAAATGGAAGGTGTGCATTGGATTCAACCAAATTAAGAATTAACTGGGATGGTTTGGAAAGACCTGGGGATTATATGAAACAAAGTGGTTTTTCTAAGAAGCAGGCCAAGGAGTCTGCCGAAATTTACACATTTTTCTAAAAACTGAATAAGGATAACTGCAAGAGAAAAGTAATAAAGGGAAGTGAGCTGGTGCCTGTATGGTCACTTTCCTATAATTTTGGTAACATTAAGTTTGCCATGGTCTTCTGGGATTGTGTTTGACCACCTAGTCTAGCCTACAACCTTTGAAATTCTAATGATGTCTGGTCTAACTGGTAGAGCTATATAGTGCTTTGGATTTAATTTCAGAAATATCCTTTGGCTTATGATAATGATCATATATGTACTTGAGGAAACTACATCTTTTCCTAAAGTTGTGCAGCTATCCTCTGCAATTCTCACATATGCCAGAGAAGATACATGGTTACTATTAGGTGCTTCAATTTGGGGCGGGGGGGGGGGGAGGTTTTTCAGGGTTTAATACCTTTTCCGTGGTATACTGCACATATGATACATCCTTAAACTGTTGTGCTTTCTTTAACTTTGGTACCACAGAAGAATTTCTGGGATTATTTTTAATAGAAAGCAGACTAAATTATATGTAAAACAAATGCAATAAAAGCAGAAAAAAATAATGACCGAAAAATGTTTTGTATCACATTTTGCAGGCTTTATTTACACCTCTATGCCATTCTTAATAACAATTTCTCATCACTATCACCAAAATAATTTGGAATATAGGATCTAATTTCACAAGAAACCAGCTATAATAAATTGAATATTCTCTGATCAGGCCTTTGAGAGTTGAAAGCAACATGCATTGCATATTGACATATCTTCCATTCACAATTCATGGAAAAACTCCACTATTCATTCCAATTGTGAATGCTCTGGGGATACTTCCAGTAGTGACATTCCATCCCTTTTGGGGAAATTGTGGATATAAAGAGGTTTTGGCAAAAGTACAGATGGTTTGCTTACTCAAGCTTGCACATGTCCTTTGATTTCAAAATAGTAGTTTTTGTTCCTGTAAGCAGCTGAAAAGTGTAATATCTTATATCGTCTTTCTCAGGTTTTGGCAGAACCCTGGAGACTTTCAACAAGTCAAACACCTCAACAACATATTGATCTGAATAAGAATCCTGGAATGGAGTCCAGTGGTGGAGGCTTTGGACCTGTATGTCTGCATATATTTTATTGTAAACATCTAGTATTACAGATCACCTCATGCCCAACCACATTTTCTATCATACAATGCTGCAGACATATGCTCAAATGTTTATCAATGGAAACATGAACTTTATGAACCTTAAGCTTTTATATCTAAGGAAAAGAGCAAACATGCAATTAAATGAGTTGTTCATCAGAAATGTTATATATTTTTTAAAAAAACTGATTGAACAACATATGAATTCTTCTTCTTATAACCTAAGCAATTACCCTAGTTTTCATATTATAATTTTTGAAATGGGCAGAATCTATTAATTCTATCAGTCAATGTACAGTTTAACAAAAGGCTGAGAAGTGAATATTGTTTATATATTGAAACAGATCAGAGAAGGAAAAAGTTATGTTTCTTATTTTTATGAATATTTAACCGCCCAACCAATAATATATTAAAAGTCCATGAAAATAAATTTAAATAATGCACTGTATAATTTAACAAACCCCAACTAAGAGATTCTGCAAACTGAATATCTTAACTCAAATGTTTTTTATATATTTTATGAAATTAACCATATAATAATAAAAGTAGCACAGAACCAAAAATCAAATTAAGATTCATTGTAGTAAATATGACTGCTCTATATTTCAACAAATAAATGCTGCTTTGATAGCTTATTCCTCTTCTGTTGTTTAATGTCAACTTAAGACCACTTGTGACATGAAAGACAGAAGTAACAGACTAAATAAATATGTTTCTTATTTTAGAACAGTGTCAGAAATTGATATAAATTGATGTTATATCATGAATATGATACCTTCACATGTGGAGAAAAAAATCACAGTTAAAAAAATTAATAGGAAGATGATTAAATTTTATTATATTATTTTTTTTAGTTCTCAAAAGGACCATCCATAAATAATTTTCAGAAAAGTTTCTCTGATCATTATAACATTTATAGATTTTTGCCAAATTTTCTGCTTTCTCCCCAAGAAATTATGTTCCCTCATATACATTTCCTACACAATTTCCTAAACAAATTCATTAGATTATTTGAATTCTTTATAATTCAATATGGCTGATGTGCCATTTGCCTTAAATAAATTTGACTAATAATTGTGATTAATCACAGTGCATGATTTAATTATTAAGGTTATATCAGTTTTTTAAAAAGCAAAAGGTTCCTATCATCTTGAGAATGCACAGTATATTAGCCTAACATTCCTTTCAGTTCTTCCCAGAACGATAAACTCTTTTCAAATGATTCCTGTCTTTATTGAAACATAAAATATGTCCTATTATTGAGCATCTTATATTGGACTTTTAAAATAAAATAGTCTTGAGCTGGTTTGTTATGGACATGTAGAGAACTGAGGTATTCTACATATATTTTCTACAGGTTGCTGATGATGGTTATGGTGTATCTTACATTATTGTGGGTGAGGATCTCATCAACTTCCATATATCCAGTAAATATTCCTGTACTGAAACAGTAAGTATTTTATTAATTTTATGGTCTATTAATCTCATCCTGTATGATTCACTAATAGCCCCATTTTTGTATCAGGTATATTTTTTTGTACTGCTTATCTCAAAAGAAAATTGGATCTATAAGAAATTGTAAAACATACATTATTGGTTTTAAAATATTGCCCAATAATTTTAGATAATGTACTTCAGTATTCCAAATAAGCATGTATAAAATCTTGTTACACTAAACAAAGGTTGGAAAATAAAGATGTCAGCGGCAATCTTCTATAGGTTTTGTTTCTGGCTTTTTTATTTATCTATTTATTTAGCAAATTTTTATGCTCCCAACAACTCTGGGCAGCTCAGAACAAGTAAAACAAGAGCACAGTTAATAAAAAATAAAAATTGAGCAGGAAGAAAGGAAAGGAACGGTCCTACCTGAACGTTCTTTTCAGCATGGCACAGGACGGTACAGGAGTGGGTTGTTCAATCCTTATTTGCCCAAGAGACTGAGTCAGAATTTAAGCCACGCCTCCAGCTTCCTCTGCTGATATCCAATTCCGACAAGGCGCAGCTCCAACTAGAGAAACGAAAGAAGAACAGGCCCTGCCCGCAGCATTAATAGCCCCCGGGGAATCGGACCTAACTAAAGACAATAACTAGGGTGGGGCCTGGACTGTACTGCGCCACGCTGAGAAGAACGTTCAGGTAGGACCAACATTCCTTCTCCAGCTGATGGCGCAGGAGGGTCCAGGAGTGGAACATACCAAAGCGGCAGTCCCTAGGGCAGGAACTCACTGGTTCGTGGTACCCGAGGGCGCGTGTACTCCTTGCAGCACCCTATGCCCAAATGATGCCTCCGCAGATGCAAACGCATCCAATCTATAGTGCTTAATGAAAGATGAGAGGGAAACCCACGTTGCAGCTCTACAAACGTCTCCAATTGGAGCCTGAGTGTTCCACGCGGCCATGGTGGCTGCACTTCTAGTTGAATGAGCCATTATCCCCTGCGGCACCGGCTTGCCCCTCGCCTCATAAGCTTTGGCAATACAAGCCATGAACCCATGGCAGAAGGCTGGAAAGAGACAAACAATGCCTCCGTTTTTCGGGGGGGCGCCATTCTCCTTATGTAAATACGGAGGGCCCTCCGCACGCCCAGCTTATGCCAGGATTTCTCCTGTCTATGAGAGAGGTTGGGACAGAAGTCTGGCAGAATTAACTCCTGAGCCCTATGAAAGTAGGAGTTTATCTTTGGGATAAAGGCGGGATCAAGCCTCAGAACCACTGTGTTAGGCTGGAAAATACAAAGGTCTTCCCTGACAGAGAGGGCACCTAACTCTGAAATCCTCCTAGCCGACATGATGGTGACTAGGAAAACCACTTTTAATGTGAGGAACTGTAAGGACACAGTCCTCAGCGGTTCAAAACGAGGATCCACTAGGGCCAGGAGGACCGTGGACAAATCCCAAGATGGGAACCTGTGAACTACCGGGGGCCGAAGATTTGCCGCCCCCGGTAGAAACCTCTTTACCACCGGATGCCAGCCCAGGCTCTCCTGGCTGTCCAAGACCAGGACAGTCAACAGGGCCGAGACTTGTCTCCAAAGTGTGTTATGGGCCAACCCCCTATCGAGCCCATCCTGAAGGAAGTCCAGGATATTCAGGAGCGAGGGACGTTTGGGGTCCACAAGCACCTTATGGCACCAAGTACAAAAAGTGGACCACGTGGTGTTAAAAATCCTGGTCATTGCCGGGTGTCTAGATGCCACGATGGTTCGTATCACCCATGAGGAGAACCTTGCCTCTCTCAGGATCTCCCTCTCAAATACCAAGTGGTCAACTGGAGACATTGGGGCTCCGGATGGACCAGGACCCCCTGGCGTAGGGATATCCTCTCCTGCGGGATTCTCCAGGGTTTGGCAATGAACAGACCTACCAGGCCTGCGTGGCCAGTATGGGGTGACCATGATTACCTCCACCCCTTCCTTCACTATCTTTCCCAACACCCCTGAAATCAGTGGGAGGGGGGAAATGCATAAAGCAGACCCAGGGGCCACCTGCTGCATAGGGCACTGCTCCCCTCCGCTCCCCAGGTCGGGAACCGCATGAAAAACCTGGGGAGCTGGGCATTTTCTGGAGACGCGAAGAGGTCTACCACTGGCCGTCCGAATCTCCTGCAAATCTCGAAGAGTTCTGGTTCCAGCTGCCACTCCGTTTGGTCCACCGTGGCCCTGCTTAGCAAGTCTGCCTGGTGATTGGTATCTTCGGATATGTGTTCTGCCTTGATGGACAACAGGTGCCTCTCTGCCCAATGGCCCAGGCACTGAGATTCCACCTAGAAGGCTCTGGAGTGAGTCCCCCCTGTCTGTTTACATGCACTTTCGTGGCCACATTGTCCGTCAGGAGTAGGACGTGTCTTTGTTCTACAAGGGCCTGAAAGTGTTGAAGGGCCAGATGAGCCGCACGCAGCTCCAGCCAGTTTATGTTATGTGTAAGGGGACCACCGACCCTGGGCCAGCTGTGTCCCCAAAAATGCCCCCCAGCCATAAAGGCTCGCGTCTGTGGTCAGGGTAGTCTCTCCGGCTCCCTGAAACCACACCCTCTGGCTAGCACTGGAGAAACCCACCACCTTAGGGAGAGCCTCACCGGGGGGGGGAGGGGGTACTCGAATCTGGAAAGATGAGGCACTGCACTTGCTCCTTTGGTACAGGAGCAAGAACCACTGGAGGGTTCTAGCATGGAACCTCGCCCATGGAACAAGAGCTATGCATGAAATCATAGATCGACAACTGGGATAAGGTAACTATGGGTACACACCGTTCTCTCTGCACCTGGTTGACCAGATTTACCAGGCTAGCCTTACGATCCTGGGACAAGAACACCATGCCGGAGGAGGAATCTATGATCACTCCCAAATGCAACAGTCTGGTAGATGGTTGCATGTGGCTCTTCTGGAAGTTTACTGAGAACCCATACCTCTGCAGGGTTTCCACTGTTAGGTTTAGCTCTTGAAGGGACCTCTCCGGCGACTCCGCCTGGAGGAGGATATCATCTAAATAACAATGAAGCCTGATGGGAACCATTCTGAGATGGGCAGTCAGGGCTGCCAGGACCTTTGTAAAAGTTCTGGGCGCCAAGGCAAGGCCGAAGGGAAGAGCCCTATACTGGTAGTGTTCACCAGCATAGAAAAACCAAAGGAACTTCCTGTGCTCAGGGAGGATAGCTACGTGAAGGTAAGCCTCCGTCAAGTCAATGGACGTGAGGTAGTCGCCCTCCCTGATACCTTCCAGGATACAACGAAGGGATGCCATCTTGAACCATTTGTAAACTAAGTAACAGTTCAACCGTTTAAGGTCAAGGATCGCCCTCCAACCCCCAGAGGACTTTGGAACTACAAAGAGGTTGGAATAAAACCCCCTGTCCTGGTCCTCTTGAGGAACCGCCTCCACTGCCTGGATCTCCACCAGGAGGTCAATCGCCTGGCGCATGAGCTGTCTCTTAAGTGCGCACTTGGAGGATGTAAACATACGAAAGGAATTCGGAGGGACAGATAGGAATTCCAGTCGCAGGCCAAACTTCACAGTGTTAAGGACCCAGAGATCTGAAATAATATTCTCCCATCGGTCAGCAAACAACGCCAACCGACCACCAATGGGAGCCATCCAAACCCGTTCATTTATTCCGGCAGAAGGGGCGTCCGCCCCCCCGAAAGGGCCACCTACCTGGGGTTGGAAGCGTGACATGTCGCTGTAAGAAGACCTGCCGCCTCTCCTGACGTGGCTGAAAATTCCTAGGCTGATAATGATAGTCTGTGTCAGTTACCCCTATAGGGCGCCCTACATGCATATGGTGTGTACTTGTATTCCTGCTTCTTAGTCGTGGCAGGCAAAACCTTACGTTTGTTCTTATCCTCAATGAAGATTGGGTCCAGAACCTCGCCAAGCAGCTTTTTTCCCTTTTTCTTCTTGGATCTCTTTGAAGGAGCTGTAGGAGTCGCCCCAGAGCTACTTTCACCGCGGGAATCAGCCATGGTCTTGTAGCAAACTCTCTGCCCAAGTCCACACCTGACCAGTTCAGCAACCATCACAGCGAAAAACTCCTGTTGTTAATCTGTGACTGACCTCACCGGAGCCTGCAGTCGCAATGAGCCTTGTGGCAGAGAAAAAGGGAAAACAAAATGGCCGCCGACCATGTAACTCCCCCTGGAGGTTCCACAAAATGGCCACCACCTCATGGCCGCTAACAAAATGGCCACCACAACAAGGGCCTTCCCAAAATGGCCCCTGCCCAAGAATCTCTCCTAAAAATGGCCGCCCCCAGGGCCCCATACTCACGAGGGAGAAGCCTCCGGACAAAACCAATGGTGTGGGTGAGCAAACTGCCCCGAGATCATCCGGTCAGCCGCGCAGCTCTCCGCAATTCACAGCCAGTGCCAATCACGCCCTCCTTTCATTCCGGACCTCTTACAGCTACGCGGGAATGCCAGCGTGCTGCACACGCTCTCCTTGCAGTCGCAGCCTCGATGTTCACCCGCTGCAGCCCCTGAGAGCCAGCGGCAACGCAGGGCAACCTCCCTGGCCCGCTTACGAGCCAGTAATCGGAAGCAATTTAAACAGAGCCTTAATGGACTCCAATGGCTGGCCTAGCTGGAGCTTGCCTGCAAGGAACCTGGGACCTCCAGCAGTATCTAGCCCATACAATTAGCTACTCTAGCACAAGCAGGTGGAAGAAAGAACTTGTGAGCCAAGTTCAAACACCTTCCATCCAGTAGCAACATCAAATCAATTAAAAGAAAGTATTTTCAAACTATTCTAGGAAAGAAAACCAATTTTCACTAGCAGCAAAGGTTTTTTACATCTCTTTCCGGGCAAGACTGAGTCGGAATTGGATATCAGCAGAGGAAGCTGGAGGCGTGGCTTAAATTCTGACTCAGTTTCTTGGGCAAATAAGGATTAAACAACCCACTCTTGGACCCTCCTGCACCATCAGCTGGAGAATGTGTTTTACTTTCTCTTGCCTAAGACCTGGGCAAAATGCCTTGCATTCAAGGGAACCATCTGGTTCTTGCAGGGAGCCTCCTTCCAAAGGGCAGATGCTGCTGCAGAGTAGGCTCATTTCTGGGATCCCAATAGATGGCTTTAATCATCAAAAGAACCTGGACTATGCCAACCCTGGTAGATTAAATTGTCCAGAAAGATACATTCAGGATCAAAGATGGAGTATCCCCAGACTTGGGCAGCTCAAACACTCACAACCCCTTAGTCTGGGTACGTTCAGGTCAGAGATGATTCCTCCCCATGCAGATCCCAACAGCCTTAAGGCACCAGGATTGAAACAGATCCCTGGTACTTATAAGCCACTGATCACTGGGTTTGGGAGAACTACCTTTAACTCTCATATACCCAGTGAAAGGGGCAGAAGGTTGCAGTGTTCTCCCCGAGAAAAGAGCTGAACTGTGTGTGTGAGAGAGAGCAAGGAGACAGTGGATTAGGTGAATTTGGAGGTGTGCATATTTATAGGTAGACAGGCATATCGCTAAACACTTCTTCAACACTTCATGAAATTCTCGGGGACCAAAGTTTAAGTAAAATCTTCGACTTCTAAGGCGGTGGACACATCCATTTATGCAGCTTTCTTAGCAACATAATGAAAGTATCTTGCCATTGCCTTTTGTAAACTTGTTCTCAGTCAAGTACTAACCAGGCCCAGCTCTGCTTTGCTTCTAAGCCTGGATCCAATCAGATAGATACTGTCACTCTATATTAAGCAGTTTTCTGAGATAAAGTGGCTAATGTACACCATAACCAACAGCCTAAAACTGGCTTTATCTTACATAACTAATATAGTGATGCTGCTGTTGATACATATCCAAGCCTCAGAAATGACTTTCTGAATCACATCAAAATGGCATTGGAACCTACCTTTCTCTACTTTCATCATATACTTATCTACTAATATCATATATCTAATTTAGTACATATGGGTATCATAAATGTTTACAGTAAATAAATAAAATCAAGTCCAAATTATTTTCCAAACATTAATCCTATTAAAAGGTTTTATAAAAAGAACCTATAAAAATCACATTACTGAACAAAAGTCTATGGCAATCAGCGTCACACATTAAAAAGGTAGAATTGTGTATATGCCTGCATTATGTACACTATAAGATTGCTTTGTGATTGTGAATTTGAATTTTAACATTTTTTTTTTTTTAGAATTCTCATCGTTTTGGGAAAAACCTCAAACAAGCGTTGTGTGACATTCGTGACTTGTTTCACTTTGGCAAAAACTCTACTAAATGATTTTTCTAACAGTAGAACAACTAGTTGGTCAATGTTGGAGATGAGAACTCTTCTGTACAGTGACTGAAAATAAGTTATGCTGAGCAGCAATCCATTCCCAAATATATAAACAACCATTCTTGTGGCTTCAACAGATTCTTCAGAAGAATTTTCTTTTTCTTGAGAAATGACTGTTGAGATTTTTGTATTTCCTGGGAAATAGCAACATAAAATTTATTCCTGGTTTGTCTTAATTTAACAATTTTTTATTTGTGTTCTATAAATTAAGAGAATATGTATGTGTATTCCAAGCTCATGCTAATAGAAAAAATATGACTTGAAATATAGTAGCAGAAGGCATAATTGATTTAATTGTTGATGGGAGTTTTTTCAGAAAGTTACCATTTAGGACATACACAATAAAGGCATTTCATTGAACATTTAGAAACATCAGGCAAATTAGTGAATTTTACTTGGTGAGGGGAAATATTTTGCTACTTGAAATGTCAGATGAGGCTTTTTCTGTATACAATTTTAAAGCCTGTATTTGCTGAATTTCAAAAGTGGAATGGCTGAATTTGAAAAATAAGAATGGCTGAGTTTGCAGTAATGTTGAGTATAATATCTGCAGATAAAAATGGATATGTTTTCATGAAAAATCTCACAAATAATTTTTATTTGTATTACAATGAAAGCTATTTCTTATGAGAATAATTTTACACTGTTACAAAAAAGTTATCTTGTTTCAAGAGTTTATTCAGTTTGTTTCATCCCATCACTCTTTGTGCATTACAATTAATCAGCTGGTTTAAAATCTGTTGGGACAATCTTCAGTATAAAGACCAGTCAAAGTAGTTTGACCACCTTCTGCCTTAAGAAATGATCATATGAGTGTATTCCAATTCCAATAGTCATTAATATAAATACCTAACACTTAAATGTCATAGATTAAATTGGAGTTATCTCAGTTTTTTTTAATGTAGAGAATGTGACAAATCATGAACAGTATTACTAAAAAATCTGCATTAGAAATTACGAAGAAAAAAGATAGTTGGTCTTATGACTGGCAGGAACTTTATTCAGACCAGAATCAGAAACGCTAATATTACAAAAATCAAAAAATGAAATCTCAACAGTCTTTACATAAGACACAATTCTTATCAGTCTCTCATAAGTCTTTACATAAAGAGCTAAAAGGCCTTATCCACCAATTATCTGGTTTTTAATTTAATAGCTTTAAGACACATCAAGTAACAAATATGGAAGTTAATCTAATAAAACCCTGAGCTTTTAATACCAATAAAAGATATGGGATTGAAGTTGCTGTCCTGAGAATTTGCTATTAAATTCTTTGACTTCAATTAATGCAACTCAGTTATATTATTCCCTAAATAAATATTGATGTATAAATCTGCAAAAGAATAGATGGGACATGTTTCATATGATCAAGAATGGTAAACATCACAAAATTATGGGGTGGGAGGGGGAAGCAATGGATGTCATGCTGCATTCTTAAGTCAATGTTCTGTTAAGTATATGCTTTATTTTAACAACTGACCAGTCTCTATATTCTAAGAATCTTTTTTTATCAAAAGCATTATTAGGTTTGACTCAGGTTTTAGATATTAGAATTGTAAACATGCTTAATTAGTGCATTATCAATGCAATGTTTCATATTTTAAGGAAATGTAAATGTGTAATTGGCTGAAGTTAACATGAATTTTACTGTAAGTGATGGAAAGGTTAAATATCTTTTTTTTAAAAAAATTGACACAAAAACAGTTTCTGACCTTGGTTTATATCCTCTTAAGAATGTCAACTGCCTGTATATAATACTGCTTTTGGTTGTAAATCTTTAAACACATAGTAAACACAGCTTATTCTTAATAAAAATATTATTTAAAAGTGTGAATTTTATATTAGATATATGGACTGTTCTCATTATTTATAACTTTCATAGAAATTTCTATTGAAATTTATTTTGAAATAATTGGTTTGACCAAATATTTAGACTTTATGTATATGTATGTGTATGACTGTTCAAAGTTACAGCGGCACTAAAAAAAGTCACTTTTGACCATTTTTCACACTTAGAACCATTGCAGCATTCAATTTATTCGATTTGTTAGCCGCTCCCTCTCCACAAGGGACTCGGGGCGGCGTACAATAAAAAAGCACATATATATATACATATACACATACACATACACGAAGGAGGTAACAATCATTAAATACATAAAATAATAATAATAAAATTAGAAATTAAAATACCCCAATTTAAAATTACGACTTTAAAAAAGACTGTCAGGAGGAATAAGATGAAACTATGGTTGAGCCAGGCCGGATAATTGAAAAAGGTGGGTCTTGAGTTTTGAACGGAAGGAGCGGAGATTGGAGGTAATCCTAATGTCGAGGGGGAGGTCATTCCAAAGGGCTGGGCCCATCACAGAGAAGGCCCTACTCCTGGGTGTCGCCCTCTGGCATTGTTTAGTGGACGGCACCCGGAGAAGTCCCTCTCTGTGCGAGCGGATTGGTCGTAGGGATGTATGGGGCAGGATGCGATCCCGCAGGTAGCTAGGTCCTGTGCCATGGAGCGCTTTGAAGATGGTAATCAAAACCTTGAAACGCACCCGATAGATCACAGGAAGCCAATGCAGCTCGCGCAGGAGAGGTGTTACATGGGAGTATCTAGTACTCCCCATAATCACCCACGCGGCCGCATTCTGGACCAACTGTAGTCTTCGAGTGCATCTCAAGGGAAGCCCCATGTAGAGAGCATTGCAGTAGTCTAGGCGAGACGTCACCAGCGCATGGGTGACTGTGCGTAAGGCATCCCGGTCCAATAGGGGGTGCAATTGGCGCACCAGGCGAACCTGGTGGAACACCCCCCTTGCCATGGCTGTAACATGGTCATCCATGGACAGCCGGGCATCCAGGAGGACGCCCAAATTGCGCGCCCGCTCCATGGGGGCCAGTTGTTCGCCCCCGATGGCCAGAGATGGAAGCAACTGGTTGAACCGGGGGGGCGGAAGCCACAGCCACTCCGTCTTGGAGGGGTTGAGTTTGAGTCTGTTGTCACCCATCCAGACCCGTACGGCTTCCAAACACCAGGACATCATTTCGACGGCCTCGTTGGGGTGGTTCGGGGTGGAAATGTACAGCTGCGTATCATCAGCGTACAGATGATATCCCACCCCAAAACCACGAATGATCTCGCCCAGCGGCTTCATATATGTGTTGAACAGGAGAGGCGAGAGGACCGACCCCTGTGGCACCCCACAAGTGAGGGGGCTCAGGGTCGACCTCTGCTCCCCTGCCAACACACGTTGCGTCCGGCCAGAGAGGTAGGAGCCGAACCACCGTAAAACGGTGCCCCTAACCCCCAGCCCCTCCATCCGGTGCAAAAGGATACCATGGTCGATGGTATCAAAAGCCGCTGAGAGATCTAATAGGACCAGGATAGAGGAACAGCCCCTATCTCTGGCCCTCCAGAGATCATCAACCAACGCGACCAAGGCCGTCTCCGTGCTGTGCCCGGGTCGGAAGCCGGACTGGCGCGGGTCTAGATAATCATTTTCCTCCAGGTGACGTGGGAACTGTTGGGCCACCACACTCTCTACAACCTTCGCAACAATCTATTACTAATTTCACAATTGCAGTGATTTACTTAACAGCTGTGGCAAGAAAAGTCATAACATGGGGCAAAATTCACTTAACAACTATTTCACTTAGCAACAGAAGTTTTGGGTGAATTGTTGGTTGTAAGTAAATGAGTATTTGCTTGTCCACATATGTACAAGTACAAAACACATTATAAGAGCCCAAGGGTTTCCTAAGAAATATTTAAACTATGTTTTCCCATATTCTTCACTTAAACATAGAGTAAAATTAATACTGTCTACTAGTATTTAAAGTTTGCCCCATTAAATTTTCTGTATCATATTAGCTGCATTTGGAATTAATATATTGTTAAAATAAAAAAAAATCCTGAAATTTACATGTTTTGCTTAAGTTCTTAGCATAATATTCTAAGTCCAAATTATTTTGTAAATGTCTGTATTTTGGTGTGTATCACTTAATCAAAAAAACTGAGATTCCTGGAATCAACCTTTTTTTCTGAGATGAATCTAATAATGCTTGGCCATTGATGAAACAGCATCTCCTGCTGAAGTGAATTCCCATATTCTCTTAAAGGATAGAAGACTTTTAAAAACATACTTGGGAGAAATGAACCCAAATCCTGCTGTGGTCATATAATAGCATCATATATTCACAGGGGAGCAGGAGATTTTTCTGTTGTATCAGCCATTTAAAATTATTAGTTTTAAGAGCTAGTAGTCCCAAATCAGTCAAGGAGCTTTCTTTTATTTATAAATTTATATGCTGCCCATCTCACTATAACTTGAGATTTTTCAATAGAGTAGGTAATACCAGTACTCTACCTTCATTGCACTAAACTGGTTTTCTTATGAAGATCAAGATTCATCTCTCTTGCCAGTTCATGAAGTTCAACAGCTCAAACGGCAAGATTAAAAATTTTCACTTCCTGATGCTGAAGGCACAATGAAGCCTATACCCTACTTAGGTACAGTTATTTATTCACTTAACCTATCTAACGCTGCAACAATGTAATAGCATGCTGTGATGTGACCTATGCTCATTCAGTTGCTGGTTAATAAAGCACATTTTCCTTGGTAGAAGGGAAAAATACTTTGAAAACCATGATAGGCTAATGAACATCCATTTCCCCCAGAGATTAGAATGTCCGCCACTCTATCTTCCAGAAGCCACTGAAGACCTGGTTCTGCCAGCAGGCCTGGGGAACCCAGAGTGGGATGGAATCCATTAAATGGCTTGGGTGATGTATTTTTACTAGGGTGAGGATGGGGGGGCTATTATATTATTTTATTAATTTGTTATTTGATTGTTTTATTTTTTTATATAAGTTTTAATATTCCTGTAAGCCGCCTTGAGTCGCCATATGCGAATAGGTGGCAATACAACTTTTTAAAATAAATTAAAGACAGTGGCATGTGTTGCCTTCTCTCACTTGTCTCTGCATATCTCTCAATAAACAAGACTTAACCTGGTAGACACAATAGCTCCCTTGGCATCTTGAGCAGAAAAGGTTATTTTCTGAAAGATAAATGGTCCCCTCGCACATATGTGTTAGTCATTCCCGACTCTAGGGGGCGGTGCTCATCTCCGTTTCAAAGCCAAAGAGCCAGCACTGTCCAAAGGCGTCTCCGTAGTTATATGGCCGGCATGACTAAATGCTGAAGGCACACAGAAAGCTGTTACCTTCCTACCAAAGGCGGTTCCTATTTTTCTACTTGCATTTTTACATGCTTTTGAACTGCTAGGTTGGCAGAAGCTGGGACAATTAAGTGGAGCTCACTCTGTTACGCAGCACTAGGGATCCGAACCATCAAACTACCGACCTTTCTGATCGCAAGCTCAGCGTCTTAGCCACCGCATGCCATGGTTATTTTGTAAATCTGGGACTTGAAGGTGGAGGTAGTGTGGTAAGATAATCACTCTGTTTTTTTAGAAGCAACACTAGCACCAAAAATCCTGTTAATTTAAAAGGCAAGTGAAGGAAACGGGCCTTCGTCTCTACTGCGAAGTGTTTCCTATTCAAATTTTTCAGTTTCTTGTGATTTGCCTGCTTGTCTTTAACTTTACAGCAATTGAATATAAATGGTAGAACTTAATAATAATAATAATAATAATAAATTTAGATTTATTAGCCGCTCCCTTTCCAAGTAGGACTCGGGGCGGCGTACAATGGAGCATATAACATGAAACATATATAACAACACCAAACGTACATACATACACAACACACATACATACACAATAAGAAATTGTGAGTTTGCCATGTATAAAAGTACATGTGGTTCATTACATTATCCAATTAAAATATGACATAAAGTGAGATTTGGACATTAAGAGTGAACATATGGGTCAGGCTGGATAGCCTCTCGGGGACCCTTTCATCTTGTTATTATAAAGTAAAAGACGGAGTTTGAAGCTTGCAAAAGAACAGGAAGTATGAAGCCTAGCCGCAGAGTTCAGTTAAAGTTCTTACAAAGCCACATAGCCATTATGAGACTGGAGCTCCATACCTGCAGCCCAGACAAAAGGGGAAGCAAGACAGTATCTGCTTATAAGGCTTCTTTCCTCAAGGTAACCAATCAGAAATGGGTTAAGTATTTCCGTGTTGTGCTGCTTTTGACAAAGTATAAGAATGTGTGCTTCCATTAGAAAAGTTGTTCAGAAGTTACATGCTAGCCTTTGACTAGCTTTTCGGAACCTGGCTGCCAAATAAACTTCTCCTTGATCCTAAGACGTCTAAGCCCTGTTATTTTCTGCAACACAATAAGGAACACGCATGCATGTAAGCACAAGCTCCACTCCACCCCAAAACAGATCACATGCAATAGCAATGTGTTCCAGGTGGTCCCATTCTTCTCACCTGTCTTAGACATTTCACTGGGGGAAAAGAGGTTACATCGTATCTGCAATGTTAGTTATGTATAACAAAGGCATTTATTCCCTTAAAAGGGAAAAAAGACAAGCACCACAACCGCACATTGTCTTTATATTTCCTTTTGTAGAATATTAAGTGTAAGTTGCATACTTTTCTTTCTTGAGGATTTAACTTCCTAAGTGTAGAAGGCTGTACTTACTATTGTGCAGAATGCTAATTAAAAAGGCCACATGAAAATGAGCAAGGTATATGTTAAAGTGGTCTGACCGAAGAACAAGAAACCCACCAACCTACAGGCTTTTAAGTACAGTAAAGACCAGTAAGCAAGCTATCAAGGACAATGCGCTTGCCTGCCGGTGGTTAATGACTGTCAATCTCCGGGTGTTCACAGGATCTCCTAGTTTGATTTATGGATGCTATGAATTTGGGGGTACGGTCTCATTTGCACAGCAGCCCTTTTTACCTATTATCCCCGTTGGAGAGAATGTTTTGTCTTTTGCTCACAAAAGCAGCACTTCCCCTCCGTTTTCTCTTCGCAAAGTGAAAAGGTCGCAACGACCTGGCCCATTATTTAAATCCTCTCATCTCCTGAGAAGGATGAGCACGAATCTGGAACTGGACCGTGTAGATAGAACAAGACCGTGCATTTCCAAAACCCACCGCTGCCCTGCAAACCAAGCCCGCCCAGCCACCGGCGAAGCGCTCAGGGTGGGTGGTGTTTGTACTCTCGGAGACCAGGTCATCTGACCAGGAACCAGCGCGTGCTCTCCAGGCTCCGTCTCAGCTCGAGGCACCCGCGGCTCTCCCCCCCCCCGCCTCCTCCCCGCCCAACGGCTCTTCCTCCGCAAATTAGAGCAGGCGCTCGTCAGCGTGATGGAAGGGAAAAGGCGGGAATCTGCCGAGGAGGAAGGTGAGCGGGACAGACGGAGAGAAACGTAAAAGTTACTGTACTATGTGTACGAATGACTTGTTCTCCTCATATGACATGCGCACGCGCGCGCACCCCCCCCGATAGAATCGATAAATATTTGGGGGGGTGGGGTGGGAATCTGATAGCCCTTTTCTCTGAGGTAACGCGTATTAGTCTACCCAGCAGCAGGAACTGGAACTGGTATAGGTGGATAAAGATAATGCACGCTTATTAAACCCTGACGTAACCGCAAGCCCTTTCAGTACAGGCGGCATTGTAAACTGAGGCAGCCCATCTTCGATCGCCCATGAAAAAGTCACAACTATTCATTATTTTCAGAAGAGTGTATATGTATGAAAAGAAAACAAAAGAGCCAACAACTGTATGTATAACAATTATTTCCATCGTGCACAGTGCAAAAAAAAAAAAGCATTCCTGAAGAGCTGTATATATAGACCTAAATTCCTATTCAATTTACTTGGTACACATGATGAAATTCTGTAGGTGTGTATAATCATTTCATACCATTAATATATTGTATCTATTCACCATCCTTCCTATCATTGGTTTATCAGCATTGGAACCTACCCTAAAGAAGAGTCTTCCACCAAAAATTCATATCCATCACTCCACACCTTAGAAAAAACATAATTAAAATCTGAACTGTTCAAAGAATATTTAATATCTTCATTGGTACATCTCTTATAACTGTTAAAATTAACATTTTAAAGAAACATTGCAGTTTATATTTATTGTATTTTACAATTATTTTAGTTTGTAATGTGCACTACCATCAGTTCCTGTGGAATTTGATGGTATTATATACAGGTAGTCCTCAGCTTACGACCACAATTGAATCCAAAATTTCTGTTGCTAAGTGAAACATTTGTTAAGTGACTTGCCCCATTTTATGACTTTTCTTGCCACAGTTGTTAAGTGAATCACAACAGTTGGTAAATTAGTAACACGGTTGTTATATGAAACTGGTTTCTCCATTGACTTTGCTTGTCAGAAGGTCGCAAAATGTGGTCACATGACCCTTGGGCATTGCAGTGGCTATAAATGAGTCAGTAGCCAAACATCTGAATTTTGATCACGTGACTATGGGATGCTGCAATGGTTCTAAGTGTGAAAAACGGTCTTAGCTTACTTTTTTCAGTGATATTGTAACTTTGATCACTAAATGAAGTATTGGGCGTAAGTTGAGAACTTCCTGTATTAAATAATCTACAATAAATGAAGTTAATATACAAAATAACACCCCCCCCCCATTTGATGTACGGTTTCTGTTCATGCAGAATACTGTAGGAGAATCGTAAGGCAAAAAATTACAAACATATACACTGTTCGTGGGGTTACATTTCAGACTACACTTTTATAAGTATAATCTCTATTGTCATTGTACTTAAATACAACGAAATTGGTTACTTGTACCGATGCTGTTAAAATTGATGTGGCTTTCTGGAAGTATAGTTATTCTCTGCTGTTTAAAAGAAGATACAATAGCACTGGGCCTCTTCCGGATCAAGCATTTATTTTAAAAAGCTTCTTCATTTTGTTAAGTTGTCTAGAACAATAATAAAACAGTCTTCAAAAAATAAGTCTAATAATTTGAACATTCTATAGGCATTTATAGTTATTGACCTACCTCCTTGCAGCAAACAGCCTGATTAGCACAAGGGAAAAAAACCTGTCTCTGCCTCCCAGCAATTTGCCTAGTGCAGCAAACAGCAAGTTTCACTTTCAATTTTAGCTTGGGCCTCCTGATCATCAGCTGATCATCAGCTGTTTCAGGCTGCAGGGATTGCCATAGCCAATTGCTGCCTCAATCCCCATTTTCCCCGTTTGCTGCAAGGAGGTAAATTGCTGGGAGGCAGAGGCCGAAGGGTGGTGGCCAGTGGGTGGGTGGGGCTACATTCAGTGTATAAGATGCCCCAAAAATTTCACCCTCTTTTTGGAGGGGGAAAGGTGTGTCTTATACTCCAGAAAAAACGGTACCCAGATAAAATAGGGTTGTAAAGCTGAGGATGTAGCTTTGAAAATGTAATTTTGGTTTATATTAGCTTCTTGCTGATTTTCATATCCAATATTAATTTAATTAATTTGCTAAATGAATCTACTGATATAAATTACAGTCTGGTTTGCTTTGAAATTGTTCTTCATAATATAAGTTGTATTCACTTAGAAAATTGGGAATAACAATAATCATAGTTAGAACACTATAATTCACCAGGTAAGATTATAAACTATAATAAATATTATCCCAGTTGCCAAAATCTGTCTTATTGGGAAGTTCTATAAAAACATGTAGACGCTAAGCACAGAGGAATATAATCTTTGAATATACACCCAATCCATGTATTAAATTGAAATTTTGAATGCTATCCAATTTGAATTAAATTTCTGTGTTAGATTTTCTTTTAAGATATAAAGTTATTCTAGATATTAAAGCATACTCCTAACAAGTTCTTCAGCTATTCTTTCAGTGAGAGAATCATATGACTTTTGCAGTATAAAGTCTATAATATCCTTGAAGCAGTTACAATGTACAAAGATAATTCTGTATGCCTTCAGGAATATAAATTAGTAAATTGTAATATAAAAATCACAAATTGAAATAGGAATTCACCTTTTAGATTGTTTCATTCTGATATTAATCATATTTTAGTATTGGTGAGCTTTACAAAATTGCCACCTGATATGAAACCATGATTGTTTGTACATTAATTCTAAACTGACTATGACCAGAATACTAAAATAAATATGCTTATTTTATAAATGTAACAAGAAGACCAGTGCCCAAGTCAGTCATTTTTCAAAGATATTTCCTTACCTACATAGAGAAACAGAATGAACAAGGCTGTGCAAAAAAGCAGTAGGACCAAGAGTTGTTTCCAACTTCTGCTGGCTTCCCCGTTGAGTTCCTTGTGGGAATCTTAACAGGAAGCATCAAAAAAATTTCCCTTCCCTTCCCAGCAGGCAGATAAATGGCTGTTGTTGTGCAGAGAGGGTAGCAAGGGATTGTGAGACTGGCTTGGTAGCTGTCACAAAACGTTGAAAATGAAGATCACATGACCATACAATGTTTCCATCTTTCATTCCTTTAGGAATCTGGAATCTTGGATTTGGGCATATTCTGTAAGTTAACCCATTTGATGTACCTTGGTTCAAAAATTGTTGCCCTATTACGCACCATTTCACCCAGTTAAAAGTCATGACAATGAGAGTTCTAATAGTTTAGGGATAAGCAACATACTAACATTTCCAAAGTATAGGATTATATTTATATTGCCATAGGTGTATATTTTCATAGAAACAGAGGTATCAGTTATGATAAAATAAAACCTTCACCTATGTCTAATACAGATTACTCTTCTTTTGTAACAAAGGCATTTTAGTATTTCAGATGTATAGAAAAAAATTGCAATGTGATTGAGGTTTCTCATATTAATGCATTTAAAATGCAAATATGTAACACTACTTAAATAAACATAGAAGTTCATATATAATCAATTTACAAAATAAGTATTGTCATCTACTTAGAATATGTTTTCCATATTTATGTGTATCCCACCTCTATTATTTTTACAAATAACTCAAGGCGGTGAACATGTCCAACACACTTTCCTCCTCCAATTGTCTCCACAGCAACTACCCTCTGAGGTGAGTTGGACTGAGAGTGACTGGCTCAAAGTCACCCAGCTGGCTTTCATGGCTAAAACACAACTAGAACTCACAGTTTTCTGCTTTCTAATTTGGTGCCTTAATATATAGTATAATGAATATACTTAATGTATAGAGTATAACTTAATATTTAATATGCTGTCTGACTATATATGGAGAAGAGTATTTAAATTTGTGATGAGAGCTTTATATTACTTTTTTTTTTGCTTATTTTGAAGCTGATACATTTACCAAGATGAAAACTGCTATAGGACGTGTTTCCATTGAGATGAAACATAGCCAATCTGAAAGTTTAACTGTACCTGCGGAAAATCATCTAATTCTTGCTGGAATTTCCAGGACAGATAAAGGACTTGCGTTTAGCTCTGAAAACCATAATTTTAAGATTGATTTACTAAATAAACCAGTTGAAAAGGGAGCCCTTTGTAGTCAAGATGCTTGTTTAAATTGCACAGGTGAAACTGCAGTTGATCATTTGAAACATACACTTAACAGGGAAAATGAAAAAGCAGTGCTAGAAGTAAAAATGCAGCCGTCTACACAAGATTATTGTGATGAAGACCTTGGAAAATATGAAAAAGTATCTGAACAGGCTCCTTCAGAAGCAGCAAGACGTGCATATTTACCAGAACTGCAACTACATTCATACAGTGTTCAATTTTCTTCATTAATGACACAAGATAGAAATGCTGTACTATCTCTTGGAACCAACACTCCTGATGGAACGATCAGTACAAATACAGAAATTACACCAGTAAGATTGTGCTTCTATTTACCATTTAGAAAAACCATAGCTATTATATTTATCGTACTTTATTATATTCAAATTATATTAAATTGTAACTAATTAATTACATTATTGAATTCTGCTGGTTAAATCTGAAACAATTTTAAGACTGCTAAATTAGATTATCACATTATGCAGCTGTGCAACACAAGTTTCTTTTTGTCTCAGAGGATGTTTCATTAGAATAGATTTGGAGATAAAAGCTGAAAATGGGACAAGAATCTGTTGGAGGTACATAAAACATTTTAAATTCAAAATGATTTGGACTCTGTTCTATCTCAAATTCAGAACAATATTTTGAAGTTTTATGAGTTGAGCATTTTGAGTGCCTTGAATTCATATTGGAGTACTTCAAAATGTTTTAAATTTTAAATATTTTATATAACTAAAAGCTATTAGGTTACCAAAAGGAACTCCTTTTTTAATATAAAATTACATATTTTAGCCCTAAAATAATATTTTATCATTTAAATCCTGATAATTTGAGGAGAAAACATGTTAATTTTATAAAAAATATATTCAGCATCATATAGTGATCAACAAAATATATGTTGAATATCATAACCAAGATGAGCAATATAACATTTTTGTTCTCTATTGTTTTGTTCTCTATTGAATAATATTGATAGTATGTTGCCTTTGAATCTGGATTATTCAATTATTCAAATCCAGATATCTAAAATTACAAAAGCTTTGGTGCATCCATAACTACTTAGAGCATTCCAATCTCCACTCTTGTGCAACATTTCCATTGCAAGAACTGATACTTTATAGGACTGTCTGTCCAAATTGACTGAAACAGCTATTCAGAACACATGGAAACAAAGCACTTTTAAAAAATTATTTTGATCAAGGGCATCTTTTTCGAAGCTTCTGAAACTGATCTGGAAGCTGTTCTCTTCTGTTTATGCATATATGCAAATATAGCTAGTTTGTTTCACTGCAGAAAAAGTATTTTTCCCACTGCTTCCTGTTCTGTATTTTTTTTTACCTAATCCATAAAAGGAGCTGCCTTCTCTCCTAAATTAGTTCAGGAAGTATTGAGATTTGTGCAAAGCCTTATGAAAGTTTAAGTATTCTATAGAATCCCTCCACTTGACTGTTTTCATGTTTCAAAAGAGAGTATATTAATGAAAGGTTATATCAGGACCTCAGATTATTGCTAATATAGTCAACAATCTTAAACTTCTCACTCCCTTCAGAAATCTATTCTGGAGGATCTGGGATAGTCTCTATAGCAATGGATTATGATAATAGAGAAAAGTTATATAATATAACTGCAAAAGATAGTGGAACAGAAAATATGAGATTCTACAACAAAGGTGAGAAAATATTTTCTGCTAAAGAAAGCTCAATATTAGATCATCATAAAGGCTTAATTTTACAATGTAAATAATAGTTTTAAGCTTCAATAGTATGCCTACTTTGTTTCCTAGGTGCTGAGACCTTTATTAACTCCTTCAAATGCAAGTAGCACTATTTCTTGTGACCAAATCAAAGGGATTGTTAATAATTCTACAGTGTCACAAACCTTATCAGGCTGCTCTAATGGTAAGTGATTTATAATATCAGTTCTTCTGTACCTGAATAAATTATATTGCAACCAGGATATTCCTCATATAGAAAAAAATCTTTCTATTTAAAATGGGATTAAGATTCAGGTGAACCTCCCATAGGAAGAACGGTTAAGAAGATGTTTAATAGAGTTGTCTATGCCATCTTTTACATTTGAGGTATTTTGGTGAATTAATCTCAGATACTTCCAAAGTTATTTTGCTTTTTGAGTTCAATGGTTTATATATGGTATAATTTGTCATTATAATTTTTCACATTTGTTTTTTGCAATAGAATCTTGCAATGGTATATGTATTTCACCTCGAGATGCAGATCCTGTTTATGATACATTTGTAAGTATTAATTTGACATTTATTCCAACATCTAATAGAACTTTATGAATTATCATGCAAGCAGAATCACCCATTTTAAGGCCTTCTGAAACTGAATTTTGTTTCTATATACCATATATATATATTGTATTTGTGCTGATAAAATAAAGGGAGACTAGTATAGATCCATTTCGAGCTATTTAGCTCTCATCAGCTAGCCATACCCTTACTGGGATTCGAACCTGGGCTGTATTATACACTAGGCAAGAGTTTTAGCCACTATGCCACAGGCTTCTCCTCCTTTATCAGCTGAGCCAGGGAAATAAGTATGTGTTTGTGTTACAACCCCTGGTATGACCTAATATCAGCACAAATACAACACAAATATAAAAAAGGCAACATTAAAAATAAAAATATGGGTTTCTGCCTGGATGGTTTTCTGTGATGAGCCGAAAGGACAGAAAGAGGGAGGAGTGAGCTCCCTCCCATATTAGGTCATACCAGGGGTTGTAACACAAACACATACTTATTTCCCTGGCTCAGCTGATAAAGGAGGAGAAGCCTGTGGCATAGTGGCTAAAACTCTTGCCTAGTGTATAATACAGCCCAGGTTCGAATCCCAGTAAGGGTATGGCTAGCTGATCAGAGCTAAATAGCTCGAAATGGATCTATACTAGTCTCCCTTTATTTTATCAGCACAAATACAACACAAATATAAAAAGGCAACATTAAAAATAAAAATATGGGTTTCTGCCTGGATGGTTTTCTGTGATGAGCCGAAAGGACAGAAAGAGGGAGGAGTGAGCTCCCTCCCATATTAGGTCATACCAGGGGTTGTAACACAAACATATATATATATATATATATATATATATATATATATATATATATATATATATATAGTGTGTGTGTGTGTTGTAATTGTACTGATAAATAAATAAAGGGAGACTAGGATAGATCTATTTCGAGCTAATTAGCTCTCATCAGCTAGCCATACATATGTAACATAAATACACACACACACACACACACACACACACACAATTATGTTTTCAGACTATTTATTATACATATTAGTCATTTATGTGTTACTGTATTGCTCATTCTTTTTATTATATCATTTTTATTCCAAGGGAGAGGATTGCTAATGGAAAAGAATACAAATATTTTAAACAAAGAGACAGAGTCTGATATCCTAACAGAATCTGCTTTAGGATTATTAAAAACAAACATTCAGAATATAGATTGAATAAAAAATAAATAACATAAACATGCCCTGTCTACAAATGCTAACTATGTAGGGGGTATTTGATGAAACCCTTAAAAACCAAATGGCCACAGCTTATAAAGCAGGCATTTCCCTGGAGAAGTTGGGCAAAAAATTCTGCCATATTTTCTTTGATACTCTTTAGCCACTTGTAAAAAGAAAATAAAAATGTTCCTTTAAAAAATATTTTAATGACAATTAAGAATAGTGGTAATTTGAAATTCTTATTTACATATCAATGTCAGCATATTCTGTTTAAATTATTATATTTTATTCTTAATATTCTAATATAATGTATCCCATTTCAAATATGAAATTCTTGTATTTCAGAATGAGATCAAAGAGACAGCTGTAAGCCTTGTAGTAAATAATACCGAAGGAGGTGTTTTTCACAGTTCAAATGGTGCTGAGGCAGGCCGCAATCTGGCAGCTGAACAAAATGCTGTGGAGGAACCCACTTATTCACAGAGAAATTACTCCACTCCTCAAGTGGTAAATATAACCTCGTCATATAACAATATATATCTCCATTAGAGAATTTTGCATGTTTTATTAAAACTTTCTTGAGTCATTTATATATTTGTTACATTTTTTATGGCTAACATAGCTACATAAATGGCACAGTAATATTTTAAAAAGCTTGATAACTGCTTTTATAATCCTTCTATCCTTCCGAGGTCAGTAAAATGAGGGTCCAGCTTGTTGGGGGCAATATGCTGACTCTATAAACCACTTAGAGAGGGCTGTAAAGCACTGTGAAACAGTATATAAGTCTAAGTGCTATTGCTATAATATAAATAGTCACTCCTTATTCATGTGAAAGTCACAAGTGGTAGAACAAAGTAGATTAGAGGTACAGGCCACTAGCAGGTATGGAGAGGATGTGGTTTTCCTTCTCATGTGCATGCAAGCACTCAGACTTCTTTTTCATTATTTAATGCAAAAGATTAGAGCTCAGTCTTAAAATCTACAATTTAGAAGTAATAATACCCTTTCAGTTTAATAAGACCTATTCCCTGATAAATGTACAATATGATTGCAGTATTGTGCAATAAACAGAAATATAAAGTATTGAGCATTGTTTAAGTGCGAGTATGGACATCTTTGTATATTCCTCCAAAACTACACAAATATTCAGTGTTAATGCCAGAAATTAATGCACTGGTTTTAAGTAAAGATTTTAATGAGTCCCTTTTACATAAATACAGTACTTCTGCTACACATAGAATGAAAATTGTAGCAAACTAATAATTGGTTATGTATTTTAGATAATATGTCAGTTGAAAAATGGCACTCATATACTTTGTGTAAACAATACTGAGACGAGAGAATTGAAAGCTATTCATTTGGTTCCGCAGTATCAAGAACAGCGTAAGTATCTATAATAGATATATTGTTTCTGATATTCAAATTATTAACTATGTTGGTACTTCTTAAGTGTTGATATGGAGCTCTAATGATACATTTATAAGTTGAACATTATGGTATAATCTCTTCAAGCTGTAATAATATGGAGGGACAGAAATCCATCCCTGTGCATGATGTGATCATGTCCACTTCATATAATTGACCTACCCACCCATTGAAGATCTATTCCTTCCAAAAAAATTAAAGTGCATTGGCCAGCTTTAAAAACTTTATTCTTTCTTGGCTTATCAATGATTAAGAATCTGTGGTATTTTTCACCAAAAAATTCCATCATCCCTCATTAGTCTCTGATTTAAAGGACCACAGAATGCATGCTTCTATTTAGATTTATTCTATTACATTTTGATATATACATTGTATCATTGTACACTGATCCTGCCTGTATATTTACAGCAATTTTCATAGGGAAACAAAACTGAGAAAACCATTACATTTTCCAAATTATAATGATTTCAATTTCAAGAAAATGCAGTGTTACCATAATAGAAGTGACAGTGTAGGAGAAGATAAAGTTTCTCAACTGAGTTAATACAAATATGCATTCATATATTATGAAAGGGGAAAGGCCCTGATGAAACTTAAAAAACCTAACTGTATTTATGCACAAACTATCCACCTGATGTCACTCTTTTATTAACAATGAAAAACATCTTATTAATAACCTTATCTTGTACATAGCAATCATTCTGTTTGAACAGTAAAAAGGCAAACAAGAATAAAGCATTTTGGGATTTTTCAGAAAATATTGTTAAGATAACTAGTAAGAACCTATTGAACATACACATTTAAAGTTTTTCCTTACTCACCTCCACCATAAAACTACCTGAAAGTATATATTGTTGCTTAATTTTAAGATGTTATTTTTATATAATATATGTCAATAACTCTTTCAGTAAATGAGTATTAATTTATTAGATCTCAAAACCTGGCTCTGCCAGCTGCCATGGACCCTGATATCGGCTTGCTATAATGGGGGTGCCTGTTGGGGTAGACAGAGATGATATAAACCCCCATGTCACCCAACTTCTTGGTTTTTAGTTTCTTATTCAATCCTTTTAATTTTAATCATCTTGTATTTTGTTTACCTTTTTTTCTATTGTGAGCTGCACAGAGTTGCTATGAAATGGGCATATAAATTAAATAATAAACAAACAAACAAATAAGAAAACATCCTTAACTTTAAATAGATTAGCTTCTCTCAATGTGATAGCTTGCTACAGCAGTTATGTAAAATAATGGTGAGGTGAATCCAAGTAGTGGACCTTAAGGAGCACAATAAAAAGAAATAGTAGCAAAACATTCTATAAGCCAGGGCATTTTTCATGCAATTTATTACAAATATGCATATGTCAGGAAATGTGTTTGTGCACATGTGTTACATTACTGATTCATAAAGCTACATATCTATGTTGCTAAGTACAGTAGCAATGATACTCTAGCTTTTCAATTCAGATTTTCCTAGAGTACTTCCCAAGCAGGTAACAGACTATTGAAGCTATGACATTTTGCATCTAACTCATAAAACTTGGGGAAAGTCTGAGTGTTTTTTTTACTGTTATTTGTCTGAAGTCTACACATAATCATATGTCTCCATTTGGTTTTGAGACCAATAAAATTGGACAGTCACTTTGAGATAGTTCTAGAATGTCCATCTGGAGCATCTTTTCTACTTTATTTTCTAACACAGCTTTCAACTGCTCAGGAATCCTGTATGGACATTGTCTAATCAGTCTGATTTCCCCATTTCTATTGTATGCTCTACTACGGGTAGTTACATTGATTATATGGTAAACATATGTTTATACTTCCAACATTTTTTCTATCTCTTTCTTTTGATGGTCTCCTAGGTCTAAATTAATATGTATTTTTCCATGGGATAGTTGCAGTATTGTCTCCCAAGCTTAATTCAATAATTCTGGATACCTTTCTTTTAGAACAAACAAAACCATTCTAGGTTCAGCTTTATTGTGCCATTTCCTCAGGAGGATGGCATGGTGAATTCTTTTTCCTCCCTTCCAATTCAAGTTCATAATTTACTGTCCCAGTTCTTTTCTTTACTATGTGGGAACCTTACCTGGCAATTTAATATAGGAGATCAAGTGCTGTTTGCTTTCTTTAGCATGTAATAACAACAGCACTTGATCTATATTAAATTGCTTTGCCTTTAAATTTTTATCATAGTGTCTTTCCGGCCTTCCCTGGCTATCTCTAAATATTCCTGGGCAATGTGTCCTAGGACTTTTAACTTGTTCCTCTGCATTAATATAAGTTTGATTAAGTTCTTCGGGCCTTCTAAGTTTTCACACTATACCTTTCCTTAATAATGTCTAAAACTCTTGAACATTGTCTGCTATGAAGTAACTCAAGAGATTTTGTTAATGCCTTGGGAATTATCCTGTAGGGAAACAATAGAAAAGGCAGCCACATATCCCAATGTTTTGAGTCTTGGCCTGCATATTTCTTAATATTTCTGGTTCGCCCTTTCCATAAGAATAATTGGCTGTGGATAAGGATTTGTATGCCCCCCTTTTATTCCCAGACCCACACATACAGCAACACTGATTGGAAATTGGATCCTTGATCTGCAAGGATCTCATTTGGTATGCCTACACGGCTGAAAGATTTTGACCAGCTACTTTGTTATTCTTTTGGTGATCACATTCCTTAATGGAACCTCTTCAGGATATTGAATTGCATAATCACAGATAACTAGAATATATTCATTTACTACATTGTGACAAAAGGCCTACAGTGTTCATAGCTATTTTAGAAAAGTAGACATTAAAGGCAATCTCTCCATAGAAACTTTATCATATTTCCCTTTTGGTTTTACCAATTGAAACATAAGGCAGGATCTACATTACTGGGCCACTTCTTTACAGATCCCTGACCTAATATTCTAAAATATAAAATTCTGTATGTGATCCTATTCCTACCCATATGTCCTGACCATGGAATTTCAGGGGCTACTTCCAATATTGCCCTGCAGTATATTCCTTGGCAAACTGTTATTTATCCAATTTGTTCATATAGGGATGAATCCCTTATTCAGTACAGCAACCTTGCTTTTTCTTACAATCTGGGTGTTGTTTCCCCATTTCTCTCCTTTTCTGCTAGCCAACAATGTTGGTTTCTTTTGTAAGTGTCCCAGGTGAATTTTCCATTAGGAATGTCTGTCCCTATGACTTCAGCCCTAGTTTTGTTGGCCTTTCATAAAGCTTTTTCCTTTCTGGGACATCTCATTTCTCCTATAAAACCAGGATGGTTAGGACAAATCCCAGGTTCCTTCACTTCCTGCTTCTGTTCCATCCTTGTCTTTGTCTTAGACTGAGCTCTTGTAGTTATACCCTCTTTCTTAGCCTCCTTCTTGAATCCTTCTTTCTGAGTCCCTCTATTAATGAAAAATCTGTTCCAATCATTAGGTTACATGGTAAATTAGGATTACTCCTACCACTATTACCTGTTGCTTTCCCGTATCGGCACTCTGGCTTTAACAATGGAATCGTCTCAATCTGCCCAAACATACTTGTAAGGGACTCTTTTCCCGATGCTGCCTTTTTATGAAATGGGAATGTACCAACATTCATCTACTCCAGGTACCTACTAATCCTGCAACAGTGACCGCATTAACTTGCTGGGATTATAATTTTTCTCCTCAGAGTTGCTTGCATAGTGTAGACATTCCCTTTTTCCTCTTTAGTTTTGATAAAAGTCCCACCATTGTAACAACCACAGGGCTCTGACTTCCCAATGCTCCCCTTTTGTTTGGGCAGGAACTAAAGGCTTCTTTTACCTTTATCCTTTTCAGCTTCTTTCTGGAACAGGCTTTCCTATTGTTTCTCCTTCTTTATTTTTCTAACATCCTCTGACCATTTTGTTGCCATGTAGTCTTCATCCAATTATACTGCCCTTTTTCTGGGTTGTGTTTTGCACCCAAAACCTCACTTTGGTAGAGAGTACCTGTAGAAACTGTTCTAAAATTACTTCTTCTGCCACTTTTTCTTTGCTTCTTTTATCTGGCCTCAACCATTTCCTATCTAAGTCTTTAATATTGTGCATAATTCATGAATCCCTTCATATTTGTCATATGTGTAGGTCTAAACCTGTGGGAGTTACATCATGACTGAATAGGATTATCTCTTGAACATGGGAGTAATCCATTACTTCTCTTGCTGCAAGACTATTACAAGCTCTCAAAACCTTTCCTCTTAAACATGAGGCTATTAAGACCCATTCAAAAGAGGTAGCAACTCTTTCAAACATGGTAAATATGCTTTTATGTTAGAACTTCTGACATCTTAGGGATTTTTATGTCTTTGAGACCATCTCTCTATGCATTCTGAAAAACTTAAGAGGTGTTTGTGCCCTTTCTGGTGACTGGACTGGCCCCCTTTAAATAAATCTATGAGCCCCTAAATTCTTCTCTTCTTGCTTCTTTCATTCTTTTCCCATTGTAACCTACTTTTCCTTTTTGTCTCCCTCCAAAGCAGTTCTCCTGTTTTAATCAAAGCTTTTTCTGTTGCTATTGCTTTAACATTTCTCTGATGATACTGGCCCAAGTATTTGAGCCTAATCCCATTTCTGGCTGGTCTACTTTCTTTGGTTTAACTCCAGGCATAGGTTGGATATCTGACTCTACCAAAGTAGTAGTCTGTAAGGAGAATCTGTACCTTCTATCTTTTCACTGTCTCTGTGGGTGTGGTGAAGGTTCTGGTAAGAGGTAGTTCTGCAAGTAGGATGTTGGCTATTGTTTGCAAAGTTAGAGTTCTGCAAAGGCCAAATTCCCCTTATAGCTAATATTTATTTCTTTTTCATAAAGTATTGAATGAACTTGAATTGAGCCCCCACTTGCCACTCCAAGTTGGATACCCCACTTGTTTATGGATATCCCACAATAACATGTATCTCAGGTTCTTTTAACTATATCCAATTCTGTGGGCTCAAGACACAAAAGAGCCAACATATGCCCCTAGACAACATATACACAAGCATTCCAATTTATCTACTACTCATCACTACATCATTTCCCCCCACTGCTACAACTCGGACTTCTTGTGAGTCCTACTACTGCAACTACTATTCCTGATGAGTCCTACTATGTCTTTTTGATTGCTTTACAAACAGACACCCTCTTCTCTTTCCCACACACACCATGCCAAGCTGTGTCTCAGCTCAGTTTTTATAGTCAACTTTGTTGACTGTGGAGAGGCCTTAAAGAGACAGGAGAATAGTAGCCCAGGTGCTGACCATTTACTGAGCAATTTGCTCTCTCCTCTGAGACCTTTTCTGTCTCAAAAAGAAAGATTTACTTCCTTTCTTTTACAAACCTTTTTCCACAACTTTTACATAACCATGCATTTTTAGTTTTTATGCTTTCTACACAAAAATGAATACAAGTTGATATTGGAAGAAATATCTATCATTGTACAGAATGCCTATTTTTCCTGCAGTGGGGGGACTACTTACAATTTTGTTTCTCCTTATTATATGATAGGAAACTGGTATATGTGTGCAGATTTTCTCTTTTTCATGTATTTATTAAATGAATAGTTACGGTCCTTTCCCATGCATATCTATAAAGGGACAAGGAGACATGACAAAATGAGTGTCATGACTAAACACTATCTATTTTATGTGTACACCATTATGTTGCATACACATTATACAATGCACAGAGCTAGAATCATAGCACTGTGGTCATTTCATTTTCAGGAAACTGTCAGGTTCTGTGGACCAGAGGTGGGTTGCTCCTGGTTCGGCCGAACTGGTAGTGTTATTTTGGCCTGGGTCACAGAACCGGCAGCGACCCAGGCTGGACACGCCCCCAAACTGTTTCCCCAGTTGCTGCTGCCGTTGCTGGCATGTTGTTTAGTAGTGTGCATGTGTGTGCAGTTCACTGCAAATTGTTCTGCGCATGCCTGAAGACCAATTTACATTGAAATATGCATGTGCGCATCTGGTGCGCATGTGAACAAAGCACTCGCGAAGCAAACCGATTGTAAAACTGGGAGCAACCCACCTCTGCTGTGGACACATTTAGCTTTCTATTAATGAACTATTTTTAAATCTTATTGCCATAGTGTGTGATGCTAGGACAACCTAGAGTTACCTTCTGACTGAGGAATCAGAATTCTGAAATTGATTGGAAAAAGAAAAGGGGTTGATTATAATACAAGGTCTCACACGTGGGAGCAATTTCTCTACATGAATGAGAATTATTTTTCTATCTCCTTTTTGCTAATAAGATCCAACAAAACAGGGAGGTATATTTGACATGGAAGGTACTGAAAATGGACAATAACAAGGCTATATATTCTCTGTCTTCCCCCCAACATAAAAACTTTCTTTATACTGAATTTGGCACTTTGGGAATTTATAATTCACATTGGAGTTCAAATTTCTCCCCTCATGAAAGTGAAATAATAATCAAATTGTTACTGTCAAGTCATCATTCCCTCGCGTGAAATTTTACCTGAGAAAATGGGAATCTATACCTTCTGCTCCTCTCAGTTAGAGCATTCTGCTGTTGTTTCTTCAGAATATTTTTGACCTTGCCTTTTTCTTGCAACCACCAATTTAAGCACATTGTGCAGAAATAATTTTCAAATGTCTATGCAGCTTTCCCATAAAGTTTCTCCTACATTTAAAGAAAAGAAGGAAGAAAAAAGAAAGGAGGAGGATTTGGATCAGTTCTTTCATTATTGGAAAGGTCTCAGACTGAAATAACCAAAGAGTATCATCACATGAGTACTAGTACATTATCTGAGGGTCATAACACTAAAATATTCCCATATATTAATACACAGTACTGAATCAAAACTGAAAAGTATCGCAGTATGCCATAAAACATAAATGCATTATATTTTTAACAAACATACTATGAGCTACTTGCAAAAAAGAGCTACAAAACAGTTATTTTACTTTGACCACTTGGGTAATCGTATTTTTCATTAACTAATATATCAATGTTTAGTTTTATTATTGGGCTGATGTATAACTTTTTTTAAAGCATGTCTAGGATGATTAAATTAAGAAATCTATCCTGCTTTCCTTTTTCATCTCTCCTTTATGACTAGAGATCTTTTCTTGTTTTGGTCTTTTTCTTATCTCTTCTTGCCTGGTATTATCCTTTCTTCTTTCCTTTGACTTAAAAAGATATCTTGTTTAATTGGTCTTTTCTATTCCCTGCTGGCAAAGATCCTTACAGAGTAGAGCAATCAGATCTGGTCTTTCTGATCACTGCCCTCCATCTTCCCCATGGAAGAGGTAGTCCCAACTCTTGGCTCATTTTCTGTAGCTGAACTTTACTTCCTTGCTATTCCTGCTTATAAAGCCCAGAACCCGCATGAGAAAGAAGAGTAGAGAGGTTAAAATAAATTTTACTTATAACCTTGAAGAATATCAGAAGTCACCTCTTTATTGTTTCTTTACTATTTTTAATCTTTATTTTTGCTTTTTCTTTTATTTCTTTTTTCCTCCTTCCTTTTGATGAGTTTGTGTTCACTTTTATCTTTCGGTTTTTAAAAACAAAATCCATTAAAAAACAGCCTACCATCATCTCAAAAGTAACAGCCACCAAGCAACATGACTGCAGGTTGGCAGATTCCAGGGCAATGTTACTGAACATAAGAGGCCTTGGGGCACTAATTATGCAGCCAGCTGACCATGGGTCTACCACAGATGTACCCAGAGCCCATGTCAAAGTAGTATTTATTCTTGCTTCCTAATATATCAAGTAGCCACTTTAATTACCTGGCATTGGTTGGAAGCAAATACTTCCAAGTCTGATCCTTTAGGAGATTCACAATTTGATTGCTGAAAACTTTTTCCTGGAGATGGTAAAGGGATGCAGAAGAGAAATGGCTATCCTTGATACTAATAGAGATAGTAGATAACATGGAAATATAGGCAATATTTGCTGATTGAAATGATTTATTTTATTTATTTTTATTTGATTTGATTTCTAGACCGCCCCCTCTCCCCGAAGGGACTCGGGGCGGTGTACAGGTACCAAATTAAAAATCATACAAATAATCATAAATATAGTTAAAATCGGATTAAACTTTAAACCCCTGTACAAATTTATAAAAATTAAAAACTTAGCCTAAGACCAACCCGTGAAATTTAAAAATACAGACTAAGGTGGGAGAGCTGGAATTAGGCCAAGCCGGCTAGATTAAACAGGTGGGTTTTGAGCTTCTTACGGAAGGAGCGGAGGTCCGTGGTTGTTCTAATATCAGGGGGGAGGTCATTCCAGAGGGTCGGGCCCATCACAGAGAAGGCCCTTCCCCTGGGCGTCGCCCGCTGGCACAGCCTAGTGGACGGCACCCGGAGGAATCCCTCTCTGTGTGAGCGAATCGGCCGAAGGGATGTGTGGGGCAGGATACGATCCCGCAAATAACTAGGCCCTGTGCCATGGAGCGCTTTGAAGATGATAATCAGCACCTTGAAACGCACCCGAAAAGCTACAGGTAGCCAGTGCAGCCCGCGCAGGAGAGGTGTTACGTGGGAGTATCTAGCGACTCCCGAGACTGCCCGCGCGGCCGCATTCTGAACCAACTGCAGTCTTCGGGTGCATCTCAAGGGGAGCCCCATGTAGAGAGCGTTACAGTAGTCTAGCCGGGATGTCACAAGCGCATGGGTGACTGTGCGAAGGGCGTTCCGGTCCAATAGGGGACGCAATTGGCGCACCAGGCGAACCTGGTGAAACGCCCCCCTTGCCACGGCTGTCACATGGTCGTCCATTGACAGCCGGGCATCTAGGAGGACGCCCAAATTGCGTACCCGATCCACGGGGGCCAGATGTTCGCCCCCAATGGCCAGTGATGGAATCAGCTGGTTGAACTGGGGTGCCGGTAGCCACAGCCACTCCGTCTTGGACGGGTTGAGGTTGAGTCTGTTACTTCCCATCCAGATCCGTACGGCTTCCAGACACCGGGACATCACTTTGACGGCATCGTTGGGATGGTTCGGGGTAGAGATGTACAGCTGGGTATCATCCACGTACAGATGGTAATCTACCCCGAACCCACGAATGATCTCGCCCAGCGGCTTCATATATGCATTGAACAGGAGAGGCGAGAGGACCGACCCCTGTGGCACCCCACAGGTGAGCCGCCTCGAGGTCGACCTCTGCCCCCCTGCCAATACAAATTGCACTCGGCCAGAGAGGTAGGAGGAGAACCACCGCAGAACGGTGCCCCTCATCCCCAGCCCCTCCAGTCGATGCAATAGGATACCGTGGTCGATGGTATCAAAAGCCGCCGAGAGGTCTAGTAGGACCAGGATGGAGGAGCAACCCCCATCTCTGGCCCTCCAGAGATCATCCACCAACGCGACCAATGTCGTCTCCGTGCTGTGGCCGGGCCGGAAACCGGACTGGCGCGGGTCCAGATAATCAGTTTCCTCCAGGTGGCGTGGAAACTGTTGTGCCACCACACTCTCTACAACCTTCGCCAGAAAGCAAAGGTTGGAGACGGGACGATAGTTGGCTAACACAGCTGGGTCCAGGGAAGGCGTCTTGAGTAGGGGCCTCACCACCGCCTCTTTCAGGATGGCCGGCAAGAACCCCTCACTCAAAGAAGCGTTAACTAACTCCTGGAGCCAGCCTCGTGTGACCTCCCAGGATGCCAGTACAAGCCAGGAGGGACACGGGTCCAGTAAACATGTGGTGGCTTGCAGTCGCCTACGCAACCTGTCCATATCGTCGGAAGTAACAGAGTCAAACTCCTCCCAGAGTGGAGCCTCAAGACCCACCTCCGACGTCCCCTCTAGACCACTAGTAAAGACCAACTCGCTTCGAATCTGAGCGATTTTGTCCTGCAGATACTCCCCAAATTCCTCTGCTCTACCCTGCAAAGGGGCTTCCCGCGGCCTCTGTTGAAGGAGGGAGCGGGTTACCCCAAACAGGGCGGCAGGGCGGTTATCTGCGGACGCAATAAGGGTGGCACAATACTGACGCTTGGCCACTCTTAACGCCACAAGGTAAGTCCGTAAATGGGCTCCCACCTGTGATCAGTCAGATTCAGAGCGTGACGATCTCCATCCAAATTATCAATGATGTGATAATTTTTTGATTCTTGATTTTGAAAGAAACCAAAGCTGAATATAGGCAAAAGTATATCTTGGATTTTTAAATTTTTGAATTTTAATAATATGTCAAAAAAGATTTCAAAGCAACAATAGCTAATGGGAAAAGAATTGCCCCTGACTTATGGAAAAGCTTTTCAGGAACTCAACACAGCAGGGCTTAGAATAGATGGACTTTTTATTAAAATTTAAAAACTGAATCCATTATGAGCAGTTAATATCTCCTAGGATGATCTTATATTCTCTTAGATTCAAAACTTACTTTTTCTATATTTTTCACAGAGTGACTATAAACTCCCATACTCTGGTGTCAGTGATACTTGCTTACTTAGAATCTTCACTCTCCTGCTCTGGGAAAGCTAGCTCCCAATACAGCACTGCTACCATGTAACTATCTGTTCAGTTAAAAATATTAGGAGTTTGCAAATGAAGATCACCATTTTCAGTTTTGAGTACTTCTGTTTACCATTCCCAGGGTTTTACAGATTATATGGGAAGTGGCATGGTGGCCTAGCAATGAAGACACTTGCTTCCCACTCGGAAGGTTGAGAGTTCAATCCTAGGTAGGGGCAGATGTTTCTCTTCTAGGGCAAGATACAAAATATCTGCTGTGAACTCTGTGTGGTGTCAGGAAGGGCATCCGGCCAGTAAACGCTCAGCTACATCTAGGCATCCTACCCCAATTTAAGAGATTACAGGGTCGTAAAAAGAGGTTTTTTTATGGTATTGGCCATACAGTAACTCATCTCCAAGATATTAGATACTATAGTCTGTTATAAATGCAACTAATTATTTGTAGTTCTAGTTCAAAAATCATTGTGCTAGTTTATTATATGTTTCGTGCTTGAGCACTCTTGACTTTTTGTATAAATATACGAAAAAGTTCCCCACTCCTGCATAATATTTTTCATTCACCAGTATCAAGCTTGATATCTAAATTCTATGATCTCTGAAGTCACACAAGCATAATTTCTCTGTGATTTCCCTCTCCTTTTAACATACTTTACGGAATCCTTCCACCAAAAAATGATCCCTGTATCAATGAACTGATAGACAGTATGTTTTTGTACAATATTAAAAATAATTAATGCTGGGTTACAGTTTGTCAAGATTCTGCTTTCTTTTTATGCCATGAGATTAGCCTTTTCTTCACCCTTTTTGTTCTCACCTTCTGCTGCAGAGATTTTAAATTTTTTTCATGGCATCTCACATGATTCCTTCATAAATTTCTTAAGATTTTGCATGTATATCCATTGGACCTTCTTGGTCTCTGTGATACTTTCTGCTTTGATGGCAAAAGTGATTTTTATTACTTTACTGTTTCATCTACTGTCTTTGAAGGTTATACTCCTTTGGACTATCGCATCAGTGAGAAAAACTGTCTTGGGAATAGTGAGGATCAATTCTTTCACCCATTTTTCTCTTTTTATAGATACAGTAAGTTTCATACTCCATGTAAATGTTACATTCTTACTGAAAGTGATATGAAATTTCATGTTATTCAGACCATGATTCTACCTTGATCTCTCCACCTTTGAAACCAATAAAAATTTCACTGCATTATCTTAACATTGATGTATTTGGCTATTTTATTGGGTTTGCTTTCTTCGGTATAATGTCCAATTGCCTGGCTCATCTCCAGTAAATATAACTTGCTACTTTTCCATTTGCATGATGCACAGAACAAAAATGCCAAATCCAGTCTGACTGACTGTGCAAGATAGTAATAATCCGTCCTGTCTGGAGCTTTGTCAATGGTACAATATATAGGCATGCAAATTCATTTGTGGGAACATACGACCACTTAAAGAACTTCAGCTGCCAATAAGCAGCCTGACCTATTTTGTAGTAGTATCATCTATTTTGTTTGCCTTTTCCCTATTTTCTTTCAATCTGTTCTCTAGTTTTGTTGCAAAGGTAGGAACAATTTTTTCCAGTTTTCTGCCTACATTTATTTGTTGCTATTGACATCTCAATTTGTAAGAATATTGTTCCTCCACTAGGAAGGACATTTCTATTTCTGCCTATCAGAGTAGGATACATATCCTTTTTAAATTTATCCTTCTATTTCAGAAATAAATATATCGTTATTTTTTGTAACAAAAATCTTCATTCTTAGTTACCTAGATCTGTTACCCAGTTATGTACTGAAGATATTGTTGCGCCAAATGTCATTCAATAAGCACTTTCTTATTAGATGCAAGCAACTCGGTAACATCTGTACTTGGGCAGTTTTTGCCAGTTGCAGGTAAACTGAATACCTGTACTCAAGAGGTAAGTATATATTTTTTTCCTTTTCCTCCAACTAAGTATTTTTAATCTTACAATCTTATACTATATGTTGTCCCTTTTTTGTGCAAAGGATATCTCTATATTTTATTATCTTGTCATTGTCTGCCCAGCTGCATGGATTCACCTTTCTGTGATTTTTTTGTAGACTTTCTCTGCAAAAGGCTTAATAATGCAATTAAGATTAACTTCCCAGCAACAGCATGTTTTTTCTTTCCATGCTGAGAACTGTAAGCCACCTAGAATTGTTTGGAATCCAGCAGTTTCTAAATTTGTATGAATAAATAAATAAATTTCATATATTATGGTTGGCATCCCTTGTGTGGAGCCTTCGATTACCACTGCAGGGTAAGGATACACTGAGGCAACTATCATGTTTCATGAAACTGAATAGAATAATTCAGAGGGAGGAAAAAGTTAACCTGCTGGAAAACAGCTAGAGTACAGAAAAAGTATAGGATCTATCATCACTCATACTAGAAATAATATCTTGTACTTGAGCAACAAAATGTTTGGAGATTTTTCTGACCCACCATGTTTAAGAGCTAGTATCCTTCCCATCACATGAATGGATACCTCCAGCCAATAACCTTATCTGGAGCAGGTTAATTTCTCCCTGACTTTGCCCTCCCAACAAGTGAAAATGCCATCCCCTTACCATCCAGTATCTGCCAAGTTATTTATGGTGCTCTATGACTATAATAAATATTTTATTTTATTATTTTATTTTGCCAAGCTAATGGAAACCAAGTCATACTGCCTAATATAGAGCCAACTCTAATCCTTACCCTTTTTCTGGTTACTATTAATTACCTAGTCTCTCATTCCTTGGGCTTTAATCTTTTTTATGCTCTCTTTCCTTTCATCCTCATTCATTATTTGTTTTAATTACAACATACAGTATGTATCAATTAATTTTTCTCTTTTGCTTCCGTCCCTTCTTTTTTTATTCCAACTCTCTTTACATTGCTACAGTTTCTTTTGTTTCACCTATTCATGTTTTCACTCTTTCAAACATTTCCAACATTTTGTAGTATTATTGAGCAGCATGTGCAGATAATTTTTGGATCCTTGGTGTTCTGCTCAACAATCTGGAGCTGCTCCTAAACAGCAATGTGCAATATGTAGTAACATAAGACAGTATGCTATGAAAGCAATGTTTTAAAATATCAATTCTTTCAAATGATGTTCTCTAAGACTATTAATTGTTATTAATATTATATAGTGTGTAAATGTATGTTAATATAATGCAAATGGAATGTTTGGATTTTATTTTGAGCAGCTTGATAATGGATCCATACATACAAGCAGTTCAGATCTGACTCTTCAGGAGCCAACAAAACTAACTTTAGTTGGGTAAGAATTGTAAAAATGTACACTTCCCTGACATCATTATATGTATTAAGCATTTATATAATTATCTCTGCAGACTGAAAAACTTATTCTTTACAATTGTTTTCAATAAAGCATTTTATACAGCACATATATTTGATTGATTCCTACACCTAGTTTCTAATGAGATATACTGTATGTATTTCATTTCAGTCAAGTGAGCAAAAGGTTACATTCTGAGATACCGTTAAATTTTGCAAGGAAAATTCATTTTAGGAATCATTCTGTTACATAATCAACAATGAGAATATTATACACATTGGAACTAAGTATATTTGGGCACTTTCCCCAATATAATAATATATGTTTTGGAATTGCTAGATAATTTAATAAAAATGCAAAGTAATACAATTTAAACATCATTAAATAATAAATATTTTTGCTTATAATTTAATTATTCTACCAAAAAGATAGCATTCATGGATACCAAAAGAAGAAACTAAATGGAAAATCGGAAATGTAACAATGATATTTTTCTTGTTACCTTATCACTGTGGGTGTCATCTTTTTAATATGCACTATTCCATAAATACTTCATAATAGTTTAGATGCGACATGTGTTTGTTTAGATTTCCTTGTGCTTCCTGGGACACAAAATCAAAGAAGCCATGCAACTGCACTAAATCACAATGCCTCAAACTGTGAGTAAACAAAATGTCACTGAGATATTATTTGGCTATATAAGAAAGGAGAAGTTTTATTTGTTTCTTTTGTATATACTCAAATATGTCATGCAGATGTTATTGTAGGAAAGTCAGATACAGTACTTGACAAAATGTATATTATATTATTAAGTTACTATACATTTTCTTTATAGTATTAAGTAAAAATATTTTTGCTTTTATATGCTAAATACCGTGCATGGCACAAGGGTATGAGTTTATGTTTATCTGAACTTCATTTAGGCCTTTTATTTTCTGTAATTTTTCTTTTTTAAATAATTTTAGGTAAAACATGGCTCATAGTGAAGATGGGAAGAATGCTTAATAACTTTTGCATTAAATTAGATGCATATCAAAACATAAAGCAATAGCATATAATGAAAAGGAATCCCCAAAGATAACATAACAAATAAATAATAATAATAAAATATTTGAAAGTATCCCAGAGCCTTTTAGTACGACTGATTTTCTGGAAGTGCATTTGTTAACAGTCTTCAAAGTACCCACATATGTGGCAAAATATATAAAGGATAAAACTAATAGATATCCATATACGGTAATTTAATTTACTTGTTTCTCAGTCTAGCAGAGTGGATTTAGTTCAAGTTCTTTCCCTAGTGGGGCTTAGGCAACAAGTCTTTTCTGCAGCACCCCGGGATCTGGCAAGCCTCCATTCTCCTAGCCTTTAACAGCGGGTTGAAAACCTGGCTGTTCCTTCAGGCATTGGGAGTAAAGTGAGGCTGTAGCCCAGTAATTGCAGTTGTGGATCAGTTAGGGCAGTGATGGTGAACCTATGGCACATGTGCCACAGGTGGCACGCGGAGCCATTTGTCAGGGCACACGAGGTGCTGCCCTGTCAGCTGGCCATCACACATGCGCGCGCTGGCCAGCTGATTTCACCCTTTTTTAAAGCAATTTTTCGCCCTCCCCAGGCTCCAGAAGCTTTATAGGAGCCTGGGGAGGGCGAAAAGAGCCTCCCCTGCCCCCCCGGAGGCCCTCCGGAGGCTTCATGAGCTTCCCTGAAGCCTCCAGAGCGCAAAAAACCAGCCCTACGGGCAAACCGGAAGTTCGGGAACGGACTTCCGGTTTGCTCAGAGGTTCGTTTGGACTGCTCTGGAGGCTTCAGGGAAGCGTAGCCTTCGGAGCACTCAAAGCGACCCTCCGAGCAAACCGGAAATGACTTTACTCTGTAAAGTCTCTGGAGCCTGGGGAGGGCGAAAAAAGCATGAAAAAAATGGGGGGTCGTGCCTGTAGTGTGCGCATGCGCACTGGGGGGTCATGCATTGCATTATGGGTGCGGCACACCTGCACACAACCCCCCTGCGCTCCCCCCACTTATGGCACGCGAGCCAAAAAAGGTTTGCCATCGCTGAGTTAGGGGCTGTTTTGTATTTTAGTTTTACTGTTTGATGGATTTTACTATGGATCATGAATTGCCCAGAGTTGTGAAGTTAAAACAAGTAAGCCGTACAGGAATTTTAAATAAATTAAATAAATACAAAATAGTAGATAAGAGTGAGCATTATCTGAAAATGTTGAACTGCAAACAATTTAATGTACTTATTTTGTTAAACATAGATACTGCGATTGTTTTGCCAATGGCGATTTCTGTAGTAATTGCAACTGTAATAATTGTTATAACAATCCAGAACATGAAATAGAACGGTTTAAGGCTATTAAGGTAATTCAACTATGTTCTCTTTTTATTTTGACATGAACATTATTTACTTTGTATTCATTAGGTGTTATTTTTAAAACATTTTGAATGAATTGCATTTACATATTCCATCAATTAAGGATATCAAATTGAGTAAACATATTAATTAAAACAGCCTTTTGAAATACAGGTAGTCCTCGACTTACAACAATTCATTTAGTGATTGTTCAAAGTTACAATAGCACTTTAAAAAGTGACTTATGACCATTTTTCACACTTATGACCATTACAGCATCCCCAGGGTCACATTATCAAAATTCAGATTCTTGGCAATTGACTCATATTAATGATGGTTGCAGTGTCCCGGGGTCATGTTATCCCCTTTTGCAACCTTCTAACAAGCAAAGTCAATGGGGAAGCCAGATTCAACTTTATTGCTAACTTAACAACTGCAGTGATTCCCCTAACAACTGTGGCAAGAATTGTAATAAAATGGGGCAAAACACAATAAATATTTCATTTAGCAACGTAACTTTTGGGCTCAATCGTCTTCATAACTTGAGGACTACCTGTAGTGATATCTTAACACCATCTCATTTTTTACATATGACTTGAATTAGGGAAAGCGAAATTATGTTAAAAACATATCTCTGTTCAGTCACTTTGATGCAATTTCATCTCACCGCAGATGATTTGCATGTTGGTTCTCAATTCAACTTTACTGGAAGATGCTGGAAATAATAGGAATGGTACTACAATTAACAGATTTGAGCAATAATTTGGATACAAAGGCAAAAAACATGCTTTGGAGCATACAGGGATAGGAAAAAAATTGTTTGTAATTCCTAAACAAGATGTATTTTTCCTGAGATCATGGCAGCTGGATTTCTCTTCAGGCAATGGCACTTCTGAAAAACCTTACCAAGAAAATTGCAGGGACTTGTCCAAGCAGTCTCTAGAATCAGACATGATTGAATGTTAATAGCCTATAATGATAGAGTACTCTCCCCTTATAAAGAAACAACACTTTGGTAAGGAAAAAAAGGAGCTGAACTGAGACAGGAAGGAAGTGATGAAAATCCTGAAAAAAAATCAATCCAACTAATAGGATACATATTATATAGAAGCATTCTAAGTAAGTCTTTTTTACAAGATGATAAAAGTGCATAGCAACTCTAATAACTGTCTCTTCATCTATTACCTAGTGTTCAATGGATTTATAGATGCAGACAGCTGGTGCTGATCTGAATTCAAAGTGAGCTATCTTAAGATTTTTCTACTCCCAAAAGTCTTTATCCAAGACTTAGCTTATTGTTGTTAGATACATCAGGACTGCAAGTTACTTCATCAGATATGATGACGTGAGCTGCAGCTCACAAAAACTTATGTTTTTTAATCAACTTTTCTGGTAGGAAAACATGGTATCAGATTCCTGATTTTCTGTTCTTATTAAGGTTTCTTCGAACATGTGAAACATGCTAAATTCTTTTAGGACTAATGGTTCAGATCAAGGATTCTTGATGTACTAATAAAATATACACCAGTGCTTTAGATAATTTGACAGTGAAATTCTGCCTGATATACACTTTGCCTTATATAATTCTATTTCATAGGAGCAATAGTATGCTTAGGAATTTCTGTCTCTTGAAAAGAGTGAACCATAATCTACTTTAGGAAAGGTTTGCTTTTAGGAAGCAAGTAAGCTATTTTTTTTCAAACTGCTTGAGAGGTATATTCTATATGAATAATATGTTTTATTTAGGCTTGTCTTGACAGAAATCCAGAAGCTTTCCTGCCAAAGATTGGAAAAGGAAAACTTGGCGATATTAAACCAAGGCATAATAAAGGTTGTAACTGTAAGCGTTCAGGGTGCCTAAAAAATTACTGTGAATGCTTTGAGGTTTGTTGAAAATATTTTCATCAGTTTTATAAAAGTATTATCATAGCAGAAGAATACTTAGACTAAGCATTAAGAGTCTTTATTTGGGGGAACCTCCAGGGTATATGATCAGGGAAAACTGGAGTAAGCAATTGTGGAAAAAATGGTTTTTAAATTTTAAAAAGGGACGAGTGAATGACAAACAGGACAAAGACAAATGCCTACTACCTATGGCATTCTGAATGGCAGTAACTAGCCAATTTTTGTTGATCCTTAAAAGCTAGGAGGTGGTCAGACCTTTTTAATATGTGGATAGGAGGCCACCAAGAAATCCCAAAAAGGGGAAATCTGAAAAAATTCCCAGAAAAAGATAATGGCAAATCACTTTTACATTGTAACTAGGAAGATAACACAGATATTTAGGACTGTGCAATGTTCTGGTTTGAATCTTAATATTTTGAAATGCAACAATGTATGAATGAAGCAGTAATATACAACATCCTAACAGGATTGCAGTTTAAGTTGCTTGAACTGCTTTATATTTTGCAGACTGTTGCTACATTCATGTTTCTACTCTGAACCACTTTTAGAGATAAAATCCAAAATACTACATAGCTCTAGTATATACATCTATGAAATTATCAGGAGTCAAACTGATCTAATCTGGTCTATACTTTCCTTTTAGATACGAATGGTGCTGTTTGCTATGTATGACTTCATAGATTTGGAAAAGCTGTAAATAAAGATTTAAAATAAATATATTGTTTTAGATCCTAAATGACACAGAAAGTTTTCATTTACAGAACAGGAAGTGAGTTTTTTCTTTTTAATGCGTCCCTCATCTTCCTAACAGTTTGAACCCCAAAACCTTTAAAGAGGTTGAAAACCTCCTAGTAGTAGGGCAAATGAAAATTGGACTGGGATTAGGCAAATTCCTCTCATTTTAAAATATTTAAGCATTCTCTGGATAAAAGAATATTTGTTCAATGGAAAATTACTGGACTCAAGAGATTTATTTCCAGTGAAGCAGCTGTATGATTGCACTGTTGAACAGTCCAATCTCATTGGGGTTTTTTTTATTGTGGACCTTTATTAAATAACATGCCTTTTTAGGAATTAAAATATTTTGTTTTTCTGTAGGCTAAAATTATGTGCTCATCTATCTGCAAATGTATTGGATGCAAAAATTATGAAGAAAGCCCTGATCGAAAAACATTAATGAGTATGCCACTTCAAATGGAATTTAAAACCAATGAAGAAAATGATTCTGAATCATTTTCTAACTCTGAAATATTATCAAAAACCAAGAAAGAAAGGTAAAAATTAATTACCTATGTAATATTTTTCTAAGATATTTCTTTTGTACTATGGGAATATTTTTGGATAATTCTTTGAGTCTGGACTTCCAACCTCTGTTCTTTTCATTTGTAGTTATCCAAACCAGACTCAGTAATTTGTTACAGATGTACTTTCGAACACATGTACAAATGCATATGTTTTGTGTATTATACAACTACAATTTCAGAACTCTTTCAGAATTTACCATTATCCTGTTTATACTGAATTACAATATGGATGCAAACAAAAAACATGGAAATATCCTGAAAACCTCCATAATTTAGATTTTTAAAAATCCAGCCACTCAAAGACTAGTAAATAAGGGAAAGCTTCAGTAATATTTAAATAATGTACTCTGTAGTTACTTCAAGAATCTAAGTGTTTCAGAGACAACTATGAAACCTACCTATTTCTGTGGGAAAATATTGCCCTAGTTTCGTATTTTTAAAAGTACCTTTATTACTAATTATCTGACTAAAGACTGAAATTAACATTTGGCATTAGTTGAGTTCTGAAAGAATGAACTAAAATATTGAAAAACGGCATTAAAGGTGCAAGAAGTGATGGGTAACAGCAGGGAGCTTAATTCATCATTTGTTCCCTGTGCATTCAATACCCATATGTAGACAAGTAAATGTCAAAAATACAAGATGTGCATAATTCAAAATTCCCCCAATGCCTGTCCTAATCTGATCATTCATTGAATTAAGTTTTTGTCTATCTTCTGCCAAAACACTGCATGCAAGTATGCAGAGATTGCATTGTAATATGGCTCATATTTCAGCTATTGTCATCTCTGCAGACAACCATGTCCCTATCTTTTTCCTGAAAGATTCCAGCTACCTGTATAAAAGGAGATTGGTTGCAGAAAGAAAGCTGCAAATTGAAAAAAAAATGTTTGGTGTCTCTCAGACTGATTTCTGCTGTCACTTAACATCTATTCAGGGATCAGTCAGTGTTGAAATACAAATCTGTCACAGAACAGTTAGTTAAGCCATGAGTAAATTTAGAATTTGGTGGTTATGTATAGTAATTCTCTTTGCATCAATTTATATATTTAAAATGTAATTATATATTGTTTTGTTGCAATAGACAATCTAGTACGTGTATATCTTGGGAGGTGGTTGAGGCAACATGTGCCTGTCTTCTTGCTCAAGCTGAAGAGGCAGAAAAACAAGATTACTCCATTTGCTTAGCTGAACAAATGATCCTAGAAGAATTTGGGAGATGCTTATCACAGATTCTTCATTCTGAATTTAAATCCAAAGGACTGAAAGTAGAATAATGTGTTTTAGTTGCAGTGCTAAAATATTGCTTGAAATTATTTTAATTTTGATAAAATATATACAGTAACACAGTTTATTTTCTAATTCTATTTCTCCTGTTTTTATATTATCTAATTGATAATTATTTTGTTCCAAATTAGCAGAGCAATAAAAAGTTCAGCTGGATTATTCTATATTTAAATTATTCTTTAAATGAATTCCTAACATAGTCTGTATCTGTGTGCGTATAAAATTTCTTTACTCTTACTTTACTTCCCTTGTTCAGTACTCAGTGTCTGACTAAAGATGAAATAAAAGTGAAGAATTGCAAAGTCCCTGTTTTAATGTTCAATTGTTAGAATGAAAGGAACTGTTTTCCATTTGCTTTATTTACTAGTTTTGTAACAATGGTATACATTTCAACTAATAAATATGCTTAATAAGATTATTTGTGCGTGCTAGACAGTATTGTGCAACATATGTGTAACACATAAAAGTGAAGACTTGAGGCATGACATTCAAGACACCCCAATTCAGTGAGTAAGGACCTAGGTTCTTTAGGTTTCTGGAACATGATGTAGCAGAAACAATGCCTAGGGTACCATTAAAGAAAGACCAGAAATCAAACACTGAACATGGGTATATGAGCTCATATTCAAATCTACAATCTGGTGATAAAAGTGGCAAAATATTCTTATTTCTTCCTTATTGTGTAGGTGATTTATCAGTCAAGTGCTCATTTAGGATGGTTCCCTCCCTGTGGGGAAGAGAATCTTTTCCCTAGCAGCCAGGACAATTTTGCACAGTATTTTGCAATTAGTCCATTAGTCCATCCTTCCAGCCATATAGTAATACATCATAATTTAATATTAATGTTATATGTTGTATCATAATTTCATATACCTTATGATATGAAGACTTTTGGTAGTGGCTTGCAGCATGACAATGAAACATGCATCAATCATTGATGGAAATTCTAGTTAAAATCTAGTTAGAAGCAAATAGATTTGCAGATCTATTATAGGAAACAATCAACCTCATCCAGTTTCTTCTATAAAAGCTGGGTCTATTTTCTACTTCATTGTATATGACGCCAAATGAAAGAACTGCATAAATGCATTTCATTAAAAAAATGCACCAAAGTGTCATCACTGAGAATTCAACTCAAAAACATTTTTTTAAAAATAGCTATGAAACTAGAGGTGAAATCTAGAGGACCTTGTATAGTGCACATTCCCTGCTTATGAAATTGATATTTACCTGCTTAAATATTATTCTTAAATGTAAAAAAATGCATCTTTAGTGTTCAATTAAGACAAATATATGCCTTGATTTTCAGGAGGCAGTGTAATACAACCAATAATGACATTAAAATGACACAGAGATACAGATTTATTTTGGAAAGCTCAATAGCATATCTCAAAAAATGCTTTTCATACATCTTATTTATAATGTGGATTTTTGTTATCCTGTTATCCACTTCAGAGATAAATGTGACTCACTATTAAATTAGTACAATGTAGGAACAACTCTAACACTGTCTCTTTGTGAACCATTTTTGTTGGAGTAATTACATTAGTAATAGCCGATTACTCAACAGTCTTATGTTTCAATGAAATTAAAGTAATTACTGCAGCTAGAAACACATCTATCTATATTATACTGTAATAGGAAAACTAGTCGAGGGTGTGCAATGTTTTCAATGTCTTTAAGGCATATATCATTATGGTAAAATTACATTATTAAGCAAAAGTTTTGTAAAGTCTGGAAAACCTTACATCAAGAAAGAAAGGGGAATAAATCATTTTAAATAACAAAGCTAATTAGACATAACAACATAATTCATAGCGGGTAGCTCAAAGGGGGGGAAAACAAGTGTACATGGGTGAATCTAAAGATCTATTTACAGAAGAGATTCTGAGAGTGTCACTATTCTGGAGCAGAAGATGATAAGAAACACTTGTTGGATTTAATACAAATATACACTTTGAATCACTGTAAAATTCTCTGCAATGCTCTTGCAGACATAGATATTAGTATGTACAGAAGAGTGCTTGTGTCCATGTCAGGATTTTGTAGGATCTGATGTTAGTTGGAGACCTAGAGACCTTATTCATAAGCAAAAAGCTCTTCCTCAAAGCTACATTCATACTTATATAGATACTATACTTTTAATATATTTTATTATATTTATTATCTATGCATTATTTATTTTATGGCTGCCCATCGCACAAATGACTCTGCCAGTATAAATTGTGGTGCCTTGATAGCCAAACTCAAACTAAAGCTGAAGGCAAAATGGTTCCATAAATCAATCTGTAGGCATCTGGCTTAAATACTCAGGCTTCACTCTTTGTGTCAGCCCTCCCAAATAAACCAAATAGGAAATAAAACAAGATGAACTAATTCTAGCTTATTGTAAGGATACATTAACAGAATCTTGCAAGTCTGAAGACACAAAACTTCCTGCCTCCACTTTTAACTGTTTGATCCATTAGGGTGAATCTTTCTTTCCCCGATTGTCTGCAGTTTCTTTCTCCTACTCCTATTGTTGAAAGAAATGTCCTGGGTTCAGCTCCAAGTGGGGAAAAAGACACTGGAGACATGGAGGCTGCTTGGAAAGATGGTTTAATGATGGACAGGACCACACAGCTTGAGTCCTGAACAGAAAAGGTGATCACATGCTTCAATGTTGGGTGAAGAAGAAGAGAGACAGAGAGAGCGAGGAAGGGGCTTGCTGGGCTTTTTATAATCTGTTCAGACCCACCTCTCTATTTCCTGTTCCTGTGTAAGAAATGTATTCTGATTGGTAGTCAGACTCCCATGGGGCCATGCAGGGGCAACTCTCTAGGCCTGTGATGGCAAACCTATGGCAAGCGTGCCACGGGCGGCACACAGAGCCCTTTTTGCTGGCACGCAAGCAGTTGCCCAGCTCAGACCCACTGCACATGCCCGTGCCTCCTGCCAGCCAGATGATTTTTGGGTGTATGGTGTCGGCAGGAGACACGTGTGAATGTGTGGTGAGTAGAGGGAGGTCGCAGGTACATGTGTGGGGGGAGGGGGGAGAGCATGCATTCAGGGGGTCTGGGGGTGCAGCACTGGTCTCCCATGCCCCATTTTTGGTGCTTCCCCACCCCACCCCCGGAAATGTGCGGGTGACCCTTGTTTTGATTCTAGCAGACCTCCCTGTGAAGCCTCCTGGCACCAAAGATGGGGATGGCTTTGGCTCTCTCCTAACAGTAGAAGTTCAGCACTCAACCTTGACTTGAAGTGGGGAACCACTCCAGATTTTCATTCCCCAAACAAGTTTGCCCCACTCAAAGGGATGGGGGGAGGCCAAAAAGAGCGCCAAAGCCATCCCCAAGCTGAAATACTCCAAGCACTATGAATCACATGTTTCTGTCGAAAGAGATTGGAGTTCTCCCTCCCATTGCAGGAGAAGTGGCCAAACAGGCGGGCTCTCTCAGCCGTTGCCGGGTGAGCATAACTCTCTAAAAAGCCGGCTTGCCTCTTCTTCCCACCTCCGAGGGGGAAGCGCCGAGAAAGGGGCCAAGAAAGTGGTGGCGCTTGGCTGCAGGCGCGTTTGCAACCTGCCTGAAGTTGAGCCGGCTGTTTTCTGGAAAGAGGGGAGGGGGGACAACGCCTTCTTCACGCCTTTTTCCATCCGACCTTTTCCCTTCCTGGATGTGCATGTGCCTCCTAAGTGCCTTTGGCTTGAAAAATGGAAGCAGGCGAGATCTCCACCGACTTCTTTCAAGTGATTTTGGTCATTAAGATGGGCCACGATCAGCTTTTCTTGCCCATTTCCTCTGCCTTAAAGGGCAACGTAGATGTGTACACGTGTGTGGGCTCACGCATGAATGTAGTTACTTGAGCTCGGCAGTAATAGCGCAAAGGGTGCACAACTTTCCAGAAAAAGCCCCCCCCCTTCTTGCTCTTCTCTGGACCTGCATCGCCAGATGACCGGCTCAACCTCATGCAGCTTGCAAACGCGCCTGCAGCCAAGCGCCACTACTTTCCTGGCCCTTCTCGGCGATTCCCACTCGGGGGTGGGAAGAAGAGGCAAGCTGGCTTTTTAGAGAGTTATCCTCACCCGGCAGCAGCTGAGAGAGCCCGCCCATCTGGCTACCTCTCCTGCAATGGAATTGGAAGCTGCCTGAAGTTGAGCCGGCCATCTGGTGATGCAGGCCCAGGGAAGAGCAAGACGGAGGGGGGTGTTTTCTGGAAAGGAGAGGTGGGACAACAACAATTGCTCCTTCAGTGCTTCCATCCCGCTGCTCCTTCCCCTAGCCATGTTGGATTTGCTTGCCCCCAACCACGCTTTGTTACGCTGTTTGTTTTCATTTAGCTGTCACTCGAACTCTTCAAAGTCCAACATCGCTAGGGGAAGGAACAGCGGGAGGGGCAGCTGGCCGCCCAGCAGCAAATGCTGCCTTGCTCCCTTGAGTGCCCGAGCCAGCCAGTCGCACTTGCCTTTCCCCCTGCCACTGCAGCTTCCCTTCTGGGGCAGCAGAGCTGCGCAGGAGGAATTCCGGACAGAGAAAAGGAAGGATTAGGAATCCTTGTGTGCATGGCCGCCACCTCTTCTCTACCATCCCCCTCCCTCTGCCTAATTTGGAGTGAGTCTGAAGTGGTTTGTGGAAGCAGGGGAGAAGCGATGCCTCAGAATAGCAGCAGCAGCAATAGCTGCAGATGGAAGGGCTGCTAGGGTGCACGGGGAGGCAGGGAGGGAGGCAGATGCGACCGGTCGGCTCCTCCTCCTCCTGCCGGCCTCACTCTGGGCAGCGTCCAGCATGGAAAATTTAAGGGATTTTCAGGGCTGAATTTGCAAACTAGGGTGCATGGGGTGGTACTGTGTGTGTGGTGAGGACACGGTCGAGCTCGGCTCAAGCTGCTCTGAGATTGCAAGCCACCGCGCCGATACTTGGGATGCTGCTTTTTTCACTGGCCCTGCAGGGCAAGCCAGCTTGCTGTCCCTAAGAGGGGTCAGCTGCATGGGCAGAGCACAGCATTTCTGTAAGGGCAGCATGCCAGTAGAAGTTTGGGCGGCTCGCTCCTCTGCGGTCCTGCTAGCTGGCATGGCTAGCTGGACGGACGCTGCCTGGAGTGTGAGGCTGCAAGGAGGAGAAGCTGCTGCTGCCTCTGCAAAAGCAGGCCATTTGTGCTGGCAAAGGTTGGACCAAAACCAGGGGGAGGGGGGAGCATGTGCGGTAGGTGTGCGCATGTGCATGGGGAAAGATTCATGGGGGGTACATGCATGCGCAGAGGCCACACATTGCGTTATGGGTACTGGCACGCGGGAGTGTTGGTGTGCGTGTGTGCATGCTTTCGGCACACACCAAGAAAAAGGTTAGCCATCACTGCTCTAGGCTGTGTTTTGAATCCCAAGTTTGATTGAATTCTTAGATGCCATGTGGTGAGTTGGGTAAAGGGCTAATATTATCATGCTGTGAAGTTCCCAGAAGACGATCTAATTAATTTACGAGCCTCGAGACAAAGTTCAAAAGAAATCCAATCATTTATTAGGATCGACATTCTGGCGTGAACTCCTGTGGAGCCAAAACTGCTTTCACTTAATTGCGTTTGAACTTTACTCCTGTATCCCCTCCTTTCTGTCCTGCATCATAACTCATATTCTCCAACTAGGCTGTAGACATGGGATCTGACTCCGACCGAAGGCATGCATGGAATTTCTCCCTCCATGCCAGCCTGATAATAGTCATGGCAAGGCTTTAGAAGTTGACATCCGGCTCCCCTCACTTCCCGAAAGTGACCTGTGTGACACAAAGACAATTTGAGTACAGGTATATAACTTAGGGATGTGTCCCTCCCCCAGGCTTGCTTGGATTTTCTGCATGGTATTTTGCTATGAGGCGATCAGCCTGGATATTTCTACTTTTCACCCAAGTTGCCTCCGATAATGGGTAGCCCTTCCACTTGATTAAGTATTGGAGTTTGTCTCCTGTGCCACCTGGAATCGAGGATTCGTTGAACTTCATAATGGGTTTGGCCCCCTATGACCATAGGGCCTGGGGGTTCCCAGCGTAGTGGTTTCAGAGTGGATCCGGTCACAGGTTTTAAGAGGCTACTATGAAACGCTGGGTGTATCTTCCCCAACTATCGAGGTAGTTTCAATTGCACTGTGCCTGGGTTGATGATCTTTACTATGGGAAATGGTCCCATAAACTTTGGCCCCAGTTTCTTGCTAGGCAGTTTGAATCTCAAATATTTTGTGGAGAGGTAAACCTTCTCTCCCACCCGGAATGGCTGTTGTGGAGCCCGGTGTTTATCTGCCTGTTTCTTATAGGTTTGTGCCGCTTTAGCCAGTGCCTTTTTGACATTTTCCCAGGTTGATTTCAGCATCGACATCCAATCAGTCTAGCTGACTGAGGAGGGAGATCCCTTGGATACTCAGGCATTGGGACAAAGTCCATACCACTCACTATTTTGAACGGCATGAGTCCTGTGCTACTGTGGACAGCATTATTGTACGCGACCTCAACAAAAGGTAAAAGGTCTGCCCAATTGGATTGTTGATAGTTCACGTAACACCTCAGGTACTGCTCTATCATGGCGTTCAGTCTCTCTGCTGCCCCATTGGTGCTTGGATGAAAAGCTGAACTAAGACACTGAGATGACCCAGTGGACCGCAGGAACTCCCTCCAAAACTTAGCCATAAACTGGACCCCTCTGTCTGAGATATTTCTTCGAGGTACTCCATGCAGTCAGTAGATATGCTTCACGAACAGTTTAGCCAGCTTGTGAGCCGAGGGTAGGCCTCTACAGGGTATGAAGTATGCCTGTTTGGAGAACAGATCTATTACAGTCCAAATCACGGTGTTTCCCCCACTTTTTGGCAACTCTACTATAAAGTCCATTGCGATCTCCTCCCACAGCTTGTTGGCTCTGCTACTGTTTGCAGCAGTCCGGGATTTTTTCCTGGTCGTCTCTTCATTGTGGCGCAGATGGTGCAACTTTTCATGTAACTATCCACATCTTTCTTTATGCCAGGCCACCAGAATTGCCTCTGGGCTAAGGGTAAAGTCTTTAGGAACCCAAAGTGGCCTGCTGGTTTGGTATCATGACTCCTCTGGAGAATTAGGGTACGTAGGGATTCTGGGATGTAGAATTTCGTCCTCTTCCATGCAAGGTCATCTCTTTTCGTCAAGATGTGTTGATTATTTTGGAACCAGGGGTCTGCTAGCAGTTCAGTGTTGAGTCTCGTGGTTAGCTCGCTTGCGGGTTGGTCTTGCTGGTCATGGTGTTGCCGCCTGGTGGTTACTTGGGCAGATGTTTGAGAAGAGGGAATGATGGCGTCCACTATGTGCTCCCGTTCACATTTGTACTGAGGCATGCAGGAGAGGGCGTCAGCTAGAAAGTTCCTCCCGCCTGGAATGTGCTTTAAGACAAAATCAAAATGGTTGAAGCATTGAGCCCATCAGACTTGTTTGGGTGATAGTTTCCGTGGGGTCCTAAGTGCCTCCAAATTTTTGTGGTTGGTTCAGACTTCAAACGGTTTCTGGCTCCCTTCCAACAGGTGTCTCCAGATTAGCAGTGCCCATCTCACTGCGAAAGCCTCCTTTTCCCATGCGGCCCATCGTCTCTCTGTGTCTGTGAGCTTGCGGGAGGTGTAGGCGCAGGGTTATAAATTTCCTTGGTTGTTTCTTTGAAGTAGCACCACTCCCACTGCTACATTGCTGGCCTCTGCCTGGATCACAAAAGGTTGCTCGGGGTCAGGATGCTTCAGCACTGGCTCCTTTGCAAACATTTCTTTTAGCTCTCTGTGAAGTTCCCAGAAGACGACCTAATTAATTTACGAGCCTCGAGACAAAGTTCAAAAGAAATCCAATCATTTATTAGGATCGACATTCTGGCGTGAACTCCTGTGGAGCCAAAACTGCTTTCTCTTAATTGCGTTTGAACTTTACCCCTGTATCCCCTCCCTTCTGTCCTGCATCATAACTCATATTCTCCAACTAGGCTGTAGACATGAGATCCGACTCCAGCCAAAGGCATGCATGGAATTTCCCCCTCCATGCCAGCCTGATAATAGTCATGGCAATGCTTTAGAAGTTGACACATGCCTTAATCCCAACACCCTGGAGCTGAAGGGGAAAACTCTTTATTATGTAGAATAGACTGGCTTGGGAATCTTAATGGCCCATTGACAAGGGGGAAGGGCAGGAAGCTGCAGGGAGCTACTTTGCCTTTAAAACATGTTTCTCTCTTTTCACATGGAGGAAAATAGAATATTCTGCCTTTTCAATATTTCCTAGGCTATTTCATTCTTCTAGGAGAGGGCTGGGTGCTAACTTTCTACACTATTGTCTGATTGTTTCCTAGACAGAATCTTGTTCCTCCTTTCTTCAAGATAATTGATACATTCCATTACACTTTACCTAATGATGAACCTCATTGACGTTGCTTTGCTTACTGCTACAAACTTTGAGACCTGGGACTTGGGAGCCAGGCCTCATCCTTCAATTGATCAGGAGATGCCTGTGGTTAATCAGCACCAGCCCAGATGAATCATGGCTTGATGAATTCTGAGGCTGACAATCCAGAGGTCCAGTTGGAGTGATTGTTATGAATCAGATTCTGAATCTGAATTATAGCCCACGACCATAATAATAAATACTTCAAGTAACCCTTAGAGGTCAGTATTAACCAGTTTGGGGAACTCTGATTAAATACATATCAATAATCTGTTATTCCTGCTTTATCCTATGCCTCTCTCCTACATAGACAACCCTGTTTTTGATCATTGGCTTAGCGCTCTTCCATAAAGATGGCAAAGGTTATCAAGACCATTGGGAAAGTTGTTTCTTACTTCAATCTGCATTCTCTATTCTGCACACAATATATGGTTTGGAAGTTGAAGAAAGATAAAATAGAAAAGGCCAATCAATAATTAAGTAACTAGGTTCCTTGCTTGATAAAGATTTCTATTTTTAACATTTAGACCTTTCTCTTTTATCAGCCAAAAATGGCCCTTTAGTTCACACAGAAATTCTGGTTAAGCACAGAAAAAAATCCCCACTTTAGCAGGCTGGGAGACAAAATAGCTTCTGAATTTGAAAACAATCCCATTGTTGAGATTTCCGTAACCTAACCCCATTTTCTTTTCAATGAATCTGGCTAAAGAAGCCTCTGTGACAATCTTGGTTTTGGGTGAAATCAATTGTCCACTTCTTGACTGCTGCAAAGAATGTAAGTTTTGGCAATGAGGAGCTATGGTCAGCAGCACCTCATTCTGGCCATGACCATTGGCTGTTCCTGTGACCTGTCATTTGGGCTTAGAAGAGAAACAGGCAACTCTTACTATTTTATACCTAATCACATGGTAAATAGTCTATGCTAAACTTTTAAAAGCAAAGTAATATAAATATTGTAAATTTTGCTAAGACTCATAGCAAATGTAATTTTTGCTTTTAACAACATCACAACTTTCTCTGTCTCATTTATACACCGAAAATGATGCTATGTTTCACAAAATATAAACAAAACGTATTAGTACTGCTGTTATGTGGGTCACATAAATATTGCATATGAATGTCAAGAGTTGAATTTTGACTAATGTTGCAATCAGTGGGTATGCATGCTGGTTTGTGCAATTTGTCAGAATTGTAGCTTGAACCCTATGTGCTATTACCATAATGAAAATTAATGGCCGCTAATATTTTACAATAAGCTATCCTGCTCAACAAGGTTTCTACGTACTACTGGTGAAACCGAAACAACATAAAGGAAAGCACTTTTCAATTATAGGACAGAAGGCTTTTTGAAAATGCAGATGAACAGAACGTATCATTAAGTACCTTTGCTATGGAATAATGTTATTATGGATGGAAGATCACGCTGTCATTTTCTAGTGAAATGTCCTTCTGATCCATGAATTACAGGATACTAGAGTATTAACTAAAATGCATTTTGCATCATTAGCTGTATAGTCTCATCCACAACTAATTCAAGAAAAGCTGAACCTAGGTTTTCTTCATCAATGACACTAAATAGACAAAAAGTTACAAAGTGTGTGTGCCTTTACAGAAGTGTGAACCTTTTCATAGAATCATAGTATTAGAAGAGACCTTGGAAGTCTTGTCCTACCTCCTCAGACCAACCAAGACAAACAACGGATCAACTTTTGCTCAAAAGCCTCTAGTTATGGGGTCCCCATGATTGCAGGAGGCGTTCCACTACTTGAAAAGTACATTCAGTGACAATTTTTGCATTTTTGAAATAGAAACTTTTTCAAGGTAATTAAGATATAGTAATCGGAATTTGTTCCATATTCTTCTATTTGTGAGAAAGATAAGAAAAACAAAAACAACATTCTACACTTGGGCAAAATAAGGTTTTGTTTAAACATGAACCTGAAGAGGTACCTTCCCTGCAAACTTTGGATAAAAGAAAATCCTGTCAGTTTTTTTCTTTTTATAATATATTTTTTATTATGAATTTTGATTACAATAGTAAAAACTTTTTACAATAGTAAAAACTAATACAAATTAAACTTAGAGAAAAAGAATAGGATAGGATAAAGAAAAGGAATAGAAAGAATAAAAGGTGAAAGAAAAAAAGAGGAAAAAGAAAGAAAATATATAAAGAAGTTACTTCCAACCTTTTATCACAGGCATAAACAAATTTAGTAATTCTTTACTCCCTATAAAATTACCAACAGATATCTCTGCATTCCATAACCCATGCCTTATCTATAAGCAAATTCATAAAACATCAGCTTTTCTATCATGGTGTCAGCAAAAACTCCATAGACGGTCACCAGAACTTGCACAAATGTCTTATTTGAACTTCAATTAAATAAATCAACTTTATATTCCTTCTTTTTATTCTAACAGTTTTCATCTTAAATGTAAACAGATATTGTTATAGGATTTGATTTATCTTTTCTCCATCACATATTTCTTCAAGGCTTTATCAAGTACTTTTTGGATAAGTTTATTCTACAAAACAAACGTAGTGTTAAATCACTGAAAAATATAACCTATTCTGCACAGGGGTTGCAGAATATTTTTTCCTCTTTGTCTTTTACCTTGAATTGTCAGATACTTTAACTACCAGGAGACAAGCATGATGGTCAAAGCCTAAATTAATGTAGTTTTAACTTTCTAAAAGAGTAACATGATATATTTGCCTTCATTCCGCAGGTGAAAATCCAATATTTTGGATCAGACCTGATTCTAAAACTTCACCATGCTGGTTGAGTTTTCATCAGCTTTATCCAAAAATTTTCCAAGATCTGATTTGGGACTTTCAGTTTTCAGTTGGTGATGATGACACTAGATGCAAGTTGCGCTGTGCATTGTGGTTTTGTCTTTTCCCTCCCTCCTCTTTGTCTCAGATTTTGGCTTTATGCCAAATAGAGAGGCAGCATTGAGAGATAGTAATTTAGCCTTCTCAATAATCAGCACATCAAAATTAGTGTCACGGGTTCTGTAACAAAAGGACAAACAATGAGACTTCTTCTGTGCCTACATGGGATGGGATAAAAGAGAGAGAGAAAATATAACTATGTCAAGCATTTACACTTGGTACCTCACATATTGTATTCCTCTTTTATTTTCTGCAGTAGTAAATACACTTTCAAGGAGAAGGCTATACAGGCATGCATAAGTACACCAGTGTGCCTACCGTCCCTGTCCTAATATTCCCTTGTATTCATATTCATATTCATTTAATGTATTTATAATCATGTTTATACTTATATATGTTATCTAATTCATGCTTGATGAAAAATAAATAAAACAGACAGCTATGTTCTCATACATGTGATCACAGCTATAGAACTATGTTTTGACTGTTTATTCAATAATTTGGGCTAATTCCTAAATTATTTGGTTTAAACATTTCTAAGATATTACATTACAGTTTTATTTATGAATAAAATAGGTAACCTAAGACACCCCTAAACTTCAGATTCAAGCTTCTAAGCTCTTAAGGTATCCAGAATGATCAATGACAAAAATGGTTGGGTGAAAGGTAATTTATATATATGTCTGATGAATACTGTACTTGATACTCTGGTGTAAACCTAAAACCCAACAAGTATCATTGGTTGGTCATGTTCTCAATTGATCTGGAACTTGATTGCTAGAAGCCCAGATGATCTGGAATTTGTTTGCTAGAACTTGTTTGTGTCTAGAAGCCCCACAAGAATTAAAAGTACAATTACTTCTACTAGTCCATATATTGTCTCATTACAGTATTAGGAACCCCTGGAGTCCAACCTTGTCCTGGGTATAGTTGCTGTGTGTACACCAGTGGTGGGTTCCTGCCGGATCGCACCGGATCACGCGCGCTCCCTTTCAGCGCTCCACCTGGCTCGCGCGCTCCCTTTCAGCGCTCCACCTGGCTCGCGCGCTCCCTTTCAGCGCTCCACCTGGCTCGCGCGCTCCCTTTCAGCGCTCCACCTGGCTCGCGCGCTCCCTTCCGGCGCTAAAGCCGGAAGTACAGTTTTGCCCGGCCCTGGCGAAGCAACGACGCCTGCCTGCGCTCCACCAGCTCGGCTGGGAACGGAGATGTTTCCTCAGCGGAGCGGAGTGCCTGAAAAGTCTTTTCAGGCGCTCCGCTCCGCTGAGGAAACATCTCCGTTCCCAGCCGAGCTGGTGGAGCGCAGGCAGGTGTCGTTGCTTCGCCAGGGGCGGGGCAAGACTGTACTTCCGGCTTTAGCGCCGGAAGGGAGCGCGCGAGCCAGGTGGAGCGCTGAAAGGGAGCGCGTGAGCCAGGTGCAGCGCTGAAAGGGAGCGCGCGAGCCAGGTGGAGCGCTGAAAGGGAGCGCGCGCGATCCGGTGCGATCCAGCAGGAACCCACCACTGGTGTACACTCAAGAGAACAGGTTTATCTGTCCCCATTTATGGTGGCCTCTTTGGGGGATTGCCTTTTGGCTCATCAGAGAAATACGCTCCTTCAAGAAGCTTGTTTGACACCTAGCTTTGCTTTTCGGAAAGTTTTTCTTTGCCATCTATAAAACTGTTCCCGTTTTTTTAGGGGGGGGGGAAGCAGCAACTGCAGCTAATTCCTGTGGATGAAAAAGAATGCATGTATGGCCTCAGCTACTCAGTAACTTTTTTTCTCATTCTTCAGCCTTGCGATGACATGCTGCCTGCTGATCATCATAATTAAAGCTTAATATATTTGTTGACCCCCAGGCTGGGGACAATTATTTATTTACTGGAAATAATAAATATTATAACTAAATATTATCCATTTATGATAAAATGAGGACATAGTGTTAAAGCTAATTAGGTTTATCTCTTTTACTGAAATCTATATAGTTAATATGAATTTTAATCAGATGTTCAATCTACCTTGATTCTTTTTGTTCACTCATTTCGACTCTTTTGTCTGCTCCAGTTTAATTTTATCACCCAATATTCTTCTTATAGCCAAACTCATGAAGTACATAAATTACACCCAGAAAATGTCAAGAACATGCATTAAAAAGATCTCGTATGGCATGTGAGATATTACACTCCTTTGATCAGGTTCTTCTTGTCAATGTGTACCAATAGATCAATAATTCTGAATATGTGCTTCTGCCCACACCCATTCTACATCTACACAGTGATAATAGATATAAAGTGATTACTTATTTCTTAAGGCTGGAAATACATAATAAAAATATTCCAGTTTAGTTTATTTCTATTATCTTCCTCCTTTCCAATTTGTCCATTTAGTAACATTTCCTCATTGCGTAGGAAGCTCATATCAAAATAATTTCTGTTCAAGGCATGAAGTTATGAAATCCATTCCAGTCATTGCAACATTATGATGTTATATTATGATGACAGCTTTGGGTTGATGCTATTAAACTAATCATTTTTCTTTAGCAATTACATGAAATCTACTCCTGGCTTTTAGCCTTTGTTTTTAACAAATAACTGGTTTTATTCTGTATGCTGAATTACAGTTTGGAAGAGTTATTATCCAGTGCACAGTAATGAAGAGGCTAATCAGTACACAAATCAGTAAATAATACACCAAATCCTTTTAAGGAAAATGAGTGGAATTTTGCAGCCGATCATCCCTCATGCACAGCAAGTTTCTATTTCTAAAGAGTTTCCCTTTAATCATATCCATCCTAGTTCATTAACAGAACAAACTTATATATCTACATAAATGCCCATCATACTCTTCCCTTGCAGGGTAAGCAACTCTATACAAAACAGAGAAAGCCAACAGTAAGTCAAGCTCCAAATGTAAAGAAATAAAACCAAAGTAAGGGAGATAGAGCTAAATTTAGTTTACACCGATGCCAATCATTCTCCATAACTCACTATTTTTTTATAAACCATCTTTGTTCCTACTACATTCATATTGTTTCTTACATTGCCTTTAGTTCTTTAAATGATTCCCCTTTCTTCTAAAAAATTTTTAAGCCACATCCCTTTTTTTTCAAGATAAGAATTTGCACACATATATTGAGTGGTCAGAAAACAGCTTGAGAGATTGCTCTGGCAGGAAACAATGAGATGCTAAGCAGCTCCAGAGTTTCCGAAGGAAAAGCATCAGCCTCACCTCTTAGTCAACTACATGCTGGATCAATTGCTGACGAGAGGGTGTTGAGGAAGGAGGACAAGGATGACACCCTCATGCTTATCCCAAGGAGTGACCTCTATACCAGTGCAGAGAATGCAATAGAAAGGGCACCAGCGCCAGTAATGCTCCTACTCAACCTCGAAGTTGTGGATTTGGTTGCAAAGACCACCTGCATGAGGTGGGCTTGTTTTCATTTTCAAAAGCTGGCAGGTCCCAGCTGCAAAATTTGCACCCATTGCTAGGAAAACAATGTAGGCAAGGAGAAGGAGGCTGGGCAGCAGAGCCATATAGTTCACAGAGGCATTTCATGAGGCATAGACAGCCTGCCTTGCCAGCCACAGAGGGAAAGGCAGGGCCGTAAGGCAAGGAGGTGGTCCAGTGAAATTCAAAGCATTTCCACCCGGTGGGTTGTGGTGGGGAAAATTAATCAACCAGTTGTAAACCAATGTGATGCTTGAGAACCAAATTTCGGTCCTTATTTAACAGATTAGTTTTGCTGGTACTCCATGTAATGCCAAGGAGACTTGCGAATGTTTTTTTTTTAATGTTTAGCTATTAAATTAAAAGAGAGGAAATGATGCAAGCACCCCATAAAGCAGATGGCTCTGGGTTGTAAACTGACATATCCATTAAGCTAAGATAGAAACAGCTATGAAATGACTTGCATATATTATAAGTAAATTGGCTTGATGAAAGACCATTTAGACTTATTATCAATAAGACAATCTATTTTCTCTTGCTTTTCTCTCTCAATATTTTTTCTACCCTACAGAACATGAGGGCGGAAGTAATATATTACAAACTCAAAATTTTATACTCCCTGTTTGCTATTTCTTTTTAGCAGAGCTCCTTTGCAGGACAACTTCACTCCTTAATGTGCCCTAAAGTGATACTAGAGGGAGACATTTTAGAACAACGGTGGGCAATGGACACCTACTTGAAACTGATGACCTTCTTGCCTCTCTACCTGTATCCATTCATTAAAGCTAGATGATATTAGGGGAGGCAGTAATGTCTACAATGCCATTTTACTCAGGACTCCTATTCGGAATAGGCTTCTGTTAACATCTTTTGTCAGGGTCCTCAGACATAGTTTATGACCCCACCAGGAGCAGCTTTGAGAGGTTTGCATGTTGTTTCAGCTTATGTCCAGAAAACGGAAGCACTATCAAAGCTTAGTTCTATTTCCCTGTGCAAACTGGATTGCCGAGCAAAATGTGAAATAAGGCCCAGAAAAGCTCCTTCCTCTGAGATCATCAAACAAACTCTGCACCGGCTTGTGGCAGGAGATGGGTAAAGCTTGCAGTTTAGCCTTCTTTTCAACTGGGAATGGCCATGATTGTGCCCGATTCAGAGGACAGACACATTCCCTCCTTACCCTAATGTCCACTGTCACATTTGGGCCAGACTTTTGGTATGTGAAGGTGGTTGCCTTCATGATTGGTGTGAAGGAACATAGCCAATGCCCAAGGCAAAATGAAGTCATTTTCACGTGGCAAGCTCATAGGAAAAGTAATCCTAGCTGGAATTATTTGGGATGGAAGAGACTGGTAGCCCAAGCTGTTTCCCAGTCATTCTAGACTAAAGTCAAAACTAGCAGGTGTAATGTGTGGTGGTCTGACGGCCACCTCTCTGCCAGGCTCCCACTTCAGCCTCCTTTCACAAGAAGAAGGAGGGCAGATTTGCTGTCCTGCTGAACCTGCTTTAAGCACTCAGAAACCAAAAAGGGAAAGTAGCACAGCAGAAACAACTCCTTTGCACCTAGAAGCCCATAGTGAGAAGCTAAGTGAGGAAGGGCTGACATATTCCCATGGGAAAAAAGGGCACCACTTGCCCAGGTCAGCATGGAGTGAGCAGTAACGAGGTCTGAGTTTGGAGCTGGTAAGAGATGGACTGCAAGTTGAGGAAGTCCCTTGGCCTTTCTTCTTGCATGCCGTAATATGGCCATTGGGCCATTCAACTGCTCTCCGGGAAATCCTACTTTTCCAAATGGAATGAAGTACCAAATACTTCATTTATGCTTCACCAGTCTGTTGGAAAAAGTTATCAAGGAAAGTGCTAAAGGATCTTTTAGAATTTGAATAGCAGCTCACTTTCTAAGTCTAGCCGAAGAACAATTATTAATATGAACAATTGCAATCCATGGACAAAGATCTTTTATTTGAGTATGGTATAAGGAAGAAATGCTGTCTTATAATATTTGAAAAAGAAAGCACAGCATTTTCCCCACATTCTTAAATAAAAAGTCTTTGTCTATGCACAAAAGACAAATAATACGAGCAGGTGATATACTAACCAACCCCTCCTTTTCACTAAATCAACACTTTTTTGCCATAAAAGATTTCTTTTCTCCAAAGTACAGCTTTTATGATTGGTGGGATTTTTTTCCTCCAAAAAATGAGTTTCTGATAAAAAGAATTTTACAAATGGTCTTTTTTTTTAGCTCACTGATGATAATAACAAGGCTTTTTAAAATTAAGAATAAACTATTAGATTTGGGTTCAGTTGTTTTGCTTTCAGGGTTTTTTTTTTTTGTTATTGACAATTTAATTTTTGGTCACACAATGGATCTGTTCAACATAGATTACTGCTGCTACAAATACAGATGAGAAAACGGAACTGAACAAATGCCTTTCATCAGTGCTGTATGGCAACCGGTTTTAAGAGAAATAATGATAAGCTAGAAGGACTGTCCTGTTCTGCATATCAGGACAATCTGCCAGCAAGTCCCTCTAAAAACTAATAAAATTAATTTACAAGCTGAGCTAAGAAATCTACTTAGACAAATGAAGATATTGAATTCTGGTTCCAGTTAATCAGTTCAGAAGGGACAAGAGGTTTGAGGAGGTCTCTTTTCCCCTTTTGTAATTACATTTGTCTTCCATTTTCTATTCATGTCCCTTTTAGCTTAGTCAAAAGCTCCCAGTGCATCCCTAAAGGGTTCCTAAACTCTCCCCCCCTTCTTCCCCCTTTGGAATGGTATGCAATTGTATTTCAATTTTCTGATTTACTAGATGAGTACCCATGCTCTGCTACGAAACTATGTGATCGGGCTTGATAAATCAACATTTACAGCTTGAAAATTAATGAGTAGTTACGATCAGCTTCGCCTCTCCTCTTTTCTCCCTCAGGCTTGCCCCATAGAAGCCTCCCCTATCCTATCCCCTTCTCTCCCTCAGGTCTGCCCCACAGAATCCTCCCCTATCCTATCCCCTTTTCTCCCTCAGGCTTGCCCCATAGAAGCCTCCCCTATCCTATCCCCTTCTCTCCCTCAGGTTGCCCCACAGAATCCTCCCCTATCCTATCCTATCCCCTTTTCTCCCTCAGGCTTGCCCCATAGAAGCCTCCCCTATCCTATCCCCTTCTCTTCCTCAGGCCTGCCCCACAGAATCCTACCCTATCCTACCCTCTTCTCTCCCTCAGGCTTGCCCCACAGAATCTTCCCCTATCTTATCCCCTTTTCTCCCTCAGGGTGGCCCCATTGATCCTCTCCAAACTCCCAGCCCACAGGCCAGATGAGTCACGTGCTGGCCACGCCCAAATGGCAGTTGGAATAGAGATCTTTTCAGGGGAGGGGGGAGTAGAACTCCTTAGCATCAGAGCGTGTTAATAATAATATAAGAAATACTAATGATCTGATGGTCGTTTCAAAAAATCCTTTCTACGCAAGCACCTAGAAGCCAAGAGGAACATACGTGCCACATTTCAAGTTTGTAGGCTTTATGGTTCTGGAGATTTCATGATTGTGGCGTGAGTGGTTTTCGCTTTTATATATATAGATTAGAAGGCTTCAGTGCTACTGCAGTCTCTTTGTCTAGGGAATTTTTATCAATGGGATCCTGACTAGGATTTTTATAAGCTCGTTGAAACTGGCTCTCCTGAAATCTGGTGTGCTTATATGACTATGTTCCAATTTTTTTTTTTTTTTTTTTTGGGTAGTATCTTGACACACTACATTTATCTCTTCAACCAGCTTTTCTCTTTTGGTTAGGATAAGCACTAAAAAACTGAATACTTTGGCTCTTCTTCAACTTTTTGGAAAATAAAACTGTCAGCAATGCTTTAAAGATGTTTTTGGATTCCGCAGTCTTGGCCAAGTTATTACAAAGTCTCCACTTATTATGATGTTTCTCCATTTTTATTGACTCTACATGTGATGTTCAGTATAATGTGTTGGTTAACATGTTGTAGGAAAAGTGCATTTTCAAATGAATGGTACTGTTTAAGACAAATGGAAACATAAAATGAATAAGTTGAAAAATAAGGAATGTGCCACAACCTCAGAACTTCAGCCTGTTGTATATCTTATTAGAACATCCCTAAGATAACTCTTGGCACCCCGAGCTATCCCCTTCTTTTGATCTATTTCTTCTCACTAAGACAATTGTTATCTTTGAGGTAGTAGAAAGCCAGTAACTTAAGATCTACTACATTATTATTACTTATGAATATGTATACCTGCATGATTTCCCCTCCTTTTTGAAATGTATAATGTATTTAATATATCAATATCAATACAATACAATACAATAGAATGGCAGAGTTGGAAGGGACCTTGGAGGTCTTGTAGTCCAACCCCCTGCCTAGGCAGGAAACCCTATACCATTTCAGACAAATGGCTATATCAGTGGTTATCTGAATAGAATAGAATAATATTTTTTGTTGCTGGGATACTCACCAAGCTTTTCGTGGAGTCACCTCCAGTATGTATTATTTACATAATAAACATTGCAGTGAGCCTTAATTATTTGGTTTGGGCCCTGTATTTTGATTCCTCAGTGTTGAAGTTGAAAGGAGGAATCTATTTCTTATTCCACCATGGAGGTCATTAAGGGCCTTCGGCTCAGTCCCTCTCAGAGGGTTGCAATGGGGATGGGAAAAAATTAAGGGAGTTTCTCATGTACATTGCCTTGAGCTGTCAGAAAAAAGATGGGAGAAAAAAGCACAAAAATAAGAGTCATTGGTTGTGACTCATAAGAAAAATAAGTCATTGGTTGTGTGAAGCTATATCCACTTCTACTTAATGACTAGTTCACCATTGGATCATCACAAGCAAGATGATTATATATATACTACTACTACTAATAATAATAATACTTTAATTTATAGACCGCGCCCTTTCCTTGACAGGACTCGGGGCGGTGTACAGTCATATTAAAACAATGTGGATACAAAAATATAGATATACATAGATAGACGGAGGAGGTAGGATATACACTGTACAGTAATGGATTAAAATACGAATAAAAGTTAAAAATTACCCTTAAAAATACCCCAAAATAAGATGTTTGCCAGGAGGTTGAAAGTGGGACTATAATATACATTGTGTTGCAAGTGCCTTCATATACTGTATGACTGTATTGTGCTCAAACTCAAACATATCAGAATACCGAATGGCAGAGCTGGAAGGGACCTTTGAGTTTTTGTCCAATCCCCTGCCTAAGCAAGAGACCCTATACCAATCTGGACAAATGGCTATCTAATCGCTTCTTAAAAACCTCCAGTGTTGGAGCACTCACAAATTCTGAAGACAAGCCTTAATTCTAGATTGAATCTCTCCTCAATAAGTTTCCACCTGTTATTTCTTGTCTTGCTCTCAGGTGCTTTGAAGAATAGGTGGACCCCCTCTTCTTTGTGACAGCCTCTCAATTATTGGAAGACTGCTATCATGTCACCCCATCAATACATGTCATGTCATAAGTAAATGCAGGTCCCAAAGCTAGCCTCCTATTTCACTTGTTCAATATCAGCCTGCTTCTATGTTATATTTGCTACAATTTAATTTAATTTAATTTGTTTTTATTTTTTAATTATAACAGGATCAAGGGGAATTATTCTCTATAATGATGTTCTCTCTTTTGTTTTATATTCATCCATCCTAGCTGGATTGTACAACCTGCAATGCATTTTCTAATATGAACTACTTACTTGTGACAAATTGCTTTGTCGACTTAGTAACTGATTGAATAAACAAAGCGATTTCTCTTTGTGCACCATTAAATCTGACAATTGAATTACACATATCCCAAATTATGATAGCTCTTAAAACGGAAGAAAACGTTTTCCAGACACTCCAAATTCCACCCCATTTTTCTTCAGTTCATAGTTGCCTTTAGCTTAATAGTATATGGGGCAATATATCCCACTTATATGTGTAATATAAAAACAGAATTATTTATTTATTTTGTTACAAGAACCAAAGAATATTATTCCCATCAGAATACTATTCTTTCAAATTCAAATTAATTTTTAAAAGAAATCAAATTATTATTTTCCTTTTATTAATGGTATCAAATAAATCTTTGAAGAAACATAATTTTGTGCTTACATTTGGTCATATCACATTTCTTAAGATTTGTTAAATTAATCATGAATGCTATATGTGAGAGTGTATCTAAGAAACAGGATAAAATGCACTAAATAGGTGATTAGACATAAAAGGTGTTGGCATGGGATTATGAATATCAGACACTGAGAAAGAACAGAAAATGGAAGGATGTTTGCATCTTCCAGAGAAGAGCTATTAAGGAGAGATTTGAGAAACAATAAATTGATATTACAAACATTAAGTGGGAAATGACAAGCCCTCCTGCCCTTGTATATGGTCTTCAGAATCAGTTCTGTAATGGTATGTGGGACTGACTTTTGGATGCAGAGCAAAGAGACAAAGAGATACAACCAAGATAATCTATATATATAAAAGCGAAAACCACTCATGCCGAATCATGAAATCTCCAGAACCGTCAAGCCTACAAAATTGAAATGTGGCATGTATGTTCCTCTTGGCTTCTAGGTGCTTGCTTAGAAAGAATTTTTCGAAATGACCATCAGATCATTAGTATTAGTTATATTATTATTAACATGCTCTGATACTAAGGAGTTAGATGTTCTACTCCCCCTCTCAACCTGAAAACCTGGACATGGGTGTGGCCAGCGCGTGACTCATATAGCCTGCTGAATGAGAGTTTGGAGAGGAGCCTGAGAGAGCGAAGTTGATAAGATAGGAGAGGTTTCTGTAGGGAAAGGCTGAGGGAGAGAAGGGGATAGGAGAGGATCAATGGGGCCAGCCTGAGGGAGAGAAGGGGATAGGATAGGAGAGGTTTCTGTGGAACAATCCTGAGGGAGAGAAGGGGAGAGGAGAGGCCAATGGTAACCAGTCATTAATTTTCATCGATTTATCAGGCCCTATCACATAGTTTCATAGCAAAGCAACGGTATTCAGCTAGTGATCAGATAAAAGGCAGCTGAGCTTGCAGAAGGAATGTAGGCCCCACTTTCATGGACTGTACACAAAACTCAGATTTCCTTTAAAAAATATTAACAGAAATTGGTGCTAAATCTTGACATGGAGTTTTAGTAGAAGTCATACAAAGTTAACCACTTTGTTAAATTGCAGTGGATGATTGTGTGAAAACTAAAGTTGTTATTCATAAAGGCACTTCATAAATGAGCAGATTTTCTGCCAAGGTTCTGAAGTGTCCACTGTGGTTTGAAATTTTTCTTAAGTAAATTGCTAAAGATAAAACCTAAGCAATCAGACTTTTGTAAGTTCTGAAGATTCCCTATTTCATTGCTTAGAGAGCAATCAATATAAATGGTATTCTTGCTTATCCTTGGTAAGCCTTCTATACAATGTGGAGTTCAATAGATGAAACAACTTGGATTTTTGGTAGCAGTTAATTTCACTCATTATTCACAATGAAGTAGCTCTTGGCCTATCCTGTTATTACCTCTTTTTCATTCCCAGCTGTATATGTAGTTAGAGGAAATGATATAATTTTATGTATTATATTGACATTCTCCTTAGGCTAGTGTCCTTTTGCTTCTACCTGACTTGCTATGCTCCAACATGAATTATAACTTAAGAATTTGTGTTTTGATAGAAACTTGGAGACATTGACATCCCCCCATTTTTATGTCTAATATGGGTAGTCCTTGACTTATGATCTGTCACTTATGATCAAAATCATGACAGACCACCCAAAAGTACTTATAATCCAGTTCTGAAGTTAAGAAGCCTCTCTCGTGCCCCCCTTCATGTGACTGCATTTTGAGTGCTTAGGAACCAGCTTGCCTTTACAGCCATTTGCAGCATCTTGTGGTCATATAATTGCAATTAACTATGTTTTTGCTGAAAATTAGCATTTTCTTCCCATTTTCAGCAAAAATGGACTATAGTGAATAATGGGTTTGCTTAACGACTGCCACATAAAAGATCATAAAAATGAGTCTGGTCATGTAGTGCCCCACTTTAAGACTGTGATGGGCAGGTTTAATTAAGTCAAAAGTCCAGGACTACCTATCTCTTAAGGAAACTTATGCAAAAGGTCTCTCCAGGCACTGAGAGGAGGGTAACGCCCCATCAGTTGATGCATTCTGAAATGTTACTTTTCTTAGGGATTGTAATAATATCCTCTCTTCACCAGTCCTGTGGAACTACACTATTTTGCCAATGTTTATTAAACAATGTTGTCAGCTCTTTCACGACAGCCTGGCCACCATATTTTAGGATCTCATCTAAGCCAGCTGCCTTGTTGTTTTTAATTGCCATCTTTACTTCTTCAGTTGTAATTTCACCAGTATTCATCTGAGGCTCTCGTTGGACACGTTCATTAAAATTGTATATAGTGAATGGGTTTGACTGGTGAAGAGTTTCATGGAAGTATTCAACCCATCTTTTATTCTGTTCATCTAGGTTCATGACCAAAAGGTAAGATATAATAAATGAATAAAATATTTATAACTGCATCTCAGTACCACCTTCACATTTTCAGCTGTATTAACTTCTTCTTTTTTAATTTGCATATCCCAATACAGGGCAGAGTCGTGAGATATCCCAATACTGCTCTTAACAAACATTTAAACACAAATTAGTTAAATCTTCCAATTTCCATATTTGTATGAGCCTAATTCCTCTGGGAATGTTATGAGGAGAAAATGCTTATTTGCTAAAGGGACTATAGGCGCATCCAGAAATCCAATGCATTTCATTAACTTAACTCTTCTGCACATTTCTGCAGCACTGTGCACTGTTAAGGCAGCAAAATGAAGTGGTTTGTCTGGCAGCTGCCATTTTGTCTGAGCACACAAGCAAGTGGGAGAAAATGGTGGCCACATTTGGGTTGCCTTTGCACAGCCCTGGGACACATGCCCTGCCCTCATTCCCCAATAAGAGGTCTGGAATGCTTCAAAAAGTGTGATAGGTGATGGGCATATGGAGGAAGTCCAAGCATTGTGGGTCCCGGTGGGGTGGGATGGTGGGAGAGAGGTGGGGGGCAAATGACTGCAGAGGCATTGCAACCATCATAGCTTTGAAACAGGGTCATTTGTAATTTTGGGCTGCCTGTTGAAACTTAGAACTTTGATGTTTGTTAAGTAACCTATCATATCTCGAGGACTATCTGTAGCCTTTTTCAGCTTGGGAGGCTTTTTTTATCTTTGAAGAGTCAAATATTTACTTTATATTTATTTACTTCTGTTTTTGTGTTTCAAAAGTTGTACATACAAAACCAGCTCTTTTCTTCTTCCCTCCTGATGGGTTGTTTTCCAAAGAAAATGGTGTATCAGTTGGATCAGTGTTGTTTGTTCTATAAATTTACAATTCTCTCCCCAGTTCATCATTCAAGTCATCATATAATGGAGGATAATGCAATATATCTTTAACATTCTGACAGCTGTTTTGTGTGGTCTCTGTAAAAGAACAAGCAATCTCTCCCACTGCAGGGGTACATTTTTTTTTTTAAAAAAAAGAATGGATGCACTTTGCTAATGGATGGATTCAGCACCGCATCTCAATATAAATTGCATATGAAGAGATTTAACAGAGCTTGTGCTATGAAGGACTTTATAATTGGATATTGTTTTAGTTGAGTTGCTATTAATTCTTGGAAAGAGACCCAGAGAAGATTTCTATTATTTGAAATAGATATCTGTTCATTTGACTGAATTTACAGTCAAAGACCAAATTAAATTGTTTATTGTGTGCCTTTTTGCTTTAAAGTAAAATTAAATTTCTCCTCTCATCTTTACTTCCTCTGATTTAAAAGAACAGAAGCCCCATTTCTAGGAAAAGTAGCCCAAGAAGTAGCTGCTATTTTTTTGTTGTTGTCATTTATCCAAAGCAATTGTTTTTATTAAGGATGAATCTTATAACATCACTGGGGAGAAAAGAACTTGACAATCAGCCAATGTAAGGTCATTGTAAACAATAAATAACATCTTAGTTTGTTCAGGGTTCAGATGAGATCAATTCAGAGTATAAATGCAATCTCTTTCAGGACTGATCTCTTTCTTCTGAAGAAACTGTTGTAACTATGTTGTCAAGAGCCCCGGCTTCTGTATCAAGAAAAGACAAAGTAAGAAACATGTCTGCATTACAAGAGAGGGAAAGAGCACTCAGTAGCAGTGGCTATACTTTTACAAAATAATGTTGACAAGACTTTTGCACAGTTCTGTTCTCAGAAAAATTAAAACATCCCTAATGCTATTAATTTGATCTTGAGAAATAGATGGCTGCAGTGGGGAAGCACATATTGCATCTTTACTTCTTCAGTTGTAATTTCACCAGTATTCACCTGAAGCCAGCAAAGAGCCTTTGATCCATCGAAAGTAACCTTGGCGCCCTACTGGAAAATACCTTGTGCAAAATTGGCTGGCTTTGACTCAGTGATCATTGCTTCATTGATAACACTGCTTTTATCACACTTGCAATTACAGCCTTAGCCTTTCATCTTCCTGTTATTATCCAGCTTAGAAAAAGGTAGGAAAAAAGATTACATGGCCTAAATAAATGAAAATAGCTTTGGGATTCATAAACACCCCCCCAAAAAAACATTTCAACATAATGCCCCTGAAAGTTATATATCACTGAAGCATTTATCATTGAAAACCTGTAATTCCATATACTTTTCTCTCCATTTGATATTGCATTTCTCTCTTCATTTTTATACCTAAATATCTCAAAAACATATTAAAACAGAAGAGATGCTTACTAATGTCAGAGCTGAACTGCCAACACCTTTTTATAATCAATCCTTATTGCTATTAGTAAATTATCAATATTAATACTGACAATTTTAATTATCAATTGATATTTGATGATTGAGTCTTTCTATTTGGACCCTCAAAAGAAGCCCTTTATGCCATATCTGAAACCTAGTAGAATACAGGACCAAACATGAAGCATAAGGGAGAGGGAAAACAGCACACCGAAGTTTAAAAAGAGAGACAATTATTTCAGAAAAAGAATTAGCTAGATGCTAAAAGGAAATAATGAGGAAGTCAACCTCATCATTTTTGGCAGCATCAGATTCAGGGGCCAGAGAATCATATTCAAAAACGTTCATCCCACATCCCTGTCAATCTTACCCATGCCTAATTCTGAACAATTGAGATCTTTGTAGACAACAGCTAATCAAGATTAGCTGTTGTCCAGCTAAAGAAGACCAACATCTGGTCTTAGCATTTGGATTGGGGCACCAACCTAAACTGAGCAAAGACAAACCAAATCCCAGGGGCCACCAGATTAGATTTTCTAAATTGGGAAGTCCATTCTTGAGAATGAATGTGATCCTATACAACATGAGCTAAGAGCTAATCATTTCATTCATTTTCATTTGTAGATCTTGTATAATCCTGGACTGGCTTTCCTATTGACTAGTGAAGCATCACAATGGCTTCTCAAACAATAGTGTACTGACTATTAGCTGGAATAGGAAGTTGGTATATGTCGCTATATGGATAGTAAGCTGTTATTTTCTTCTTAGGGCCCTTCATGACTAGATAACCTGAGCTCGGAGCAACAGCAATTTGTACACGCAATTTTGTATGTCCCTATATTAAAGTAGTAGCATAACTATTCACTTTGTATAGGAGAAACTACTAACCTTTAAGATGTAGATAGGCCAAGAATTCAATTATTGTACGCATAATATTGTTATATGTCAGCAGTCTCGTGGAAGTATCTGGGGGGAAAAATCAAGAATTACTGATTACTAGAGAGAATGAAGGTGAGAAAGCTAGATAAAAGTGGTAGTTAAGGGTTAACTTAAGATAACTCTCTATGAACAATGTTTTAATCTTGACGCAAACGCAGTGATTGCTTCTTGGAATTGAAAGTGGATGAACTATTAAAAAACTGGGGGGGGGTCCTCTGGAATTTATAATCATTAATGAAACGTGTTGGTTAGCTTTAACATTTTTATCTACATGTTATTTAAAAATATAAATTGTTCTGTGGGTGGAATTATTTTTATTTTATGTTTCTATATTTTATTGGTTATACATACATATTTTTGCTGCCTGAAAAATGCATTGCATAGACCAGGATTTCTCAACCCTGGCAACTTTTAAGATATGGGAGTTGAAGTTCACACATTTTAAAGTTGACAGGGTTGAGAAACACTGGTATAGACAATAGAGAGTAGATTCCCTATCCATACTCCAGGAACTTTTTTCATGCAGCTTTGGAGGGCATTCAAGGTGATTGGAGGAGGGAGAAAGGAACCATGAGACACCCACTGTCAAGTTAGGCAATTCTCACAATGACAACAATCATATTATCTATTTAATTTTAATTAAATACAATGAAATCTAACTTGGATTTCATTCTTCTCCTAATTACTACTGTCAGTGATATACCGTATTTTTCGGAGTATAAGATGCACCTTTTTTCCTCAAAAAAGAGGCTGAAAATCTGGGTGCGTCTTATACATCGAATACAGCTTTCCTTCTCCAGCATATGGATAAATACACCTGGAAACATCTACCTACCTACCTACTCTCTCCCTCTCCCTACCTATCTACTGTATTTCTCTCTATATATATATCCATCTACCTACCTACCTACTCTCTCTCTCTCCCTACCTACTGTATTTCTCTCTCTCTCTCTATCCCTCTATCTACCTACCTACTTTTTTAAAAAAATTGCCTCTTCAAAACCTTGGTACGTCTTATACTCTGGTGCGTCTTATACTCCGAAAAATAAGGTAGCTGCCCAGCTTAAACCTAAGGAAAATGCATGATTAATTTTGTACATGTTACCTAATATTTCTTTCAAAACAGAAATATCACCTTGGGAAAATAAAATTATCCACTTAAATAGACTTCATCATGTTTCATTAAAATAACACCCATATAAAAGGGCAGCTCTTCAAGCAGAAAAGTTGTGTATCATGATTTAGGAAAGAAGAAATAGGGAGCAGCTTTTAAGATATGCTTGAAAAGTACATAGCAGAAAGGTAATAGAAGAAAAGTTACCTGCTTTTACATTTTCGTCGAGGTTTATGTCACGTTTACCAGCTAAACCATGTTTGACACTAAAAATTCTGTCTATTGCATCTGTAAATAATACAAGAGGTGAGATCAGGTTTTATTATTCTAACATTCACCAGGGTATTGTGAGATATCTCCCCATTAGGTAAAAAGATTCTGAACAAAACTGTAACATATATTTTTGATGGAATGATGCACATTGAATGAGTGGGGAAAAAAACATTTCACTAACTGTAAAGCAAAATATCTGACCTATTGCAACACCAATAGGTACAACGTACAACACCAGCAAATTCAACACAATGTCACAATTTGGGGATAATCATGCAGCTGTTGGTATAATGAAAAAACAAGCAAGGAGTTGCCTTCCAGGTGCTGTTGGACTGCACTGCTAACACTTCACCATTTTGGCTTGAGCAGCTAAGAATGGAAGTTCAATGGCATCTGCAAGGTCACAACTTGCTCATCTCTGGAATAATGCAAATGTTTTGATTCGGCCAAATATGGGATTAAGCCATTACCATTAAATTTTTAAAAAGCATATCTGGTATAATAGTCACTTTATAGCCATTTGTTTGCTCTGGTTGAAAAAGGTGGACATATTTGGGTGCACATAAAGTGCTACCTTAGGTTCAGTCTGTTTATTCGAGAACATGTTCCACAGTGATTGCTTCCTTTGATTTTAAGAAACATATTAGATTTATTTTCACAGTAAACTGCAGTTAGTTTACACAAATAACCTCCAAAAGCCATCTTACATTCCCCAGGTAGCTCTTCTCTCCCCCTTGCACTGGGCATTTCCTTGAGAAGCTGTTCAATACGACCTGAAACAGATGATGGCTATTACCTATCCTTAGAGAAAATTGAACTTGAAAAGTAGATTTCCTTTGTAAGGCATGGAGGTTTGGCCATCTTTCATCCATTTTGCCATCATTCATTCGAACCCAACATAAACAGAATAAAATGTTCCAAGAAAAAAATATTTGAGTTCTGTCCTCTTAGAGAATGTATTAATCCTGCCTTTGTTTTCATAAGTAATTGGCACCCATATACCATTATATGGTTTTAAAGTAAGTGTCCAGACGTAATAATGTAATCAAAATATTGAATAAACTCAGTGTGACTAATGTACACATCAAGTAGCAAAGGACATTTTTAACATGTTTGCTCTACTGAAATATTTTTACTTAATGTATTACATGTATTACATACATACAACACCCAAAATTAGCTTCAATTGATCTAATTGCTGATTAGAAAGGGATACATATTGGGACAGAATCATAGAATTCAAAAGGGCTCATTGGACCGTCAAGTCCAAACCGTACTCAATGTAGGAATTAACTAAAAGAGCCTCCAATAGAAGGCCATCCAGTTTCTTCTTGAACATATTCAATGACAGACATTCATAATTTCCAGAGAAGTGATTCTACTGTCAAACCCCTGGGTTAAACTAGGGTTCAACCAGAATCTGCTTTCCTGAAACCTTTCAGTTATTATGTGTCCTGCCATTTAAATGATAACGAAAGAAATGAATTTGTTATGTGATGTCCTGCCAGATACTTTAAAAATGCTGTGTTATCATGTTGCCATTACTCCTTATTCCTTGTCAAGGATAATCACGCCCAATTTTCTCAATCTCAATTTTCTCATACAACTTTATTTTCCATCTCCAATCCTCCTCCTTGTTGTTTCCTGCACTTCTCAGGATACATTTGTTATACTGGGAAGGTAACTAATGAAGGATCATTAGTTCCTGTGATTTGGAGACTAAACTTTCATTGATGTCACCTAAAATCACATTTGCCTTTTTAACCACAATGAACAGTGCTGACTCATATTCAGTGTGATCAATTATGTGACAAGATTTCTTTTCATGCATATTGTTACCAAAGTAAAGTGATACTGTCTGTTGGTCATTCTTTGCCTTGCATTTTATTTTATTTTTTTCTTAAGTGAAGAACCTTACCTTTGTCTCCATTTAATTTCAAACTGTAATGTTCAGCCCACTTCTCTAATATAAGTACCGTTTTAAAAATGTATTGTGTTTATTTACTGGTATTGTGAACAATGGAGGTTGTTTTAAAAAAATAATAAAAACAAAATGGCTAACATGTCCTGTTCAATTATTCTGTCCCCCACTCGAAATTGCCTCTCAAGAACAGGGCTTCTTTTGTTTTTGCACCTATTAAAATGGCAGGTTTTTGGGCTAAAGGGAATATTCCCCCTTGCCTTTATTCTTCAATCCATATCAGATTAATTTTCTAAAGCAAATATATCTTTGATTATTGGGAAGTTAGGGAAATTTATTGGGAAAACAAATAAATCCTTCCACCTGATCACACAAAACTGGAGGGAAAGTAGACAGGCTGATGTTATATAACCTGATTTCATAATCTGAACTGATGATAAGTAACCTCTATGTATTGTACCATTTTTGTCAAAACATTTCGTGTGTGTGTGTGTGTGTGTTAGGGAAACCTTATCCAAGTTTCTGCTAATGTAGAACGTCATTGCTTTTCTAGCAAACAGCAGCTGCCCCCCGCTCAGCTGCTCCACTAAACAGAAAAAATCACTTTTTTTCAACACTGCTGTAAACTCTTTGGGAGAATTTCCACACCATCTTTTTTGAGGAAATGTAGCATTTTCTATGGCTGTATTTTTACAGGGCTGACAAGTTGAAACGATTTTCTCAATTTCAATCAAATGGTTTGGACTGAAGGGGGTGGTAATTAAATGGCTTGTGTGGTGTGTTGTCACCGGGGTTGGGGGGGGCTATTATATTATTTTATTAATTTAATATTTGATTCTTTCCTTCTATTTGTCTTATTTTTTATATATGCTGTTTTTATATTTGTGTAAGCCGCTTTGAGTTGCACTGCGCAAATAGGCAGCAATATAAAATTTCTAAATAAATAAATAAATAATTTATTGTACTTTTCTTAAAATCATGTAGACCTAATTATGTTGAAAGAAACTTGCAAAAAAAATATGCCAGTTTAAACTCTGTCCCAACATGGTATCCTCCGAAGGTTTTGAATGGTTACCACTAATTTTGATGATAGAAGCTTATGGGAACAGATATAGAAACATTCATCTATATGTTTCTTACTTCTATAACAGAATGTCATTTGGATTTTTAAGAATACAGAGATAAGCATATGATGCTGACACCTATGAGAAAGACTTTGTAAGTGTGTAATTTTTGCTTCCTGTTCTACCAAAATGTTAATTGGCACAGTCATGGCTGACAAGTATTTGCAATAACCAAGAGTAAAGCCACATAAATATCTTCTGCCAGCCCATAATAGTCACTTAAATCATTTGACTGAACCCCTTTCCTTAGTCCAACCAAGTATTATGTATTGCTTTACTTCAAAACTGTAATGCAGCCCTGTGTATTACCTGACTGCTTATTCCGCTACTTGGGATATAACAGCCCTACCAATGTCTCAAATATTTGCAGGCAATCTAAAATATATGACTCTTAGTAGACAGTTGCAGAAAAAAAGGCAAATAGAAAGAAGGAGCTTGAAAATAACAAAGAACATTTTCAAGAACGATATTCTTTCTATTTATGAAATGGAATGGAATCAGAAAGTTGATCAGCATATCAGGGACCACTGGTACATCAGATTAATGCATTGACATGGTCTGGAAGTGAAAATGGAGCTCAGATCAAATTGGTTTTCTCTTACGAGTTCAAGTGAGGTAATGGAGGACTTGTTCCTTTAAAGTACTCAGTTGGAAATAGTTTAAATCAAGCCAGGAAAAGCTGTAACTGAAAAATTCCATACTCTGTCCCATCAAGAGCAGGGAGTGAAAACTAATATAAAACATACATATTTCTCATTTCAATTCATATGTAAAGAGCTGTAGAAATTGACATTCTTCCACATTCTTTTAAATGTATATTAAATATTTTAACTCACGGGGGCCAAGCAGATAGCCAGCACTATTCATTGTCCATCCCCTTTTCTCTTTAGCCTTACAGAAGGAAAATCCATGATTAATTTTGTACACATTACCCCAATATTTCTTTTCAAACAAAAATACCATCCTGGGAAAATAAAATTACCCACTTCAATGGATGTCATTTTTGTTAAAATAACATCTATTTATTTGAAAAACATGCAATTAATCACAAGTTATAGTATTTATACCTGAATTTACACAGGATACTTTTAAAAACAACCTGTACATTGTAAAAGTAAACCAATGGTGTATAAGAATTAGTTTCAAAGTTATTTAGGATTTCAGAGAACTCGGAAATAAGCTCTACAGACTTTATAAGGAATTAATGACTTTCCTTGAGATAAAAGTGCTTAGAGTTAAGTATTACATAGGCATCGCAGTAGCGAAGATTTCATCTTAGGTCTGCTCTTGAATTTTGCCAAAAGATCTGTGTTCTTTTCATTTCAGTCCCTCTGCTCTTCTTTAACAAATTGCTTGTCCCTGCCCGGTTAAACCTATCAAACCTTTGTCAGTGATTTTTCTCCTGACACTGGCACACACGTTTAAGAGACAGCCATCCCCGTGTTCTTAATTTTGAGAGATAGCCACGACTCGTGCTTGCAATGACGTCCTGGGTTTGTGAAGCGACCAGGAGGTCGAGTCGGAGCACGTGTTACGGGTCTCTTGTAGTCCGCTGAAAGACGCGCGAGCAGCCGAGAGCTACAGTCGCTTACTTAAGTTACTTACGGATAAAACCAGCCCAAACGTCTCTGAGAGAGCAGCACAAAAGATCAAGCCGGCAAACAGGAGCCCGGGATGCCGCTGCATCTAAGGAAAAAAAAAAGAGACCGAAATCATTTCCTTCCCGCCCGTTCCCGATTGGCGCCCCCTAACCCGGGATCCAAGAGGGTCTTGCCTTTCCAGAGACAGACGAAGACCCTTCGTGGAAATGACCCGTCCACCAGAGTCCTGAGGTTTTATGGGTGTTTTAAAGGAACTCCTGAATTAGCGAGTGCTCCTAGCCTAAAGTTGGAGTACACGATGGAAAGAAACGGGAGGGTAAACGAGATGGAGATCTTGAAGGAAAGTACCTTGCCCCGGAGCTAAGGGTGCCCTTGCCTGTTGAAGCAACCTGCTGGACTCGCCCCGTCGCAGCTGGGAGAAGGGAGGCCAAGGGGAAGGGATCCTTCGGCCGATCTTTCTACCGGATCTCCTCAGTCACTGCATGGCTCGGGTGCCAGTCCAGAGATGAGCTCTGCGGATGGACGCCACGGGCAGCGCCAGGCAAGGAGATCGCAGCGGAGATCAAGCCTGCTTCTCCCCAGCTATTTATGAGCTGCGGTTCAACATCATTACTGGCGCGCCTCGTCACTCGCCTCGGGGGGATCAGGAGACGCCCACCCTCCGTGGCCGTTTCCCCGCGGCAAGACAGTGCATTAGGATGGGCGAAAAAAAAGAGAGAGAGAAACAGCAACTTAATTAGAGGCGTTTGGAGCCTGCAGATGACGCGCAGTTCGGCCAATTACCTTTCATTACGTCCGGGCTGGTCCCCTCGACGGAGCCACCGAGAAGGCTGCATACGCGCCTCCTTGCTTCTTCTTCAACTTCAGAAGTTCTTTGTGAAATTCGAGGTGGAAGGAGGCCTTTGTATTTTCATTATGGCTATTATTGTATACCATCGGATTCACAGGTCTTCCAATTATAGGTTTCCTGACTTCAGCCTTTTTCTCATCTCTCACTGTCCTAGGGAGGAAACAAGTTTTACCTATGGAATTCTTTTTTTTTTTTAATTCAATGCAGTTTCCTCTCTTGGCTTTCTGCCTAGCGGTTTTTCTGTTCTTTAGATAAAGCTTGCTTTGCCCCCATAAGATCACTGGTGCACCCCAGGCTGTTGCGGAAGCAAAGGTGATATAACAAATAAAAGCCAGCCATTTGAGTTAAACTCCCACAATTAGGCAGAAAATCCTCAAGCACTCCTATCCTATCCATAGCAGTAAAAATGCAATGATGCGTTCAATAGTGAAGGATTCCTTGCCTTTCTACAACAGTCCTGCTTACCGTTCATATCTCTAACGGTAGGGCAGGCCCTGCTTCTAGAATCATTTCCCCCTGAGCAATAGTACTGAAATGCAGGACTTCTTTTCCTGTTTCAAAATCCAAAGTCTACAGAGTATATTAGTTTACCATGACTTTTAATCAGGCAAGCATAAAAGAGCCAAGAAATGCTTAAATCGAAAAGCTAGGTTAAACGGTGAGATCTGCGTTTTCAAGAGCTTCAAAATGAAGATAGATTGAAATGCAAATGACATTTTAAATACAGGTAGTCCTCAATTTACAACAATTCATTTAGTGACTGTTCGAAGTTACAATGGCACTGAAAAAAAGTGACTTATGACCTTTTTCTTACAACTATTGCCCCTTTCCCTTGGTCATGTGATTGGAATTCAGATGCCTGGCAACTGACTCATATTTATGACGGTTGCAGTGTTCCTGGGTCATGTGATTACCTTTTCTGACCTGACAAGCAAAATCAATGTGGAAGCCAGATTTACTTAATAACAGTGTTACTAACTTAACAACTGTAATGATTCATTAATTGTAGTAAGAAAGATTGTAAAATGGAGCAAAATTCACCTAACAACTTTCTCACTTAGCAACAGAAATGTTGGGCTCAATTGTTCTAAGTTGAAGACTACATGTACGCAAGCAGCAACATTTAACACACTGGAATGAATTCCTTCCTGGCTGAAATTGCACTGAAAATGCAATTGGAACTTGGAATGAGTTTCTGCTGGGATAACATCATTTGCATTGTTTTATTGGGCATTGTTCTATAGTAGACAAACATTGTATGTAACTTCTTCCTTGGCAGATGGATGCTATTTTTGTTTTCTTGTAGACAAAGTTGTAAAAATCTATCATATTGACACTACATGCAACACATAATTGCACTTCCACAATAGTTTACACAGCAACATTTTCACAGTGATATACCCAGTAAATTATTCAGTTTAAATTATCAAATGAGACCTATATTTGCCATTCAATACTGCAAAGGTAGGACCATGACATCAGACAAGAGGAAGCTTTTGGATGGCTGGGTCTTTCCAGTTGTGTAAATTGGGAGGTGTATATAAACAGCTGGAGTATAAAAGCTGAGGCTACAGTAGAGTGTCCAAGATTGATCAAGAACTGGTGTCTACATTTTTTAGAGATGATGACATTTATGTTAATATCTACGTGTAATAGAAGAACTTTATATCAACACATAACAAAAAGACTGTAATAAATGCAATGGGCACAATTATTTAGAAATAAGAAATCCATGGATCTTATTAGGAAACTAAATGTACATATATATTATTTTTGCAAACAAATACTAATTTTTAAGGTAATTGTTAGTTAATAAAACCTATTTTGTTAAGAAACGGAAAAGGACAGGGTCATTGAAAGGCCAAAACATTACAAATAAAGTATTGTAATATTTGTTATTATTACTCATTGGAGTAATTTTCTTTATTCTGACTACAAGATGATACAGTGCTTTTAAACCAATAGTTTGAACTTGGATGATTTATGCATTTATTTCTCAAATCTGGTAAAATAACTGTGTTTTACAGGTGAGTAGACAGTGAAACCTTTTATATTATTAAAGATTCAGCCCAACAGTTTTATTCTTGTTTTTTTTTAGTCTCCTCTTTTCTCCTTTTATCTCAACTAGATTATCAGGACAGAGTTAAATCATTTTCTTCTCTACTCAGATGCACATTGTTCTTTCATTTCTGCTTGTCAAGAATATTATTAGTCCTTTTTTATTTTTCAGTACTGACATGTCTAGTTGTGCAGGCAGGATAATTCACAGTGAGTATTATGGCTGCCCTTTTATGTTAGCATTCAAATGAGTCCGTTGTCCAAATCAAATTGCAGTTTAATATTGTGGATTGACTCTCTAATACATTTACTTCTTACTATTCCTCAGCATGAAAAATAACTTGAGGAGATTTTTAAACTTCTTCTGAAATCACATCACAGGAGTTGATTCATCTTCCAGTTAAAGCTTGAATGTGTGATAGAATGCCCCAACTTTGACCTCTGTCCTTTTGGAAAGTAATCTTTCTGACTGTTCTGGATAACCATCTATGTTTCCTTTCCTTCATCTCCAAACTTTGTCTGATTCTAAATAAAATAACAGAATAACAGAGTTGGAAGACCTTGGAGATCTTCTAGTGCAGGGGTCGGCAATCTTAAACACTCAAAAAGCCATTTGGACCCATTTCCCACAGAAAAGAAAACACCGGGAGCCAAAAAAATCTTATGGTGCCTGACTATTTCCTGAGCGGCTACAAAACTAGCATATATAGTTGAATTAAACATTCTGTTTTCTTCTGAAACTTTTCTTGTCTTGGATTTATCCATGGTTGGCCTACTGGGGGTCGAAAAGCTCAATAAATTGCATGCCGGCGAGTGTCACAAATTGGCAGTTGTGATGCATATTTTGAGTGACAGGGAGCCGCAGCAGAGGGATGAAAGAGCCACATGCAGCTCCAGAGCTGCGGGTTGCTGACCTGTGTTCTAGTCCAACCTCCTGCTCAAGCAGGAAACCCTGTACCATTTCAGACAAATGGTTTCCCAATCTCTTCTTAAAAATCTCCAGTGTTTCAGCACCCACAATTTCTGGAGGCAAATCGTTCTAACTGTCAGGAAATTTCTCTTTAGTTCTAGGTTGTTTTTCTCCTTGATTAGTTTCCATCCATTGCTTCTTGTCCTGCCTTTAGGTCCATGATGCCTTTAGGTTCATGATGGCAAACCTATGTCACGCGGGGAGGCTGTTTTCGCCTTTCCATGGGAAAGCTCCACAGCCTGGGTGGATGAAAAGGGGGCCTCCCGGAAGTTCAGGAAGTCTGAAAGCGACCCTGTTTTTGGCCTCTGGAGGGCTCCGGAGCCCGGGGGAGGTCGCTTTTGCCCTCCCGGAGGCTCGAAAAAAACCTCTGGAGCCTGGGGAAGGCAAAAACATCCCCCGCCATGGTGTAGGAGGCTCAGTAGCCTGTGTGTGGGGGTGTTTCGTGCATGCATGTGGTGTGTATGTGTGTGTCACGTGTGCATGTGCAGGGAGGCAGGCACATTGCATTGTGGGTGTGGGCATGCATGCATACACAATTGTGCGTGTGCGCACGATTTTGGCACGTGAGGAGAAAAAGGTTAGCCATCACTGCTTTAGGTGGTTTGGAGAATAGGTTGACTCTGAAGGAAGGACTCTTTCCATTTAAGTAGGATGAAGTGGATATTTTTTACTGAAAGAAGGTGGTTAGGAAATATTTTTCCTGAAGATCAAAAAGGAGCATGATTTCTAAGAGGCAACTCCAATAAACTGGTGCTATTATAGAGAAGCAGTGCTTTCTAGTTAAAATCCCGTCCCCGTCCCCCACATCTCTCAAAAAGGACAAATAGTTTCTACCTGAAAAATCTAATGAGCAGGCTAATTCCATTGGAAGAAGGTGGCATTGCCCATGCCCAGATGCCTATATTGATAAGTTGATAGATTGGTAAATTGATTGATATCTCAACTTTTCTAATATTTTCCCAAACTTTGCTGGCCGCAGTATAAAGTCAGAAATATAAAACAAGATAAATAGATAACTTTTGCCTCTTTCCTTTGATGTGCTTCTAATAATTTATTAAGTGTTTACAATTCTTATGTTAAAATTCAGAGTGTTTTTACAAGTTTCAAAATAATACGTCAGTGACAATACTCCCAGTATATACATCTAAGAGCGCAATCATTCCTGAAAACTGAGATTTTTAAAATGATTTGTTTTGAATTTCTATGTTAATTTCTAATGGAAACATAGGATATAATTTTCTGCCCCCAAGGCAGTGCGACTGTGAAGACTCCCCTAGGGAAATGGTGATATGTATTTTCACAATGAGCTCTTGTACAGCAGCATTTATCATAATAAAATGCCTCCTACATTTCTGTTTTGTTCTGTGTGTTTATTGCTTTCTTATACGAAAGACGTGAAGAAACTGATTCCATCTCAATTACTGGCAAGTTTTATGGGGGCTACTTTATGTGCCATCTCCTTAATAAAATAGTAAATAAGAGTCAAGCTTTTTCTCTGCTCTACCTATGTTCAGTTCTGAAATATTAATAGAAATGCTATCCAGTTGCAGAAAATCCCAGGCTAACCAAACAAGGAACAAGGATGACATTAAATTCAAAGTAATTTTAAAGCAAAAAAGTAAAAACATTATACTCACTAGATTAAAATCAAACTAAAAAGTACTCATTAGGTCCTTGATCATAAATCAAATTTAGGGCCATGTACATTTCCTGGCCTTGCACAAATGCCAAGACTTCAATGACAACTATTCAGTAATAGCAAACATGGAGAGAAGCTTCTGAATTGTCAGATGTGAACAATCAGATGCACATACTGTATGAAGAGTTCAATTAACTTTTATTGTTCATGCCTATAATAAATGAATATTCTTAGACTAGTAGTTTGTACCTGGCCAAACTAGATAAGGTTCAACAGCATATAAGGGGAGCTGGACTTTGCCTTCTTGTGCTTATATAGTTTCCAGACTAATTCCCTGTTTGACTCCTCCAAATCACTTTCCAATATGATTTACTGTAGGGGCAGGCTATAATAGCTGGGCAAAATTATAGTAATTTAGGAAGTTTATATAGAAGGAAATGATTATTTAACAAAAGCAGAATACAATATAATTATATTGTATAAAATTTAATTTGAATATATCAAAACATTTTGCTATAATTGTATCCAACCACACTTTTACCCAAGTTCAAAGCCATTTTCAAACTTTAAATTGTAAATTAGGATCAGAACTTCATTTTGGTGTGGGTTTGAACCAAGGTTTGTAATACTATATCCAAATCCAGTATTACTGCATTGAAATCACCATATTTCAATAAATAAATAACAATTATGCTGCTTTGTAAAGAAAATAATTCCTTGCTTTTGTCTCAGTTTTAGATTTTTGTTTAATAATATTACAGTAACTTATTTGAACTTTTTGTTTGCTGCTACTGGGAGTTTGTCTTTATGACCTAGACTGAGACATTTTCTGCACCTTCTAGGCTTGCGAAGAGGACATGTTGCATTTTTATCTATTAAAAATACAACTAAAGTCAGCAATATTCTCAGAAAAACAGCCGCATGGATGAAGAGATGTAGTTAGATGCAAATACCAGGATAATTGAAGAAATTATTCTGGAACCATTAGTGTGAATGTTCAAAAACCTGGGGGAAGTCCTAAAGGTCACAAAATCTTGATTACTCAAGCACTTATATGCTGAAACATAATGGTGTAATAGGCATTGTAAATTTTTGTTGTTCTCTGAAACTCTTTGAAGCTCTTTCAGTCATATTACTGAGATTTCCTGGCACTTTTATTTCAACTCATTGTGTATCCATTTAGGGATTTTAGTCAAGGCATTTTGGGGATAATAAAATATGATGCTAAGCTGTGGCTCTGCCATCTGCAGTCTTCTAATGTCCTGGATATATTTTATTTTTTATTATATAGTATTTATTTCATATACCTGTATATTCCATAATTACAGAGTCTGCTTTTATCTTTGTTCATTTTGTCACATTTATGAGACCAATTGAAATCTTTTTAATCAAGAACATAAAAAGGTGATGGAAAAACATGAAAATGGATGGTTTCTCATTTTTCCTAGTATTTCCAAAGCCCTTACTATTGTTTTCTCATTACCCAATCCTGTCTAATGGAGTGCGAAGAGGACATGAGTAGCCTGCCATCTGAATAATTTACTTTTTACCTCACAGTGAGTCAAACTGAGGTAAATATTAAAATAATTATTGAAGAAGTGTCTGTTTTCTTTTCCTAGTTACATGTCTGATTTCAGCTACTATAAAAATAGTTTGTTCTGTGTCAGTAATTTAACAATATACAGGTGAAACTCGAAAAATTAGAATATCATGCAAAAGTTCATTTATTTCAGTAATGCAACTTAAAAGGTGAAACTAATATATGAGATAGACTCATTACATGCAAAGCAAGATAGTTCAAGCCATGATTTGTCCTAATTGTGATGATTATGGCTTACAGCTCATGAAAACCCCAAATCCACAATCTCAGAAAATTAGAATATTGTGAAAAGATGCAATATTCTAGGCTCAAAGTGTCCCACTCTAATTAGCTAATTAAGCCCTAACACCTACAAAGGGTTCCTGAGCCTTTAAATGGTCTCTTTGTCTGGTTCAGTAGGAATCATAATCATGAGAAAGACTTCTGACCTGACAGTTGTGCAGAAAACCATCATTGACACTCTCCATAAGGAGGGAAAGCCTCAAAAGGTAATTGCAAAAGAAGTTGGATGTTCCCAAAGTGCTGTATCAAAGCACATTAATAGAAAGTTATGTGGAAGGGAAAAGTGTGGAAGAAAAAGGTGCACAAGCAGCAGGGATGATCGCAGCCTGGAGAGGATTGTCAGGAAAAGGCCATTCAAAAGTGTTGGGGACTTTCACAAGGAGTGGACTGCTGGAGTCAGTGCATCAAGAGCCACCACACACGCATCCTGGGCATGGGCTTCAAATGTCGTATTCCTCTTGTCAAGCCGCTCCTGAACAACAAACAATGTCAGAAGCGTCTTACCTGGGATAAAGAAAAACAGACCTGGTCCGTTGTTCAGTGGTCCAAAGTCCTCTTTTCTGATGAGAGCAACTTTTGCATCTCATTTGGAAACCAAGGACCCAGAGTATGGAGGAAGAATGGAGAGGCACGCACTGCAAGATGCTTGAAGTCCAGTGTGAAGTTTCCACAGTCTGTGTTGATTTGGGGAACCATGTCATCTGCTGGTGTTGGTCCACTGTACTTCATTAAGTCCAGGGTCAACGCAGCCATCTACCAGGAGATTTTGGAGCATTTCACGCTTCCTTCCGCAGACGAGCTTTATGGGGATGCTGACTTCATTTTCCAGCAGGACTTGGCACCTGCCCACACTGCCAAAAGCACTAAAACCTGGTTCAATGACCGTGGGATTACTGTGCTTGATTGGCCAGCAAACTCGCCTGACCTGAACCCTATAGAGAATCTATGGGGCATTGCCAAGAGAAAGATGAGAGACATGAGACCGAACAATGCAGAAGAGCTGAAGGCTGCTATTGAAGCATCCTGGTCTTCCATAACACCTCAGCAGCAGGCTGATAGCTTCCATGCCACGCCGCATTGAGGCAGCAATTGGCAGAAAGATGAGAGACATGAGATCGAACAATGCAGAAGAGCTGAAGGCCGCTATTGGAGCATCCTGGTCTTCCTTAACACCTCAGCAGTGCCACAGGCTGATAGCTTCCATGCCACGCTGCATTGAGGCAGTAATTGCTGCAAAAGGGGCCCAAACCAAGTACTGAGTACATATGCATGCTTATACTTTTCAGAGGTCCGATATTGTTCTATGTACAATCCTTGTTTTATTGATTGCATGTAATATTTTAATTTTCTGAGTTAGTGGATTTGGGGTTTTCAAGAGCTGTAAGCCATAATCATCACAATTACGGCTTGAACTATCTTGCTTTGCATGTAATGAGTCTATCTCATATATTAGTTTCACCTTTTTAAGTTGCATTACTGAAATAAATGAACTTTTGCACGCTATTCTAAGTTTTTGAGTTTCATCTGCATTTTTGTTGTACTGTTCAGTTTCATCACTGGAAGAGTGCTTCAAATGGACAATTATACCTGTGAAAGGTCTTAACAGTGACTCGATTCTGAACCCTCCAATACTGAATTCATCTTTATGTGCCACAACTATGGACTAAAAAGAGAAAAGGACACATTGATAGAGCATATTATTCCAACTCCTTATTCAATATTGGAAATCTAACGCAAAGCTAAATAGTTTTTGGATTCATCTATGGATGTTTTTTGTGGCAGGCCTGAAAATATTCTAAAAATAATAATTCATTATAATGATTACCTATTTCAGTATGAATCACTATTGATATAGCTTCTGTACTTAAGACTACTTGCTATTTTGAATCATTTGCTTTTCCAGTATATTCTAATGTTCCCATCTTTGATATAATTCAAACACTGCTCTAAGCCAATATTTCTTTAACTATGGTTTACTGAATAATTTTCAATTTGATTTATGTAACACACTGCAGTAAGACATAAACCATGGTTTTTAAATTATAATGGTTTTAGGCATACATTTTCTAAGTCATAAACCATTAGGAAAATCTGATGAATGAAACTAGTCTCTAAGAAACAAACTTTGGTTGAGAAAGAAGCATGAGAAACAAAACAGGTAGTCCTCAACTTATGACCACAATTGAGCCCATTTTTTTTTGTTGTGAAGCAAGACTGGTGAGTTTTGCCCCATTTTATGACCCTTCTTGCCATAGTTGTTGAGTGAACCACTGCCATTGTTAATAATAGGGTTATTAAGTGAATCTGGTTTTTCCATTGATTTTGCTTCAGGGGTTGTAAAAGATGATTATACTACAACTGTCATAAATACATGCCAGTTGCCAAGCATCCAAATTTGAATCATGTGACAATGCAACAGTCAGAAGTCACTTTTTTCAGTACCGTTGTAATTTCACAGTCATTAAATAAATGGTTGTAAGTCAAGAACTACTTGTAGTACAGTCCTACGTCTAGAAGATAAGGTTGTACTTTAGAGATGGGAGTCTGTAATATTAATCCAATAAATAGTGCACTCAAATAGAAATACTAAGGAAGGTATAGGGAGTGGGGTTGAAACATGCTGGGAGAAGTGTAGAAATGTATGCACAGATCATCTTTAGTTATTTTTCTTCCCATGATACTTTTTGCTAATATGAGGCACTATGAATTTATATGTTAAACAATCAGAAGATAAACTGCTTTAAAAGTTTCAGCTATGAATTTTAAGGCTAAAATCTAAGCTGGTTTTTTATGTTTATTGTCTTTTGGGTTTATTATGTATATTATGTTTAAAACCATAATCATAACTCAATTGAAATGACCAGTGCTGCATAGAAAGCCCTTAAATTTTATTCATGCTTGACTATAATAGGATCCTATTACTGAATTAGAACGTTGCATTTATATGACAGACTATTTTTTTATTTCTGCAATTTTAAATTGAATTGAATCTTTCTGCATCATACATTCTTAACTTGTATTCTACTCTGAAAATAAAGTTAAATCTCGATACTAATCTTTCAAATGTGACTTAGTTAGCCTGCACAAATATATATTTGTTTGGTTTAAGGAGAGGACTAGAATTATGAAGATAATTTCAATTTTGTTAGAATTTAATCAGAATAAAAAGACAATATAATAAATTCCATGACATAAATTGAATATATTGCATTTCTTTATACCAGTGATGGCAAACCTTTTTGGCACCAAATGCCCAAACTGGAACACACGTGAATGTGCTGGAGCACGAGAAACCCAAAGACCAGCTGGCCGGTGCACGCATGCTTGTTTTTTGGCCGTTTGGGGGCCATTTTTGGGGTTGTTTTCAGGCCATTTTCAGGCTGGTTTTCGGGCCATTTAGAGGCCATTTTCCAGGCTATTTTCTGGCACTCCGACACTCGCAAAGAGCAGCTGGCAACAGCATGCATGTCCAGAGATGGCTCTGCGTGCCACCTCTGGCATGCGTGCTATAGGTTCGCCATCACGGCTTTATACCAACACCTCCAAACTCTAAACTAAAAGTCTTTTTATCCAGACTGCTTTTATACAAGCTCCTTGGAAAGGATTATGTTAGTATATTGTACATGGTTAATATGTGCTCATATGCGAACATTTAGGCATTTTCACTTATGTGTTACACTTCAACCAATATTTATGATCTGTATTATCAAAACTGCCTATGCTCATAATTTTATCTGTAAATCCAAGATTTACAGTCTATAATAAACTTTGTTACAAATTGCGGTTTCCCGCAATCCAATTTATATGGGTTTCTTTGATATAATTCTGGCAGATACAGTATTGTTCACTATTGATTGTAAACATGTCGACGTGTTTATGATTTTGGCATTTTAAATATCAGCATATATCTGAAAAAAACTAAAGGCAATTTGAAATTATTCAAAATTCAATTAATATTAATTAGAAAGCCTTAAAGAATGGATAAGCTTCAAGACTGCGTTTCACAATTGGTAGACTATCCCTGTGTTTTTGTGTGCGTACTGTATAGTAGTCAATGATTTCCCTTAAATACAGTAACAGGACATTGAGTTCTAGTCAAATGAATCTTTCCTCTTAATTTTTTTCTCCAGGGATTCACCACTGGAACTGCAGACTTCTAAGGGAAAAAGTTGTAAAGTGACCAATATTATAATGTGTTGAGTTTGTCATCCCACACAGTGTAACCTAGATCTTAATTTTGTATATGAGGTATTTTGTATACCAACCAAGGGTTTGTTGGCACAAAGTTGATAATATAAAATATTTGTATAATTGTACAAATAGTAACGTATTGCTATTTAGTTGTAACGTTTTTCAACGCATATAATTATGCACTCCATTGAGCTGGATCTCTATAGGGTACAATTTCTCTAAATAGAAATACCAACACTTTGAAACTACTTTTAATAGCTAAGTAAGTGTTTCCATCTTTTGCAAAGTAAACTTATTTGTTACAACGCTACTCCTCGGAAAACTCGCTAAACAATATATTGCTAATTGATATCCATTGTTTATGATAAAGCGTCGAAATACCATTAGTGGGGCTGACAGACGTATTTCTAAATTATACTAACAATGTGGCAGCCGGCAGCCCGTTTCAGTAAATATACACGGCTCGGAAAATGCCTTTTGTGCCTTGTTAAACCCGGACGCAATTTAGAAATCAATCTCTTTCTCAGAGCAAGACATTTCTCCCGCCTTCTGTCTCTTCGCGGTTGACGAACCACGTGCTGGTGAAGACTACACGAAATGGAATGCCAACGGTCGGTCGCGCGCTTTCACCACGGAGACGCTGAGACCCTTCCCAGCCTCTTGGAACACGGGTGACAACACGCACTCGCCCATTGGCGTGGCGTGGCGCGCGCAGTTTTGAAACCCCCCTTCCTCCCTCTCGCGTCACTCCAACGGTTCTAATGCTGGAAAGAAGTTCTTGAAAAGCGATACCTGGGGAGGAGGGAAAGAGAGAAAGAGAGAGAGAGAGAAAGAGAAAGAGAGAGAGAGAAGGGATTGGGTAGCATGTGCGAGACAGGGAGGTTTACGGGTTTCTAAAGTCGTTACTTGACGGTAAATGCAAACTGTGGCGTCGTATGAATCTTCCGCTTTTGTTGAGGGTGTGAAGTGGTGTATGCAGTAGCATGAATTCCTTAAACTTGAGCCTTGCTGTCACCGGCGCCTTTGCCGACGTTATTTCTCCGCGCTATGACAATCAGCAGGACGTGGATGAGGAAGTTCCGTTTCATGGCAAATTCCACATCATCCCTAAGGACAGACCGATAATTCTTTTGGTAATGTGTATGAGCTGCGCCTTCGGAGGTAGGAAGTCTGAGGTCTTCTCTTGGCTCTTGACGAAGCGCCCAGAAATATCCTTTAAACATGGCCTTGGTCGCTCCGGATCCTAAAAAGCAATTACTTAATCTTTGGCTTGGTTAGTGGACAATCCACATTAATGAATGGTTAATGGATAAGACACATTAATAGTCACACAAACTATCTTTAGATATTTAGAAATTGCAACAGTCAGGGATTGAACAAAGTATTAGGCAAAATCAAATGAGCCAAATTATGGGTTAATGGGATACGTATGCCAATTCCGTCTTCTAGTGAATGCATGTTCTATTTTAATTTCTGATGTAGATGTTTATTTATTTATTATTTATTTATTATTTATTTATTACTTGAACTTATTAGTCGCCCCCTCTCCCCACAGGGACTCGGGGCGACGTACAAAGGTATTATATAGCGTATAGAGGAGGTAAGAATAAATAAATAAGTTACAATACTTAAAAAGTTAAAACCCCAGTGAAATTAACCCTTAAAAACTAAAATTACAATTAAAAATGCCCTGGGCTGGGGAGGTTGTAGAGTTATGCCAGGTCAGCTAGTCGAAACAGGTAGGTTTTCAGCTTCATACGGAAGGAGCGAAGGTCGGTTGTAGTTCTGATGTCTGGGGGGAGGTCATTCCAAAGGGTGGGGCCCACTACAGAGAAGGCCCTACTTCTGGGCGCTGCCCTCTGGCACTCTCTGGAGGACGGCACCCGGAGTAGTCCCTCTCTGTGTGAGTGGACGGGTCGCAGGGATGTATGGGGCAGGACGCGATCCCGCAGGTAACTAGGCCCTGTGCCATGGAGCGCTTTGAAGGTGGTAACCAGTACCTTGAAGCGCACCCGGTAGACCACAGGAAGCCAGTGCAGCTCGCGCAGGATAGGTGTTATATGGGAGAACCTCGATCTCCCCATAATTACCCGCGCGGCTGCATTCTGGACCAACTGCAGTCTCCGGGTGCACCTCAAGCGGAGCCCCATGTAGAGAGCATTACAGTAGTCCAGGCGAGACGTCACCAGCGCGTGAGTGACTGTACGCAAGGCCTCCCGGTCCAAAAGGGGCCGCAACTGGCGCACCAGGCGAACCTGGTGGAACGCCCCTCTCGCCACGGCTGTCACATGATCTTCCATAGACAGCCGGGCATCAAGGAGGACGCCCAAATTGCGTGCCCCTTCCACCGGGGCTAATTGATCATCTCCGATGGTCAGCGATGGCATATGCTGGTTGAACCGGGAAGCCGGAAGCCACAGCCACTCTGTCTTGGAGGGGTTGAGCCTGAGCCTGTTGTCATCCATCCAGACCCGTACGGCTTCCAGACATCGGGACATCACTTCAACAGCCTCGTTGGGGTGGTTTGGGGTGGAAATGTACAGCTGAGTGTCATCAGCATACAGATGGTATCCCACCCCAAAACCACGGATGATCTCACCCAGCGGCTTCATATATATGTTGAACAGGAGAGGCGAGAGGATCGAGCCCTGTGGGACCCCACAGATAAGGGGCCTCGCGGTCGACCTCTCCTCTCCTGCCAACACACATTGCGTCCGGCCAGAGAGGTAGGAGCGGAACCATCGTAATACGGTGCCCCCGACCCCCAACCCCTCCAGACGGCGCAATAGGATACCATGGTCGATGGTATCGAAGGCCGCCGAGAGGTCTAATAGGACAAGGATGGAGGAACAACCCCCATCCTTTGCCCTCCAGAGATCATCCACCAACGCGACCAAGGCTGTCTCCGTGCTGTGACCGGGCCGGAAGCCGGACTGGCGCGGGTCTAGATAATCAGCTTCTTCTAGGTGACGCGGAAACTGCTGAGCCACCACACTCTCAACAACCTTCGCTAAGAAAGGAAGGTTGGAGACAGGACGGTAATTTGCTAGCTCCGTTGAGTCCAGAGAAGGCTTCTTGAGCAGGGGCCTCACCACCGCCTCTTTCAAGGCGGCTGGTAAAAGGCCCTCACCCAGCGAAGCGTTCACCAGCTCCAGTAGCCAGCCTCGTGAGCCCTCCCAGGAGGCCAGTACCAACCAGGAGGGACACGGGTCCAATAAACATGTAGTGGCTCGCAGTCGCCCGCGCAACCTGTCTAAATCTTCGGTGACAACAGGGTCAAACTCCTCCCAGCATGGTCTCTCAAGACTAGCTTCAGACGTCCCCACTGGAGCACTGAGGTGGGTCCATCCCCTTCGGATCCGATCGATTTTATCCTGCAGGAACTCTCCAAATTCCTCTGCCCGGCCCAGTAATGGGGGGTCCCGCTGCCCCTGTGACAAAAGGGAGCGGGTCACCCGAAACAGGGCGGCAGGGCGGTTCTCCGCGGACGCTATAAGGGTGGCACAATACTGACGTTTGGCCACTCTTATTGCCACAAGGTAAGTCCTTACGTAGGCTCTTACTTGTGCTCGGTCGGATTCGGAGCGGGAGGACCTCCACTTGCTCTCTAGGCGTCTCCTAAGGCGTTTCATTGCCCTTAGCTCCCCGTTAAACCAGGGGGCCCGGGTAGAACGTGGCCGTCGAAGAGGCCGCAAAGGCGCCACCCGGTCTAAGGCACCGGCGGCCGCATTATTCCAAGCGGCTACCAGGTCCTCTGCCCGGGGGTGGGGCAGGTCTGCAGGAGGTGGCCCAAGCTCTGCCTGGAACCTATCTGGCTCCATCAGACGCCTGGGGCGGAACCATCTGGGATAGTCTGGTTCCGCCTCCCCGCGGTGGGGAGCAGCGCCAGGGAAGTCCAGCTGGAGAAGTGAGTGATCTGACCATGACAGGGGCGTGATGACTAAATTCCCTCTTCCCAGATCACTCGTCCACTGGTCGGAGACAAACACAAGATCAAGTATATGGCCTCTCTCGTGTGTGGGGTCCTGAACTACTTGAGTCAGATCCATGGCTGTCATGGAGGCCATGAATTCCCGGGCTGCCCCGGATGCCTCTCCCGTCGATGGCAGGTTAAAGTCCCCCATCACTAATAGCTTGGGGGTTTCAACCGCCATCTCCGTGATCCGCTCGAGGAGCCCGGGCAGGGCCGCTGATGTATGGCGGGGAGCCAGGTATACTATCAACAGGCCCAGCTGACTCCCTGGGCCCCATTTATGGCCCTAAATGTAGTCTGAAACCAGAAAGATGGTTTTAAATTAGTATTACATCACATGTATAATTGATGGCTGTGTTGTACAGCTATCTGTCTATGTTAGTCTGTTTTTTTCTAAAATGCAAAAAGAGCAGCTTGCAAATTATCAATTTTATAGGCTGCCCATCTAGTGGTTTGAGGTGATTGAAGAGCTTACTAAACATTGAACAAATAAAATAACTGTATATCCAAATTACAATAAGAAATATAAAAATATATGTAGTGAATTAACAAAGAAAACAAAATAATTAAAATATCCTAAATGGATTAGTTCTGCAGTTATCAACTGATACCAAAAATTTCAAATTCAGCAGGAGGTGAGTTTTGTGGGGAAAATGTTAGAGAATCAAATACAATAGCTGATGAGAGAGCACGTAGTTTGCAAATCATATTCATGTGGTTTACTTAATCTTATTTTCTGGATTTTTTTTATACACAGAGGCATAAATTATCCACATTGGATGGATTTACATAACCTTGTGAGTACCTGGATATTAATGCTTCTCTTTTGAAGGTGGAAATTTCAGCCACTTAGAATAGGCTATATAGGTAGTCCTTGAGTTATAAACACAATTGAGACTAGAATTTTGATTGCTAAGCAAGGGGTTTGTTAAGAAGTTATGCCCAATTTTACAATCTTTTTTGCCGTGGTTGTTAAGCAAATCACTGCAGTTAAGTGAATTTGGCTATCCACATGACTGCTTTTCAGAAGCCAGCTGGGAGGGTAGCAAATGGTGGTCACATGACTCCAGGATACTGCAACTGTCTTAAATACATGCTGGTTGCCAAGTGCTCAAATTCTGATCAAATGATCAACGTGACTGCTGTGACAGTTGTCACTTTTTTGACTGCCTTTGTAACTTTGAACAGTCACTAAATGAATGCTTGTGAGTCAAGGACTACCTGCATTGAATTAAAGTAAAGAGATGGCTATATAATGTGGTTGTCAATTAAACATTGCAATTTAATACCATAAAAATCTGGTTTCAGACCACATTTAGGACATAGTTCCTTCCATAGAAGGCTGTACTTTGTTCTCTAGAATTTCATGTTTGGTCAAACTGGTGGGCAAATTCTCTGATATTACAACTTCAGTACCTCTCAGATGAAATGGATTATCTTGATTCCCTTCAGTCTGGATTTAAAACTTGTTTTGCTATGAAGACAAATCATCCTGCTGAATAATTTGTAGGAAAAAGATGGGTAATAAGCCTCCTCCCCATTCCTGCTTCTCTGCAGCTTTTGTGACTGTTAATCAAGGCTGTGCAAATCCTTTGAAGGAAGTGTTTTTGAATGCATATATTTTTCCTGGTTTGCATAATATGCCTATTAGTTTTGCATTCCTGCTTAAGTATTCTGAATTGCCTTCTTCAGTTTTATAATCTACTTCATAAACTCGTGGATTCATTTCTTATTTTCAAACAGTGACTACCATATTGTGTTATACAGATTGTTAACAATTTAAAATGAAGGGAAAAATGGTTTTTCTCCTTTGTTTTACTCCTGCCTCATATTCTTTGCCTAAATGTCAGTAATAAGGTAAACATTGTATTAGGAATGGGGGAGATCCATGTTCAAACTATTATTAAACTGGGTAATCCTTGGATTAGTTGAAACAAGATGTCTGTAGCATCTTTTCCAACTAAAACATTTTATTAAAAGGATACATTTTTGTGGACTGCAGCTCATTTCATTAGATGTACAGAGTGCCTGAACATATGTAGTATTTAAATGTGGGTGGGTTATGGAGATGCAGGTTGCACATCAGACACATCTATGAATTAATAATTGTAATGTCTTAAAACCTAATGTGTTTATTAAGATTATTTGTGATTGCCTGTAACTTGATATGTAAGTAAATTCAGCAATCTCTGGCTGAATGATTGTTATTTATTTTATTAGTTATTTAGCTAGTTAGTTTGTGGAACATGTACAATATAACAGGTATAAGTATAAAAATGGACATGAACAAAGAAATGAGTACAAATTAATGGGGACAGTAGGACAGGGATGGTAGGCATGCTGGTGCGCTTATGCGCCTAAGACCTCTTAGGAATGGGGTGAGGTCCACGGTAAACAATTTAAGGTTGAAGCTGTGGGGGTTAGAGGATGCAACAATGGAGTCAGGTAGAGCATTCCAGGCTTTGACCACTCTGTTGCTGAACTCGTGTTTTCTGCAATCAAGTTTGGAACGGTTTACCTTGAGTTTGTATCTATTGTTTGTCCGTGTATTATTGAGATTGAAGCTGAAGTAGTCGTTGACAGGTAGGGCGTTGAAGATAATTTTGTGTACTATGCTTAGGTCAAACTTTAGATGCTGTACTTCCAGGTCATCCAAGCCCAAAATTTCGAGCCTAGTGGCAATGTTGTGAGAACAGTCATATGTCTTTTAATAAGATTTGCTAATTGTAAATGTTACTATCATGTTCTTTTTTTTGCCATCATAGACTATTATGCCCTCTATAGAGACTTAGATTAGTCACTGTCATTATTCATTAACATTCATTAGCATTAGTTATGATAAATGCAGGGGCTAGTAAAGTCTGCAGAAAATTGCAATAAAATGACACTTTGCACAAGGTGACAATCATAAAATGCTATATTTATTTGTGTCCTGATGTAATTGCACAATGCCATCAAGCATATTTTATCATTAGCTTCCTTTCACCACCTCTTTACCTTCACCACCTTCACCACCTCAAAAGAGAGGTAGGGAAAACCACATGTGCTGTCTTTTATTACTTGAAAGAAAGATGGAGTATAAATGCTGTGGTTAACATAGCAATTTATTGCTTTAATGGAACAGTTTAATGTACACTTTGCTTTTGTGATACATGAATCTGTTCACAACTGTCAACCAAATTATATTGCCTTTCTATTAAAATTGATGTTAAAATTTTGTAAATTATGATTTTACAAAGCAATTCTTAGAACACTGAAACTTAGTATTAGAGTGGTCTTGTCTTTCGGACGTCAGTTTTTCAAAAATCTCTATTTGTAGTACATTATACCAATGAAACTGGGGCTTGGAGCTTCAGATGTAATTAGGATAATATTTGTAGAGTGTTAGTACAGTCACTATGTGTAATTGCAATCACTCAGTTTGATAGCATGCAAAGTCTAAAGAGACCTTATTTGTAGAGAAATAAAATGCAACTTTCTCCATGAAGAATTGAAGTATTTCCACATTCCAGCAAAATTAATAAAAATATAGAAAATAGTTGACTAATGATTGCACTACAGAGTATAAACATGCTATTTTAAAAATTAATGTAGCAGATGTCTTCATTTTCTAGACCACCTTTTCAGCACAGAGTGATAGAGTGATTATGTGCCATCAGATCAATGTTGACTCTTTGTGACCCGATGGATAAATTATTTTCCATGATGATTGGCCCCTAAACTGATATTTCATGGTTTCATGATTTGTGAATTCAGCCCTTATGGGTTGTTAAATAATATGTTAAATAATGTGTGTTGTGAATCTATTGTGCTTTATGCAGCAAATCATCTGATCCATTGCTTAATGTAATGAGTAAATACATTCTGTGAAGATAATCCCTTCGATTATCTTTTAGCATGCTGAATGAATTATAATTTATGATGTAATGAAGTATGTGAACCAGCTTTATAATAGGCAAGGTGCTTCCATATGTTGAAAGCCTGTTCGATGTACAGTAATTATACCATGATTTTGTTCTAAATGGCACACTAAATATGCCAGCAATGGATTTTTAATGGCTCCTCCTACAGGTTCCTGTAGTCCTCAATTTACAATAGGTTGCTTAGCGACTATTTGAAATTATGATAGAATACCACCCTGCTGCCAAATGTACATATAACCCAGTTTAAAATTTAAAACTTCTGCTATTAAAAACCATCCCATCACAAACCCTGGTGATCACAGATAAGGAAGTGCAAGACCTATTTCACAGACAGAAGCCAGGAAAAGCACCAGGCCCAGAGAAGATAAGTCTTCCTTGCTTAAAAGTCTGTGCTGACCAATTGGCCCCCATCTTCACCTGAATCTTCAACAAATCACTAGAGATGTGCCATATTCCTTCTTGCTTCAAATGCTCCACTATCCCAGTGCTGAAGAAGCCCTCCAACAAGGAACTGAATGACTACAGACAAGTTCCTCTAACATCTGTAGTTATGAAAACTTTTGAAAGGCTAGTGATGTCCCACTTGAAAACCATCACGGATCCCCTGTTAGACCCCCTGCAATTTGTATACCAAGCAAATAGATTGACAGATGATGCTATTAACATGGCTCTGCACTACATCCTACAACATCTTGAATCTCCAAAGATCTACGCAAGGGGCCTCTTTGTAGACTTTAGTTCAGCATTCAATACCATCATACCAGACATTCTTCTAACTAAACTAAATCAACTAGCAGTACCTGAACACACTTGTAAGTGGATTACAAGCTTTCTAACAGACAGGAAGCAGCAGGTGAAGCTAGGCAAAAATCACATCAGATACTTGTACAATTAGCACAGGAGCCCCCCAGGGCTGTGTGTTCTCTCCACCTCTCTATATATCAATGACAGCATCTCAAATGATCCATCTGTTAAATTACTGAAGTTTGCAGACGATACAACAGTGATTGGTCTCATTCGAGACAACGATGAAACTGCATACAGACGGGAGGTTGAACTAACCTCGTGGTGCGACCAGGACAATTTGGAACTGAACACACTCAAAACCGTAGAAATGGTGGTAGACTTTAAGAGAAACCCTACCATACTACCACCCCTTACAATACTAGACAAAACAGTATCAACAGTAGAGACCATCACATTTCTAGGTTCTATCATATCTCAAGACCTAAAATTGACCTAAAACACGTAACATCAAAAATGTCATCAAAAAAGCACGACAAAGAGTGTTCTTTCTGTGTCAACTCAGGAAGCTCAAACTGCCCAAAGAGCTGCTGATACAGTTCTACAGAGGAAATATTGAGTCTGGCATCTGCACCTCTATAACTGTCTGGTTTGGTTCTGCAACCCAACAAGACAAACACAGACTTCAGAGGATAATCAGAACTGCAGAAAAAATAATTACTGCCAACCTGCCTTCCATTGAGGACCTGTACACTGCATGAGTCAAAAAGAGGGCCATGAAAATATTTACAGACCCCTTGCATCCTGGATATAAATTGTTTCAACTCCTACCCTCAAAACAACGCTATGGAGCACTTCACACCAAGACAACTAGACACAAGAACAGATTTTTCCTGAACACCATCACTCTGCTAAATAAATAATTCCCTTACCACTGTCAAACCATTCACTAAGGCTGCATTACTATTAGTCTTCTCATCGTTCCTATCACCCATCTCCTCCCACTTATGACTGCAGGACTGTAACTTTGTTGCTTGTATCCTTACGATTTATATTGATATTGATTATTTCCTGATTGCTTAGGACTGTAACTTTGTTGCTTGTATCCTTACATTTATATTGATATTATTTCCTGATTGCTTATTTGTACCCTATGACTGTCATTAAGTGCTATACCTTATGATTGTTGATGAATGTATCTTGTCTTTTTATGTACACTGAGAGCATATGTACCAAAGACAAATTCTTTGTGTGTCCAATCACACTTGGCCAATAAATTATTCTATTCTATTCTATTCTGATCAGCTATAGGCTCCCTTGCATGGCTGAGTGGTTGACCTGGGTGCAGGCCAAGGCCTGGATTGACCCTGAGGGACAGGGAGAGAAGCACTGGGTGCCTTAGGTAGGAGAAGCCTTGGAAAGCCCAGGGCAGGCATGCATGGGCCTGTGCTAGGCATCCAAAGACCTCCTCCACCCCCGAGGCACATTTGCTCCAATTAATGACCTGCACTTTCATTTAATGATTGCATTGGGGAAAGCAGGATCGGGGAGGTTGTTAAGTGACATGGTTCACAATGGCTGTCACAACATGTGACTGGAATGGGCAAACTCCATTGAAGTCATAAGTCAAAGACTACTTGTACATGTATTATAATAATATGACCATAGAGGACAATTTGGCAAAATAGAAAAAAATTATTGTTTTCATACTTATTTTTCAAAAAAGTCAATTTAAATTTTTGCATGTCTGCTATTGCTGTATTGAGAAACTTCTGATAATTTTAATACATGTATTCATATTAGACTTTTTCTTTATTTGCCATGAACAGAATTCAGATTTCTTGATTGTTTTATTTCTAGGCTTACTAGTTATTATGTTTTAGTATATCAAATATAGTTATTTATTCACAAATATAAAATAAGAACAGTAGTTTAGCTTTCTAAGTAGAAATACAATTTGTTTACAACATGCAAAATATTTTTCTTCATCTTCTGCCCTGCATCATGATTCTTTAAGAAAAATAAATGAATTAGATTTTTTAAAAAAACAATAGAGGTTTTATAAAAGAAAAATAAGAGATGTAACTTATACTTTGATTCTGTAGTAATATTTCTGAAGATCAAATTCATTTGTGGTGTTATACTTGTACTAATCAACTGCAATACACCCTATTTCTTTTTGGATCTATTTCAGAGATCTATTTAAAATGTTTCCTGATTCAGGAACCAAGTAACTGATTTTTTATATGCTATTCAGATCATCATCAGATTAGTTGCCATTGCCATGTAAAGTGAAATGGGTAAACACCTGAGAGATTATCTTGGTGATAGCATCTTTATTCTACAAGACTTTCTGATTCATTGGGTACAAAGCAATTTTTCCCCCAAACTGTTGCTTTTGTTCTTATTTTATTTCATTTCATTATAGCTTAGATTATATTAATGCTTCTTTGATATTGTTTAACTGCACTAATTACATGTTTGTTACTTCAATTAGCTCAAGAAAGCTTAAAATTTATTTGAATGTTGCATATGAATTATTGCTGATTCAAAAATGCTATTCTCGTTTAAAACATAGATACTGCCTTAAGATTCAGCACAAAATTGCATATTTAATGGTAATATTTTCTTTCAGCCTTATTACGAACTATTTTGAAGGAAACAAAAATCCCTATTCTTGTAATTATATTCCTAGTTGGACTTCTTCTTGGAATAGTAGCCCATTTTTCACAAGAGGTACAGTATTAAAATAATAATATATAGAGAACCAGGGAATATATCTTATTACAGTTTATAAATACACATTGTAGATTAATCTATATTAGGCTGGGATGTCAAAAGGATAAAGGAAATTTGGTCTCCTCTTCTAACAAATCCATTGGGTTCCTACTCCCAGAAGATATTGGAAACTTCCTGCAAATCCATTATTCTACAACAGTGATGGTTAACCTTTTTGTTGTCACGTGCCTAAGTGCTTTAGTGACTGATAAATAAGGGTATCTCCCCCAACTGAAAGGTCAGTACTGTTGAAACCCTTTCTATTTATCCAGTTTCCTATGTACTAGTTATCAACTCTGAATTAATATATAACACAGCTACTTATGTGGTATGATTTGTTGAATAATAGTGAGGTATTATTATTTCTAAATATATGAGTCAGTAAAATAATCAATATAAATAAGAAATTACTTATATGTAAGATGCATATGTTTTGGCTTTAGCAGTAATCATAGGGTTCGTTGTATGGTGAACAAAACGGAACAAGGTTTACTAAATCATCTAGACTAGAGGAGTCAATGCAAGCAGACTTTAGCCTTATAACAGTTTCACTTCTCCACTAATGATCCCTCCCTCCCAGTCCTCCTTTGGAGTCTAAACAGAAATGTCCAGGAATAACCACAGAATAAATTGAAACCTACTCTGGATCTTGTGAGCCCAAAAATTACAGGATGGGCATATCATTTTTAATTTGCCAATTTGAGCAGTGATCAGACATACTAAATTCTTGTTGGGATGGACACAAGTCAAATGGATGCTGTCCAAGGTACTGTTAAAAGAATGGTTTGCAAGAAAACGATTTCTGTGAGAAAAGAACATACCTATTCAAATGGCATATTCTCACTCCTCCTGAAGGAGGGAGAGGGAAACCATCTTAAATGGCTTCAGTTTGATTTTTTAATGAAATATTATTCTAATAAATATTTTAATTCTGGAACAGTACATTTCATCTTCTATTTTCTATGCTATTATTTATTGTGAAGATGTAAATTCTATGTCTAACAAGAGTGAAATTTTATTCAGAATATCTGCAGTCTGCCTGGCATATAGGTGATCATCTGAAATACTTTGACCATAATTTGAGTTCTCAACAGTAGTAAAAGTATGTTTCCAAATAGGAAGAATTATTGGGAAGTGCCAGGATCCTATCATGTTGTTGATGACATTAAAAATATGCTATAATTTAGTTTTAGGACTGGGTTTAAAAAAATACTTCTTTTTAAAATTGAAAATAGTGTGGTTTCCTGATCCAAGCTCCATACTCTGCCAAGGCACATTTTTCATTATCAACCTTTATCCTGTTATATGTTATAATATTTATAACATAAAGTTACTATTAATGAATTAATATGCAAATTATTCATTCAATATTTGAAGCTAGTATATAAAAGTAAACTTACATTATATAGTATTCTTACAATATCTTTTACTAATTTTTATTATCAGTTGCCTTTTGTGAAAACTATTGCAAATATAGATCCGATACTTTTTCTTCATTTATTTACACCAATCATAATATTTACAGCTGCATTTGAGATGGATTTATATATATTTCGAAAATCATTTTGGCAGGTAAGTCCAATATGTTTTTACCTATTTTCTTTAGGAACATGATAATCAGTGACTCAACTATTAGCTATTTCTTTTCTTCAAATTTCCTCAAATCCTTCCTGGGATTTATATGGTTTTAGTTGTTCTGAGCCTTTTCTTTCTAGTCAGAGTTCATTAAGACAGTTCATTAATGAGGAGCTGCAGATTCTTCACCTCTAATTTGGATGATGGAAACATCTTACCTCAATAGGAGTAACAGATGAGGCCAGAGCTTTTGTGAGGAAAACAGCATTGTTGATTACAAAAAGAGGCAAATTTCAAGGTAGTTATGGCTCCTTCCAGAATTGTGAAAAGATATGGAGAGGAGAAGAGGTTAGACAAGAGTCCAGGGTGATGTCCAATGGTGCTTCATCATTTTTGAGGAAAAGGAATTGAAGTGGAGACTGAAAAGCCAAGTACATCAAAAGAGGGGGAAGGTAAGACTCCTCTTTGTTAGGATGAATTCAGCAAGAGATTAGTGCTGTGGCTGCCTAGTCATAAGAATTCTTTGAGTATAAAATCTGATATGTTTTAACTTTGGCTTTTCACTAGATCTTAACTTGCATTCTTGCAATTTTCATTGCAGTTTTCATTGCAGTTCTAAGAACAAGTTACAATTGTATTGGTATGTGTGCACAAAAGCATTGTAAAATACTTATTTCTTTTGCACTTTGTCAGTCCTGGTGCTATTATCTCAACAAATAGTTAACCATAGTTTCAATTGGGGAAATGTGACAATCCTAGACCAGGCTAAGTCCAGAGAATTTCTAAAAGCTGGGTACTCTTGACTAATCACCATTAATAGACACATAGACATTAACAAAATTTATAGATGATGCAAAAGAAACAATTAACCAGTCCAAAAGAGAAAGAATCCAAAACCTCTCCACCAGTAATCAGCATTCAGATCATCTTAGATTAACTCCAAGGTCAACTTCAGACCAGCAATCAAGTAAGCAATACCCCAATCAAGAAACTGTCAAAGAGCCATCAGTAAACAGCCCAACCAAAGAATCTCCACCCACACAGGCAGACAAGTCACCAGAATATAAACTGATAGCAACAGCACTTCTCACTAACATTGATGATGTTGCCTAGTTAAGGGTAAAGAAACGTCTGCAAGAAAACAAACAAGCTCAGAGAGCACCAAGGACCTCTCAACCATTAGTTACCCACTTGCTGGTTTAAAGTTATAAATAGGCCTAAAGTTTTTTTAAAAAGGGGCCTGTGATTCTGTGAGCAGGCAATGTTGGCTGAATATTGTAAACTGTTATAATAGTATTCACTTTATGCATTCTTCTGTCAATTTATTTATTCATAGTTAGTCTGGAAAATTAATTTTTAATAAAATTTTAAATCATTTTTATAAATTTCAGTTTATTATCAGTTCTCAAGACTAGCTGAAATCAAGTTATTTTGTATCATTCTGTTACTCACATGCAGACACAGAGTGGAAATCTCTGTGCAGTATGTTTCTTTGGGTTAACTTCTTGGATTTATTTCATTTCTATCAGTATAAATGGTATGGGAGTGAGTTGAATTAAAGAGCTATTGACTGAACAGATAAAAGTCTCCTGACAGAATCATTGAATGAGGAAATGTATCCAAATCTCTGGAGATGCAAAAATGAACAATTCCAGCAAACTATATTCCATTGAGATTGAAATACAAAATTTCAAAAATGACATTCAGCTCAAACACTAGGAGCCCTCTCCCATACCTCATAAATATCTGCTTTCTCAACCCTATGGATCATATTTTGTAATGTACTGTATTTTTCAGAGTATAAGACACACCTGTTTTACTCAAAAAAGAGGCTGAAGATCTGGGTGCGTCTTATACACTGAATACAGCATTTTTTGCCTCCTGAAGCCCCGTCCCCTTCATCAAAATGGCCGTGCATACCCTTATGGAGGCTTTCAGAAAGCTGGGGGCTGGAGAGGGCAGAAATGAGCAAAAAACGGGTCTTTTTTTGCCCCCCAGCCCCCAGCAGCACTCTGTAAGCCTCCATAAGACTATGCATGCAAATTTATTTGACAAAAAAGGCCTGTTTTTGCGAAAAACAGGCTATTTTTGCTCGTTTTTGCCCCCCCCTCCAGGAGCACTCTGCAAGTCCCCCCCAATGCTATTCATGCCTTCTTTTTTTAAAAAAAATGGCCTGTTTTTGCGAAAAACGGGCCATTTTTGGGAGATTTGCAGACTGCAAAAACCTTTTTTTCCTTTTGGAAAGCTCTAACTGATTGATAAGAATTACATTGATCAAATACTGTGCCAGCAGAAACAAAGTCTTAGGTGTTGCAGATTGTCAGTGATTTCCTTCTCCAGCACATGGATAAATACACCTGGAAACATCTACCAACCTACCTACTCTCTCTCCTTACCTACCTACTGTATTTTTCTCTCTCTCTCTCTTCCTCCCTCCATCTACCTACTCTCTCTCCCTCTCTCCCTAACTACCTACTTTATTTCTCTCTCTCTCCCCCTCTATCTACCTATGTACGTACCTACCTACTCTCTCTCTCTCTCTCTCTCTCTCTCTCTCTCTCTCTCTCTCTCTCTCTCTCTCTCCCTAACTACTGTATTTCTCTCTCTTTCCCTCCCTCTGTATCCCTCTAGCTACCTACTTTTAAAAAAAAATTGCTTCTCCAAAACCTTGGGTGTCTTATACTCTGGTGCATCTTATAGTCCAAAAATATGGTAAATAGGGTGCTTTAGGAGAGAAAAATCTAATATTCTCCTGTGTGCTGCTTGGAGAGTCCAAGCATGGATTAAATTCAGTGTATCTGCCCAAGGACTGAGTTGATTTTTGTAGACATGCCCCCTGTTCCTCATTGAGGTTAGTTTAAAAAACTCAGCCCTTAAGGACACATTTTGAGAAGACCCTCAGTTCTTTGGCAGATATACTGAGACTCTCCAAACAGTTTATCTTAGGTTTATTGTTTTTGTCTAGATTTCCTACTTAGTCAGATTAGTATTTAGGGAAAAATTCTGTTCCTTTAACTTGTGCTTGGGAGGTCTGACAGCTGAGCCTCAGCCTTCAGTGAGGCATCTTGTCTGGCGGCTGTGCTGAGCACCAGAGAGGTAGGAGGCTTCCTTCTTCCCACCTGTCAGACGAAGCGTGGAGAACTCGCACAGCCCCTTACCGCTCCAATTGCTTCTCTCTATCGTGCTACTGCTGAAGTGGAGAAGACGGAATCAAGCAATCAATCAACGGAATAGCCATTTTGGAGAGTGTTTTTTTCGCACACTTTGCAGAGAGAGCTGAGGAGAAAGCAGTTTTTTCGCGGAAAACGCCATGGCCGTTGCAGTGTGGTCCTTTAGCACTGCTTTGGCCATGGATCAAAGAAGAGGCTGCGTTTTCGAATCCCAAGCAGCGGATCGCAGCCGGGGAGCGTGGGACCTTGTCCGGGGCTCCGGCAAGGTCTGCCTCCTCCAGGAAGACCCAAAGGTGGCCAGGGAGCGTTTGGCCACCTGTGGCCATACTCCCTTCCTCAGGGGAAGATCCGTGTGCACAACAGAGCTGTCTGGCCTCGCGCAGGTGCCTCCAGCTACTCTGTGCAAGTCTTCCTCCTGCCACTGACCAGACCTTTGATGAAGCAGCCTTCACAGACAGCAGTTTTTCACCAAGGCTAGCTGAGTAAAGAAGAAGATGGCAGATGGAGGATGAGGAGCAGGCAGGCCCCTCTTCCAAGCGGAGTAGGCCAGATCCCTGGCCTAGGAGGGCTCAGGGCTGGCAAGGCACCAAGGGGCAAGAGCCACAGGGTTAAAGGGTCTCCAAAAGCTCTACCAGGGAGGAGGATAGGAGACTTAAGGCCTTGGAGAAAACCTTTGAACGGGCCCAAAGGAATTCCAGATCCCCTGCGTCTGAACCCCAAATGAGCAGTGAACCGGTTCAGACCCCTGAGGGTTCTGATCCCATATCACCCCAGAGAGATCCCTCCCCTTCCCTAATGGAAATGAAATGAAGAACGATTCAGATCTTCTGAGCCCCGCCGTTCTCTTAATGTACCCTCGGGCGTTGGTTGCGAGCCTGCATCAAGATGGCCTACGAGTCCCGTGCCAGGACTGTTCCAGCACATACAACGGTGCACTCTACCAGAAGTGCTGCAACTACAGCAGCTTGGGCGACTCAAGCGTCCATCAAGGACATATGTAGCGCAGCAACGTGGTCGTCCCCTACGCCGTTCATACGGAATTATAAGATAGAAACATTCACCTCAGCTGAAGTCTCCTTCAGGAGGAGAGTTTTACAACGGGTAGTCGCCTGCCTGCAATCCCTAGACACGTCTTCGTCCCGCCCTGAGATAACATAGCTTTGGTATGTCCCATGCTTGGACTCCAAGCAGCGCCCAGGAGAATGGCTTACCTGAACGGTTGTTCTCTGGGTTCTGCGGGAGAGTCCAACCCCACTCAGGGGTTATTCTGGAGTCCAGGGTCCAGCAGGCAGTTGGAAATGCAACGTCTCCAGACGTCCTATACAGATCACACTTTCGTTTTTTAAACTGACCTCAATGAGGAACAGGGGGCATGTCTACAAAAATCAACTCAGTCCTTGGGCAGATACACTGAATTTAACCCATGCTTGGACTCTCCCGCAGCGCCCAGATAATGACCATTCATGTAAGCTAACGGTCATTTACCCACCTTTCTAACTGGGTTTCTACATCTTAATACATTAGGTTCCATCTCGGGGGTTTAGTGTTCAAAGATGAAGACTGCTATCTCTAGTCTTTAAGAAAAGGAGATTGCCCTCTTTGTGAGATAGCTATTGAGTTTTAGGATTTGTTAGAAATGTAGTACAAGGCACCACTCCAGAGTTTTCCTCTTTTTTTATGAAGCATTTCAAAGTGAGAAGCTGTTACATTTTCTTAGCTTCACCTGGCTTCACCTTGTTCATTGCATTGCATTCTATTCCAATCTCTTTTATCCGCCCAAGCCTCAGTTGATAACTAGTTAAACTCCTAGACAAAAATGATTTATTCTACTCAAGGTTCCAATAGAAAACAACTATAAGCATAATATTTGCCGATTTCTATGTGATTTGCATTAATTACTGACATGCTGCACTTTTCTAATACTATTTCCTAATTTTAAAATTAAAAGTTTACAGAGGTTGATGGCACTTTTCTTTTAGTCAGAATGGAAGGCAATTTTTTTCTCTTTGGCAAAATCTTTCAATTTTTCTTCTAAACAGTAATACTTACCTCCATCAAAAGCTTCTTTGTTGGGGGAAAAGTTTTAAAAGACTGCTTAAGTCTATTTTATGTGATAGTTGGGACATTATTTCACCTAGAGTTCTATATTTGGATCTGGAAGAATTCCTGGCTGAGCTTCCTTCTTTCTATGCCCATGTGCCTCTATTAGCTTAGATCCAGAGATTTGGCTTTGTTGATAAAAGGTAAACTAGTTCCCATCATTTTGTGATTTTTTAAAAAAGGCAATTTTTTCCCTGTAATATTAGTGCCACCTTGTGGTTCCACTTTGAAAAAGTACCTTCACAAATAAGGTGATCAAAAATTTCTATCTGATTTCCCTCTTCAACCCTCATCTTCTGCGGAAGTTATTCGTTTAAGCTACTCAGCCATAGAATAAGACAACAAAGTCCTGCTACACAGTCTTTCAATCACATTCATCAGAGAAGAGCTAGCTACAAAGCAGGAAGTAATCTCTTCAGATCTTGTTTCAGTAAGGCTTTCTCAGATTTTCTTGTGTGTTTCAAAAGCTGAGCCCTCAGAGGTTCTCAGCATAGAATCCAACTTGTCAATTGGATAGCTGATATCCCCCCCCCAAAGTAAAGCTACTTTGAATTAAAGTTCAAAGTAACTTTAGAAAAAGTTATAATAGAAAAAAAAGATAGCCAATTGAGATTGATAGAATCATGGTCAGAGAATACCCTTTTTCTGTTAAATTTCTGGAGCTATATGACTAAAGTGGATGTAGTTGATTTAATTGGTGAAATTTACTAAAAGGGAAGGTAAGTGAAAGTGAGTTGGGATTACAATTCAGATATTATCTGGTAGATTTGGGAGTTAACAGATCTTTGTGTTGTTGGAAGAAATGTCCTTCTGGGTTCAGCTCCAAGTGTTGAAAAAGACACTGGAAACTTGGAGGCTGCTTGGAAAGATGGTTTAATGGTGGAGACGACCATATGGCTTGAGGTCCTGAACAGAAATGGAGGGGGGGGGTGTCACATGCTTCCAGATGTTGGGTAAAGAATAAAAGAGAGAGAAGGGCTGAAAGGTCCTGGCTTTAACCTCTCTGTTCGGCATACAATAGCAGAGTTGGAAGGGACCTTGGAGGTCTTCTAGTCCAACTCCCTGCCTAGGCAGGAAACCCTACACCGTTTCAGACAAATGGCTATCCAACATCTTCTTAAAGACTTCCAGCGTTGGGGCATTCACAACTTCTGGAGGCAAGCTGTTCCACTGATTAATTGTTCTAACTGTCAGGAAATTTCTCCTCAGTTCTAAGTTGCTTCTCTCCTTGATTAGTTTCCACCCACTGCTTCTTGTTCTACCCTCAGGTTCCTTGGAAAATAGTTTGACTAGTTTGTCTTTGGATTGTAGTTCTATTTTTATTGTTTTTAGAAATATTTATTGTTAAAATATTCATGACTGGGAGAGACATGGGAACAAGGTCAGCCAATGAATGGGCATAGCAACTAAGTCAGCCAATGGGAGCTTATACAGTTCTGAGTCTGCAAAGAATTGAAACAAACTTAAGAAGAAAGCAGTCTCCTGCTCTGAGAAGTAAACTAGCAGTCTGTCTGGGTTTGTCTGCTAAAATGAAACTAACTGCTTGTGTTTGCCTATAACTCTCTTGCCTTGTGTTTACTTGGAAGGACCACCTGTTGATATTGTACATTTATTCATCTATTCTTATGTATATAAAGAAGTTAATGAATCCTGCAGCATCAGTTATCTGTGTGTGCTTGTGGATTTCAATTTATGCAACAATATCAATTTCTCTTTTATAGTTTTATTGCTTTTAATGTTATAAGCCATCCAGAGTTGTTCGAAATGAGATGGCCAGTGATGGAATTATTAAGATAGCAAAGAAGAAAGCAAGGAATTTTTAAATATCTTACAGGAAAAGTAGAGATTGCACAATAAGGTTGCAGCATGAAGCATAGTATTAGGATAGTGTTACTGAGGCAAAATCACACAGAGTGCGATAAGAGGAAACACAGCTGAATCAGGCTGTGGTACATGGAGCCTTATCAAGAGAGGCTGATAAGTGCTGGTATTGGAGGAGGAAAATCAAGGAAGAAATCTGAGAAGAGTGTCCAAAGCTGGTCTGTTACTCCATTATTCCACAACATAATATTTTAGGCTCTGGGTGTAGAGCTGGATTTTTGCATAATTTTCTTTCATATTTCTGAGCCTTGAAACTGCTGGGTCTGTGCATATCTGTCAAAATAACTTGCCACTTGGCATTGTTACAACTTGAAAATTTCGTAATAATGCAATGAGAACTGTTATCTGATAGGATGGACATTGATTAAGAGAATGGTCTGGGGAGATATTATTGGTGGAAACTGGTTTTGTTTTGAACATTGGTTTATACAATGCTGTTGGAGAGAAAAAGCTGAAAGTGATAGGAAGAATGGATTGTTATACTTAAGTTCAGAGGATAGAATGAAGACTAATGTGAGAGCTGGGCTTGGGGTATGGATTTATAGGAGAGAGTTAAGGAAATGTTGGTGTTTTGATAACGTTTGGGCCTATGATGGCTGCGAATGACTTGTCAATTTCAACCTTTGTACTAACCTTACTTTTGGATCTCAATTCTGTCTGGTTTATCTAAAATCTTGAATTTTGCATATGAGCACTGCATATTAGCTTGCTTTGTGTAAGTACTGCCTTTAACAAGTTACAAACAGGATAGCAGAAAAGGGAATAATACCTTGACTATATAAAACTGCCTTGATGTTGATTATTCTGCAATACATAATTTGAATAACAGTCTGCTAAGAAAAGGCTGATTATGTAACACACTGGCTGAATGAATAACATTGGTTTTAAGTTAGCTGTAAACTTACCAAATCGGTTTCAAAGTGGCACAGTTCAAACAGTGTGGATGCAGATAAGAAAAAAATTAGACTGACGAAGATCCTTCCACTGTTACTGAAGCAGATCTTGCAGTCAAAATAATCTGGGGATCATATTTCCAGTTTAATTTTTCTCTCTCTCCTTTCTATCAGTCTTGGAAATATTATCCATGAATATATTCTAAAAGGAATAGTACAGATTGTCCTGTTATTTGAGATTGTTCAGCCAATTCTAGCTAATTGGACAAAGAAATAATTATGCTTATATCTGAAGTGCACATCTCCATCTCTCCATATATAATATTGGCATTATTTCTCTTTCTGTCAGATGCATTATGTTAATCTTAATTCTCCACAGTACTGTTGTTGGTGTTTTCCCACATATTATCCTCCTATTGATCATATTCCATACATGCAACTGTGATGAACCTAATATGTACAACTATTTTATACCTTTTGATAGTCTTTTGTATCAAATATGAACAAAAGTGGGTGAAATGTGAATAGTCTGTATTTATAACTTTTCCAAATGTATTACTCATTGGTGTAAATACAGGCAGTCCTTACTTAATGACCTTAATTGGGACCAGAATTTTCATTGGTAAATGAAATTATTGTTAGGCAAAATGTCACATGACTGCACCACATAGTGATGGCACTTCTCATTGCAGTTGTTAGGCAAGGACTACACTGTCATCAGATGCTTCTCCTATTCTGCCATGCTTGCGTGCACTTCACTTTGCAAAGAACCAGTAGCTGCCTTGGCCAGCTGTACTTTGCTAGCAGTGGGAGGAAGAAGATGGGGTGGGGTGCGGGGCTTCAGGAATAGATGGGGCAAAGGGCTAGGTGGTCAAAAGGGCAGGGATAAAGGGAGAGAGAGGCAGGTGGGGGAGGTGAAACATGCTGTGGTCATAATTGTAGGTGGGCTGCCAAGTGCTGAACTTTGATCACATGACTGGGGGGCACTGCAACAGTATAGCTTTGAGAATTGGTTATGACAACCATTTATTCAGTTCTATCATCTTTCAGTTCTATCATCAGTGAACGAATGGTCGTTAAGTAGGGACTACCTGTATGCAATTTACATTTTAGTTAATTGGAGAAAGTCATATTTACAACCTCTATTTATTATCATTTATTGCATTGTATTTAGCAAATTATTTTGAGATAATATAAATGACTTATAGCCATTTGAATTCCAAAAATGTATGGATACATTGTTTTTTACAGGTGGTAATTCTGTCAGTTCCTGGATTTTTGATGAATTGTGCTTTCCTTGGATGGATAACTTATAAAATTAATAAATATAATTGGTCTTGGGATGATAGCATGTTGTTTGGCATAATTCTTAGTACAACAGATCCTATCCTTTCTGTAGCTTCTGTCAAAAACCTTGGTGAGTAAGACGTTATCTTTTTTATGCAGTATGAAACCTACTCCTTTTTTCTGATGGTATCATTGCCAGAATAGTACATGATATGATCATAAGAGTTGAAGAAGCCACAGCCAGGTCAATGAACTTCACCGATGCCTCGTATGTTGAGCCTATTCATTTCATTCTTAATAATATTCAGCTTTCCTTTTTGATGTTACATGTTCTTAATTTGAAAGTCTTTGAACAGCGGAGATATCTTTTTTTACTAGGAGCTGTGTCAACGGCTAGAGGAGCCATTAGGATTTAGCGTATCCACATCATGGATGCCCCTGCTACTATGATAATGTCTTTGCTCTTTCCTTGTAGTTTGATACCTCCCAACCGGGGGACACACTGGTACCATATTTCCACATTTTTTTGTTCATCCGTAACATTTTTTGGCAGGGAACAGCGGAGTAGGTCCCCAGATCTTTCTCTAGGCCAGAGCCATGTTGGTCAGTATAATAGACTTATATTGTTTACCCACCACCATCACAGTGTGGTATGGTTGGGGTTGGGCTGCTATAACAAATAGGCCCAAATCACATCTGAAAAAATAATTAATGGCTACAGGATTCATAGACTTGATAGAACATTAGGATTGATTTCAATTTCATAAAGTCATAGAATCCTAGACCTCGAAGGGGCCATTTAATAATTAATCCAAACTTCTGTTCATTGCTGAAGTACAGATTAAAGTACTTTTACAGAAGAATATTCATCCTCTTAGAACATCCACTGAAGGGAAGCCCACTAACTCCTTGGATAATTGATATTCTGGGCAATATTATTTCAGTTACTGTAATATCATATCTTCCTATGACCTCTCAGTGCGGATCATCTCCTATCTCTTCAATTTGAGCACTTGTATAGTGATTGTTTTACTTTGAATATAATTGAAGAAGCCTAGCATCCTTTGCCAATTTCACCTCATTCTGAGCTTGGTCAATCACAGCAATTACCTTTGAGACATTATGAACATGCATAATATAAGCTGGTAATGGGATTTACTGTATATTGAGAAAATCATGATGCTGTTATTTCATCATTGCTTTTTAGTTAAAAAATTAAGGGCGATAATGCCCCTCTCCCATTAGATTTCTTTACTTGTTAACATTAAAAGTGAATCTTTATTCACTTAAATAGTTGTCTTGGGGAGAGTATTATGCCTTTTTATTGTATTTTTATTTGGCTTTTATCTTTAAGCTGCCCAGAGTCACTGAGTTGCGCAGGCATATAAATTTTCTTAAATAAATGAATAAATTACATTAATTTTCATATTGTTTTCTTAGGCCTTTCAAAAATAGTTATCAACTTAATTAAAGGTGAATCTTTGTTTAATGATGCAACTACAGTAATTGTTTTTGAATTGTATAAGGACCTCATAAATCAGAGCCATCAGGAAGTAGGTATGTGTCTATTTTTATGTAACTTTTTTTTCATAGAATAATATATAGTAATACCATGATTCTCAACAGATAATTTTTAATTAGATATTTGCAAGGCCATTTGAATTACAATATTTAGTATCATTATATATTAATCATTGTTATGCTGCCTTACAGTGATTATTGATAATTGCTTTATTATTTCACTCTACTTGTACACTATGAGAAATAATTGCTGTATAGCAAGGGTCCCCAACCCCTTGTCTGTGGCTCGCTACTGGGTTGTGGCCCATTGGGAACTGGGCTGCTAAAGAGTGGGTAAATGGACAAAGCTTCATTTGAGCATTCATGGAATTTAGATTCTGTGTGTGAAACCACAGTGGGGATGGGATACAGCCAAGAGGTGGCTGTCCAAGCAGGGGCATTGAATTCAACTCTTCTTTCCTACCAATACTACTACCTAAAATTGGCCTTGGAAGAAAGGATGAGAGCCAAAAAATAATGACCCCAACTCCCAGCACACTGAGTTGGCCCAGAAAGATACAATGATTGATGCTATATCGAAAACTGTTGAGATCATGATGAATACACTACCATGTTCCTGAGCCAGCCAGAGATAATTAACACGTAAAATCAATGGTGTCTTAGTACTATAATCAGATCTGAATATACTTTTTAGGTTAGGGGTAGAGCCTTTACAAGGTCCTTTGGAAAGCCACCAGGGTTAAAGCCACATAATCTCATGTTAGCTATTTGATGGCTGGATGACCTTATGTTCAGTAGTTGTACTGCTGTATATGTCCATGACATCTATTCTAAATATTAATGAATATATTTAGGTGTTTTTTAAAAAAAATAGGTATTAGACATAATTGTCTTGAATGATAAGTGTTGCTGTAATTTTTTAAGAGAGTCACAATTGAATGATACACTCCTAAAGCTATTCAAAGATTTATTATATTTTTGTTGCCTACTAAAATGTGCCCACATATTTTAGATTACTGTATGCATATTGTCCTCAAAGCAAAATCTACCAGTAGAATGGTTCCAATTACATTTGCATCCTATGCTAGTCATGTTTTAGTCCCATTTGAATAAATGAGTTAAGCCAATAATTTTGTTTTGCTGTAAGACTTTATATTGTTTTAAATAGTATTACTTTGATTTAAGGCAAGAATATAACTTTTTACCTAGGCAGTATAGGATATAAAATTGGATTGTTAAAATTATGATATAGATATGCAATATTAAAAGTAATTTAATGAAAACAATCAAATTATAATTATTTTTTCCTTTTATAGTTCAAGAGATTGTTTTAAAACTGTTTTTAAAATTTTTTGCAAGTGCTGCATTTGGATTTTTGAGTTCAAGGATAGTTCTTTATTGGTTGCAACATATTTTCAATGATGGAATAATTGAAGTAGTTTTAAGCTTCTCCATGGCATACATAATTTTTTTTATTGGTAAGTTCACTATATAATATTTGCCAAATGCTTAATTTTAAAGCAGACTTCCTTACTTTCATATAATAATGACTTTTTTCCCCTTTCTATCTTCAGCTGAATGGCTTGGCATGTCTGGAGTTATAGCTCTTTCTATTCTGGGCCTTCTTTTAGATTCGGTATCCTTTAGTCCAGGAATGGATATTTTTCTTTATAAGTAAGAGTTTATCTTTTTTCTTAATCACTTTGTAAATATTTAATTTCTCTCATTTATATATGATATAATACAAATTAGTGCCATTAAAATGGCTGTAGAATGAATTTCCATTTTGCAAATTCTGTATTTATGGTTGTAATTGTATACCAGGTTTTTATAAAAGAAATGTTAAGTATGAATATTGATAAACTAAAATTATTATAGTTACGGTCTATAAAATTTACGTTTTGCTCACAAGAAATCTCATGAAAATGGGCTTGAGTTTGAGAGTCAGAAGAAAATTATTTGTATGCCATCTAAACTGCTACTCATTGACTGTTGTGGCCAAACTGATTGAAATGGTCTCAGGCACAATGGTGAAAGTATAAATCTTGAGGCTGTTTTGAATTACCCAGTTTGGCTGGCATGCTCCAATGAAAATCATGGGGCGACCTCAGTGCACTCTTTTCCTGATATCGGCCGTGCAACATCAATTGTGATCTGGTCTTTTCCCCTGAATAGTCTGAAAGTAGGGGATGTTGAAATACTGCCACAATCGTAATTAGAATGCTTTCTAATAAAGAATGATCTCAGTTCAGTGGTGATAAATTTCCAGACTAATAGGCTGCATTCTAATTATTTGGTATCTTGAGGTTTCACTAGCAACTGTGATTGGCAACTTCAGAGATTAAATTGGTCTGCTCTGTGGTACACTTCTTGGGAGCTCACAGATTACTGAGCAGGAATTGATTTGAGTTTTTGTATTTGTAACTGAACTAATTTTTAATTGGACCATGCCATTGGAATTCTGGAAAGCTAGTTTCTGACCGATTCTTCATCCGCATGAAATTATAATTGGTCTAATTTGAAGACGTTCCAGAGGGGCAAATTTTTTGATTGGTCTTTCTTTGAAATATACTGTTATTTATTATTTTTCAGGTAAGATTGCTGAAGATTTTAAGTGTTAATTAAGGGCTATTTTATTTTGGTGTGATGTAAAGCTGGAAATCAGGCTTTGTTAACCTTTAGACTCTCTTTTTGTATAAATGTTACTTTGTTTATAAATCTCAATAGTTTCTCTGTGGAACTCTGCATAATAATTTGACATGATTGGTAGTGCTCATGCACCTTTAAACTGAATTTTGTGCCCATTATGTAGCAGTAAGTGTTCAACTACTGTGGATTTTTCAAATTTTTCTAGCCGACAATATTTTTCATGTTCTTTTAGATGAATTAATACTATGTTTTATAGTTCCAATATATATCTGTCCAAGCTGCTAAGTGTGCAATAATTTCCTGATGATAGAAGTGGACTTATGCCAGCATAGGTGACTGAATTCTTTCTTGGATATTTCTTGTTCATTTGTAAAGAAAGTTGTATTCTTCTAATTTTTTCTTTAATGGTTTAATAAGCCCACTGTAGCGGTACTTTCACTTATTTCTGCTGTGTACAAGTCCTTGTTAACCTCATTATGTCACTTGTAACAATCTGGACTTTACACTGGACACCATATTAAACTTGCCAGCACTAGCCATACTTTGCTTAAGGCCATGGTTTCTTACTCCCCATATCCCCCCACCCCTATTTGCAGAAAACCCCTTTCCAGGTATTTCTGCGTGATAGTAACAGTTTGTCATTCACTATACCATTTACTATACCATCCAATTGGTAGCCAGACCACTTTCTCATCCTTTTGCAAACTGCATCTGGAATCCATCATCCTTGTTGCTAGTTAACTGTCTGTCTTGTTTTGAAAGGTTTATAAATTCATTCTTCTTCTCTGAGATACAAATTCACTTGATTAATCTATTCTCACCCAGAGATGAAGATGAATTGGATTTGACATCAGTGGATTCATAGACTTCGATCATTTTGCTTAGTATCTGGCAATAATACTACAGACTTCTGATAATCTCTCATTACTGAGTTGATATGCCTAACTATTCTTGTGGCAGATCCAATAATCTAATTGGCCACACCCAGTTCTGCCTCTCCAGTTTGCATTCTAATCCTGCTTACTCTCTCATAGTTGATGAACAAAGTTTCACAAAACATAATATTATTCCCTCTAATTTTTGAATGCTTGAAAATCCTGTATTCAGTTTATGGGTGGACCATTTAATTCTCATTATAGCCATCCTGCTCCAAATTTTCTGTAATGATGGTAGCAGAAGTCAATATCTGTGGTCCAAATTGGTATTGACATATGGAAGACTGGGACTTGGCTTATAAGAGGAGCAAATGTTTTAAATCATATAGTACATTAACAAATGTTCTGGGCCCTGGAATTAGCCTTCAGTCTCCTAACATCTTTGGAGTCTGTGCAGACACTGCACAGGACAATCCACTAGCAGGGAGGTCATTGATAGCCTATTACACAGGTTACCCAGGCCTTGCCTCCACATTTCACCTTGGGATCTCGCCTGAAGCTTGGACCTGACATTTTGCCACCAACCAGCCTGTCCATTCTTAGTTCATGAGCCATACAAATGGTGATGGGCCAATTTGACCTGCAGGATGTAGTTTGCTAACCCCTAATGTAGGTACATAGCCACTGTATTCTGAAACATTGCTGTTAATGAAGAAAATGAAACTGCAGTGTTAGTGCACAAGAGCAAGTATTACAGGATAAATATGAGGGTTCCTTAAAAAATCAGTTGTAGAATATTTCAAAGTTTGTTCTGTGCAGATGCAGAGACTGATATATAAATACAATCACTGAGAGAGGACAGTAACAGGTAAAGAATCTGTTTCTTTATAAGCCCCCATACTATAAAATGTTTAATTTGAAATGAACAGGAAATATTTCACATATCATGTTATGTTGCCATAATTTCTCTATTGGAGTGGTGTGGAATTATGTATTTCGTGTTTTGATTTAATTTCAGAGAGGAAAGGAACAATTTATACTCTATATTTTATATTAAGTTTGGTCTAGTAGTTAAGGTGCTGACCTAGGAACCAGGAACCAGTTCTAGTCCTGCCTTATGCATGAAAACTGGCTGAGTGACTTTGAGTGACTTACTCTATCTCAGCCCAACCCACCTTACAGGGCTGGTGTTGTGGGGAAATTAGAAGGAATAAACAGTATTAGCAATGTTTGCCATCTTGAGCTATTTATAAACAATTATAAAGGTGTGATAAAAATCATGTCAATAAATAATCCCCTTATCAACACATTAGTAAATATGTTTTGAAATCTTAAAATGATATTTAAATGATTGTATTGATTGTCTAGATCCATGATAGTGAACCTATGGCACGTGTGCCAGAGATGGCACACAGAGCCCCCTCTGTGGGCAGGTGAGCTATCGCCAGCTGCTCTTGGGTTCTATCATGCATATGCGCACCGACCAGCTGTCCGGTGTGCATGTGCACTGGCCAGCTGCTATCTTCTGGGTTCCAGTGTGAGCATGTGCACTGGCCAGCAGGTCTGCAAAGAAGAGACCAGCTGGCCAGTGCGCATACGCATTGGACCAGCTGGCCAGTGCATATGGGTGCAACAGAACCCAGAAAAGCAGCTGGCCAGTGTGCATGCACATGACAGCCAGGTTCCGGTGCTCCAGAGCGCATGCGCACACGCTTCAGTTTCAGCACTTGGTGCCAAAAAGGTTAACCATCACTGGTCTAGGTAGTCTCTAGATAAAAACATTGAAATTGGTTAAATTTTGCTCATGTAATTTTACTGTTTAAAAATGATGATGTTATTCAGTTGAGTTTGACTCTTGATGATTCAATGGTCAGGGATCATTGATCATGGATTTTGCTCTATTTCTTTGAGCTTTTCTATGCTTTGGCTGGTGTCAGCTTTGATAGTGTCCAGTCACCATGTTCTTTGATGGCCTGGTTTCCTTTTATAAAAATATTTTTTTAAAAAATTTCCAGTCTAAAATATAATCTCAAGTGGCTAACATTTATTACTAACTAAACATTACAGTGATATAATAAAATAGAAATGTTTATGGTATATTTACTTTTGTACAATAATGAGAAATATAATTTAGCTTATATTATATTGGTAAATGATAAAGAATTGCAATATATGTTTTCTCATTGGCATGTTTTAATGTCTCCCTTAATCTGCTTTTTCTTAAACAGGTTTTGGTCTATGCTGACATTTTTGGCTCACATTATTATATATCTCATAATAGGAATTGTGATAGCTCAAAAAACATTTCCAAATATAAATTCTCGTGCTTTTTTCTACATTGTAACTGTCTACCTTTCACTGAATCTTGTAAGGTAAATACTTCTTTATTTTTGTGGAAATCGACTAACATTGCCTATCAGTTAAGTGATATTCTTAAATTGCTGTCTTCTAAACATGTAGATGGAAGCAAGCCACAGTCAAGCATGCAGAAATGCACATGCTCACATGCACACACACAGAATATTAAAACTTTTAGTGCTACAGTTATTGTCACTTTGAACTGTGAGATGAGTGGTATATAAATTTCGTAAACAAGCTGTCAAAAATCTTTGATTCATGCATGGTAGTTTATTTTAGCATGGAAACCCTTGGTGTAAATTGCTCGATTTGAATGAATAGCTCTGTGATACCTCTGACATTGAACATGAATATATATAGCTTATTCTCATTATTTCCTAATGAGTTGCATTGTAATCACGCTATAGAAGAACTGTTTTCCATTAAATTTTTGCTCTTGAATGTAGAAAGTATTTCCCTTCTTCCATAATGGTTGAAATGAATTATGCCAATGTTTTAGGTGCTGCATATACCATGCCCATGGGGGGGAAAGCTTTCTAAAAAACTCCAAAACTTCCGTGTGTGTGTGTGTGTGTGTGTACTTTAAAAAAAAACCTGGAAGTCAGATTCATCCTTGGTCTGGACATTGTAAGCTGTGTTAGAACTCAGTAAATTATAATATAACTTAAAACCAATCATAGTGATCTTAATCAACATGGGAGTATTCAGATTTTGTAACACATAGCAGGTGTTACAAAATCTTAATACTCCCATGTTTGGAAAAAAGGTACAGTATATATAGAGTATTTGAATAATACATTGGAAATCCAGTGTAGCATAACGGTTAAATTGTTTATATGAAAGAAGCAATAACATGATGTATTTTTGTTTAATAATAAACTTTTATATTGATTGATAAATGCAGTCTTTTATCTTATAGATGATAATGATTAATTATTTGTTTCATAAATTATTTTAATTTTTGATTAAGATATAAAATGTCACTAATATTTTAAATATAATGTTGCTAATTTTTACTTTTATTTACTTAGGTTTTTAGTTATTTTGACATTGAGTCCTTTTTTGAGTCGACTCGGCTATGGATTTAATTGGCGTTGGGGAGCTATTATTGTTTGGAGTGGAATGAGAGGCACTTTTACTCTGAACATGGCTCTTCAAATTAGCCAGACAGAAAGTGAGACTCCAGCTGAGGCTAGCATTAAGAACCAGGTAAAAATAACTTAGTATCTTGAAAAATCAACATTTCTGATAAATTTATATTAGAAATTAAACCTATGGAAATCTTTTTTAACAAAATGTCCTCTAGATCTGCTTTTTAAAGCCCTGAGGTTAAGGCATACCAGCATATTGGACATTGTAATATAAATATAGTTCAATTCAACTTGTAAAAATGTGAGATTTAACTTATATTTATATAGAAGTAGCTCTCAATTTATGACCATTAATTTATTGACAATTTGAACTTATGATTATTGCAGCATCCCTGTGGTTGTAATTGTGATTCAGGCACTTGGCAACCATCATGTATTTATGGTATGTGCAGTGTCCTCTGGCCATGTGAATATCATTTATGACCTTTCCAGCTAGCTTCCAACAATTAAAATCAATGGGGAAGTGGGCAGGGAACGTCTCAAGTCTCACTTAACAACTGTGGTGATTCTCTTAATGATCACAGCAAAAAGGTAATAAAATAGTGTGTCATCACATGTGCTTAACAACAAATTTTGAGCAGTCACTAAACAAATGACTGTAAATTGAGGATTATTTATAAATTATGTTGTTTTAAAGGGATGTAAACATGATCAAAAGAGTATTGTTTTTGTTTTTTTTAAATCAATTTTATTAGTCACCCATCTTACCACAGGGTAACTGGGTGAATTACAATATTAAAAATATAAACTATATAAATAAAATACTACAGAAATAAAATACACAATACAATAGCTAAAAGATGGGGGGAGGGAGTAGTTTGAAATTTAATTCTGTAGCTTGCTATTTGGTTTGAATGAAGTTTGGAGCTGCTGAGAAATAGAAAGTTTCTGGAGTTAAAAGGACATGACCTGACATTTAAGTGGCATGTATGTTTGTAGTATAATAAAATCATAGTTAATGTGGATTTCAAAAATTGTTATGTTAGATGTACTGTATTGAGAATATTGAATTGATATAAATCCAGGTTTTACCCAAAAACACCTTTGTAGTTTTCTGCACAAGATACATTTTATTGACAAGAAATAATAGGCAAACACAAATGGCTAACATAATGATATTGTGGGAAGAAAAATCAGGTCCAGTTACAAGATGGGAATAAGAGGGTTAAGAAAGAAAGTTTATTGGTAAGCAGGACCAACAACAGCATGCTCTTCTGGAACAGCTGACAAATTAGCTTGATGAGTGTAAGGATTTTTATACAGTTTACAGTATTTTGTAATTTTGAGGTTTGTTTTGTGTGCTTTTATTATTTGATTGATGGTGGGTTAATCCTATTATGTCCTAAATGTCATGTCCTGTTCTTAATACTATCACCTGGAGCGGAAGGTTTTTTGTTTATGAATAGATTGGTCCGGATTTCTTAATGGGCACAAAATATCCATATCTAAAGACTTCAGGCATTTACCGGAGGCTGTTGGGACTGCTTTCTGTCTTTGTTAAGATTTTTATCCATTTCTCTTTTGGGGAAATATAATATTCTGCCTCTCTTTTTTTAGTTAAAGTTTTTATTTTTTTAAACAAATATAAACAAACACAACACATAACATAAAAACATCTTCCATTCCATACAGTGTGTCGATTGGTTACAAGGTTTTTGTGCATCCTTTCCATAGTCATCTCTTAAATTTTATAAAGTCACATATTATGAATCAAGTATATTTGTATACGTTATTATTATATTATAATATTTTCTCTAATATCATATATCAGCTTACGCATTTCAGCACATTCAATTGCTCATGTCATCAATTTAATATATATGTATACAATTATTATGATTATTAAACATTCATCAAATATAGCTATTATTACATACTAAATTTATATTATGGAATTTCATTACATCATCCTGGACTCATCCAATGGTAATACATCTTTATATTCTATTCTATATAGAATTGTTTATTTTTTATAAGAAAAAAGTTTTTCCACATCATCTCCATAGTCTTCACTTACAACTTATATAAAATTCCATATTGTTAATCTAGTATATATAAATGCATTATTCTCATTATTAATCATTTGTTTATAACTATTATTACTTTGTCTTATACATAATATTCAAAATTTAACTAAGTTTAACTTAGTTTTATTGTGACATTTCATTTCATCATCCTGTAACCTTCCAGTAGTAGTGCAGTCCAATATCTCTTGCCATTTGTAGAATCTGTGTTCTAAATATTTTCTTGATAAGTCTTATGTGAACTTCTCTTGGCAACTTGTTGTTCATTGCATATTTTGTAAAGACTCGAAACCCTCCGTCTGTTTCTTTCATCAGCTGGGCTTTGGTTATCACTGGTGCTTCTGCCAAAAATACTCTCATTGTTTCTGCCAAGTTTTCTCCCCTTTCTTCATCTATGTTTTGAAGCATGAGATAGAGTTCCAGTTCATCTACCTCTCCTTTTAGTGTTCCACACATACCATTTCCCTCCTCTCTCAGTTTACTGTCAGCATCAGCAATTTTTTTGTCACTTTGTTCATGTTTTTCTGCAATTTTTTGAACTCTATCTTCAACTTTCATCATTATTTCATCAATGTTCTCAGCTTTTCCCTCCATTCCTTCTGTTCTTTGTTCTATAAACTCCAGATTTTTTTCTATTCTACCTGCGCTTATTAGGTTTTTTTGAATTTCTAACATAATTCTTTGCAATGTTAATTCCTCTTCTTCTTTATGTTGCGTCATCTTTCCGAGTTGTAATCACTGCCACTAGGACATCCAAGACTTTTTGATAGGTTTCAAATAAATTCAGTGTTACTCCAAAAGAACACCTGTATAAACAAGACATGTTTTCTCTCTGTCCCGTTCAATAAGCAACGCCAATGACCTTGAGATAACGGATGTAATCAAGCCTCTAGCCTCTTGATGGCAGTGTTACTTCTTTTTTCTCTACTTTTAGCTCCCTCTTTAAGCTCCGAGTTTAGGAATAGGAAAAAAAAAGTGTTTAAAAGTTCCAATCCGGCCGAGCATTTAGAGGAAAGAGATTCGTAGTCCACAAATACAAATAATGGAAAAAAATAGAAGAAGAAGGAGAAAAAGGACCAGTCCAATTTAAAAGTAAGTGGCATTTGTAAAAATTCCATCCATAGAAAAGAAACGAAATTAAAGAAAAAAAGTTATAACACAATTAAAGAAAAAAAGTTATAACAATTCAAGCTAATCCGCTGCTTGTTCTCTTCTATCTTCAATTTTAGTTTTACTCTACTTCTTTTTGGGTGTTCTCTAATAATAAAATTTATCTCACCAATTTTGACACTCTCTCTCTCCTGCACTGTTTCCATTGCAGGGGCTGTCCCAATGTTGTGCAGCTTCATTAGCTGCTTCTCTTGTAGCCGAAATAAAAGCTTCTCCTGGATCGATCAGGGCCTTGCGATGCCCCTGAGATCAGCAGGACATACTCTTTTCTATCACCATGTCTACGAGACAGTTTAGGTCCAAAAAGGACCATCCAGCAACAAGAGATTTCGACAGCAATCCTGGAGCTCCAAGATTGCATGTTGTGTTGTACTGACGTCAGCCCCGGAAGTCCCCTTATATTCGGCCTCTTTTAATATTCTCCAAAATATTTCATTCTCTAGGAGGGAGGGGCTTCCCACAATATACTAGAATTTTGTCAAGAGAAATGGAAAATAAAATCAAGAGAAGAACTAATGGCAGAGGGATATGTCAATGGTTGTCATATTTACAATTTTTTGAAAAATGTAAAGTAGACAAAATTTATGGTTTTGAACATTGTAAGACTAAGTCTAAGTGAAATAGAATCACATGTTCAAATGAACATATAACATATAACTGCTAAAATATATAAACTTTTGTTAAAATTTGAAACAGAAGATCCACAAGGTGGGCTAACAATTTTAGTTATAATGATCTCTGAGGGAGATGTGAGGTTAAATATTATAGACAAACAAACAAACATTTTCATCCAGGTGCTAGCTAATTCATCCAAAACATAATAAAATAAAATTCTAGAAGATCAAGGAAAACAGTATTTTAACTAATGAGGTTCTGCTTCAAGAACATTGCCTCAAGATAGTAATCAGTCTTTTAGAAGTGATGAATTGATTGTTTTGGAGTTCATAGTACTTTTGGTTACCATCTCTAAACAAATAAGGTATCTTTTGTTCTGTTTCAGTGTCCAACTTTTACATTTACATATTATCACTACAAAGACACTTTTAACTATTCCAGTTTTTGTTGTGATATCAATATGTATCCTTTATGATATTGTTTAATTTTTATGCCATTGTGTTTCACCCTAGAATTTTAGTGCTTAAACCTACAGCTTTTATTGCAATTCTTTTCTAATTCTCTCATTATAATTTCAAGAACAATAGATCTAGAGACAAATACATTCTAGTCTCAACTCCTTTTTACTTCTTAAAATTTAATTCTTACAGTAAATTAGTGTTGATTGTAAAGTTTTTTGTTAAAATATTGATGTGAACAATTAGTGGCAGTGAAGGTGTGGGTGGAGAATCTAAATTAACTCCTTTTCTTTTTCAGCTCCTTTTTTATGAGGACAAAACAAAATTCAGAATCCAGGACTATACTATCATAATTGGTTATGTTTAATTTTGCTTTGTCAGCTTATTAGGTGAAATTGTACTATATGTATCTGTATTATTCTTTCTATGTTGCCTTGCTCCCTTAAAATATGGTATCATAAATGTATGGACATTTTATGAGGTTACTAATTATAACAATTTTTTGTGTTTCAGATATTAATGCATTCTGGAACAGCATCACTGTTAACCTTGATTATTAATTCAACCACTGTGAAGACGTTGGTTGTAACCTTAGGTGACACATTAAACATATCATTTAAAAAATATTTGTTTTTCTATTCAGTTTCTAACAGGTAGACTGTACATTTTCCTGGAAATTTTTTCTATTGAATGCAGTTAGACATGTCTAAGTTAGTATGTCTGGGATTATGCTATTAATATATTAAACAATGGCACATTATATATCAAATGCAAATTTGTGGAAAATTTAATTTGATTAATTTGTCAATTTAGTCAATTTTTAGTTAAATAAGAAAAAAATATATAAAATGCATCTACTTTCCAGTAATTTGAAATGGAACCCTTTAATGAAGTTTTTAAAGACGTAATATTATCTGGATAAGAATTTGACTGCATATTTACAAGGAATTTCAAATCAAATTTAACTCGAGCTGCATACACAAACACATTTCTACATATGAATGCACACATAAGTATGCTATAAATTTATATCTATTTTAGCCATATTCAATTTTCATATTCTACCAAATCCAAAACATTATTCTCATGGTGTATGGCATTAATATCAACCCCCCAAACAATTTACAATTTAAAAAATCCAACAGATTAAAAATTCAATTAACCTAGAAGAGCAAAATACAAAAATAAATCAAAATGGATTGAAACCAAAAGAAAACCTTGGCTCTGCAGTCATCCTGTCCCTAAGACCTAAGAGAACAATCAGGTCTTCAATAATTTCCTGGTGGTGGGAGTCACATGATTATTTATATATTATAATTTATAGACTATCATTGATGCTTACATATTTCATACACATTTCAGAATAACAAATTATTTTCCTCTTATTATAGGGCTTTGTAATATTACTCTTCCAAAGCGTATGGCAATGTTTAATGCTATTCAACGTATTAGAAAAATGGAGGCCAACACTTTTGCAATGCTAAAACTTGATCGATTTTTGGCTGATGCAAACTGGGCAATGGCAGAAAAAGCAATCAAAATAGATTATCCTTATAGAGTAAGTAATAAAAACGTTAAATAAAATATAGTTTAGAAAAAACATAAATTAATATGATGGTATTTACATATTTGCCATGACTAAATACAAGAGATTAGCTTTTATCATATGATTGAATTGGTCGTTATTCAGCTTGCAGTGAGGTTTGAAGTTGCAAATAAACCTAGATAGATATGCAGAAAGGATAAGGAATTGAGCGGGAAAGGACAGTATAGTTCAGTAATGGCGAACCTTTTAGAAAGTGAGTATCCAAACTGCAACCCAAAACCCACTTATTTATCGCAAAATATCAATGGCAATTTAACCTGAATATTGTTTTACTACCTAAAATAATGATAAACAAGGCAGAGTTCAGCTAATTGTTCTAAGAAAGACGTGATAAATGCACTTTTATGCTCCTTCATTTTTTTCTGCTTTTGAAATTTTACATTTAGCAACAATTTAAAAAACTTGTAATATAATTTCTCTCTTTCCCTCCCTCTCTCTTTCTTTCCCCTGTCTCTTCCCCTCCCTCTCTCTTTCCCTCCCCATCTCTGTTTTTCTTTCTCTTTCCTTCCCCCTCTCTTTCCCCCTCCCTCTTTCGCACCTCTATCTTTCTCTGTCTTTCCCTTTACTTACCCCTTTTCTCTACCTCTCTGTTTCTCTCTCTCTCTTTCTTCCCACCCTCACTTTCTCTCTCTTCTCCCCTCTCTTCCTCCTTTTCTTTCTCTTTCACTCCCTCCCTTTCTCTTTCCCTCCCCCCATTCTGCCTCTCTTTCTCCCTATCTCTTTCCTTTCCTCTCTCTTCCCTCCCTCCCTTCCTCTCTTTTTCTCTCCCTTCCCCCCTTTCCCTCCCTCCCTCTCTCTCTTTCCCTCCCTCCCTTCTCTCTGCCTCTCTCCTTCTGTCTCTCTCACTTTCTTTCTCTCTGGGTGTCTTTCCCTCCCACTTTCTCTGTCTCTCTGTTTCTCTTTCCTTTCCTCTCTCTCTTTCCCTCCTTTCCCTCCTCTCTCCCCCCACTTTTTCCCTCCTCCCTCTCTTTCCCTCCCCCTCTCTCTGCTCTCTGTCTCTATCTCTCTCTGTCTTATCTATCTATCCATCCATCCATATCTATCTATCTGTGCTCTCCTACCCAGCTTCACATGCCGTGAGAATCCAACCACTTGGGTGACTGGAGGCTACAGGCAAAGCCAAGAAATCCACGCAAAATAAGGCAACTCCAACCTAGATCCTCTCAGGGAGATACCCATGCCTTCTCTCTCCCTCTCTGGGAGGGACGCATGAGCCGAACATTTGGAGCCATGCTCAATGGAGTTTGCAAGCAGGCTCAGCGGGGCTGCTTAGTGGGGAGGGAGACTCCTGCCTGTTTAGTTTGCTTCAATGCTTCAATGCAGGGTGTGCCATAGGCTCACCACCAGGGGTATAGTTGTAAGTGGAGAGAAACAAGTAGGGAGGAACTAGGTGGAGAGAATGATATTAATATAGAATATAAAATCAAAAAATATTTACAATTCTCCCCTGATCATTATCATTGTTTTTAGTTACACTACTGTTCTTTTCTTCCTCCTGCAGTTAACTGCAGAAGAAATTAATCAATTGATCAGATTACTTAGATGTCCAGAATGCAATGCAGATATTACATTTGAGAGAGATCCTGAACAAATTGCTGAAATGTTCGAGGAAGCCAGGTTACGTCTCTTAACTGCACAGATAGTTAGTATTTTTGTTTTCCTTAATGTTTTTTTGTTCTAAATATATTTAATGTATGTAATCAGAGAGCAAAAGTATTTAGCAGGACTAGTAAGAGCTTTTGGGATCCTCTTACTCCCCCAATAATTCCTTGGTCACTACTATTAAATAAATTATTTATCCACCCGGAGTCATATATTTGAGATGGGTGGCTATATAAATTTAAGTAAGTAAATACTGTATGCACAATATATTAATAAAAGGTACCACCTACTCATACACTTGTGAATTGCATTTACTACTAAACCTGAGATGTCACTACCCGCACCCCACCTGTGAACTGCTTAAAGGGCCCTTCTAAAAAATAGTTGGAACAAGCTAAACTGTCTTTTAGTGGCGAAAAGGAGAAGAATCAGTTAATGACCAGTGGCCTAGTAAACCAAGTTGTTTATATTCTCTGATCTACTAGGAAGGGATAAATAATAAGGTCACGCAAATAGGTTTGTCAAAAACATTCCAGTGAGAACCTGTAATTTATACTGTTTTTGTTTTTTCTTTTGTCTTGCCTTTTCAGTATAGTAGGTAAGGGTTGCATTGTAGTAAATAAGTTCTGGTTTTTCTTTTGCTCAGGGCTGCAACAAGTTGTCAATGGTTTGTTGGGAACCAGTATTGTTTGCATGTTTAATAAAATTTTGTAGTAGCTTCAAAATACTTTGGATGCTTTAAGGTTAGCAAAGTTTGGGCCACAACATCACTTACCTGAGAATATTTTTATGTAATGATCAGGTTCTTTTCTGGATCTGTAAGATACTCTGTTTATTATCCCTCAAACACCCACACACCTTCCTAATGAAAATCTCTAAGCCACAAGTTCTCCTCCCTTATCAGCTGAGCTAGGGGAGTAATTAATTGTTTTTTTTTCTTTTGTCAAAGCATCTTGTCGTGTAAACGACTGCTGGAAGGCTCCTGGAGTGGGGCTGAAAGGTGAAAGGGAAGCAATATGCTCCCTCCCATATTTGGGCACACCAGGTGAGAGCTTGTGGCTAAGAGGTTAATACAACTGCCTCAGATGTAAAAAGAGCTCAAGTTCGAATCCCAGCAAGAGTGTGGCTAGCTGATGAGAGCTAAATAGCTTGAAATAGATGTATACTAATCTCCCTTCATTTATGTATCAGCAAAAATGTAACACAATATATTTGTGTGTGTGTGTTATATTAATATAATACACACATATTTTGTAGACAGTGTATTGACTGGGTCAAATCTTTTTTAAACAATGCTAACAGTAATAATATGAATAAGTATGCATAATCCTGATCTTCCAACTTCAATAGTACCATTCTCTTTTTCTAATTCTTTATCAATTTTTCCATGAATTAATTTAAACATAAATAACATTTCTTTGCATCATGTATTTGTTATCCCCTACTAAGTTATTAATATTTAATATTTTGAAATTTACTCATTATTCCACCATAATTTCAATATCCCAAATGTCTAGGACTACTAATAAACCAAATAGTAACAACATTTAATCAATCCTGGCAATATATATCAAAATTCCCACAATTTCTAATCCTTAAATGTTTAAATTTGCAATATACTTTAACACACTATTAATACTAATAATACAATTGGATTATCTAATCCTAAACTTCCACTTACTAAGCTTAGTTTATTTTTAATTATAATAGATTGTATTATCTGTTTATATATATGCTGCTATTTTCCCTATTTGTATTTTCTATTTTTTCTTATTATTAATATATTTTATCATTATCCATCATCTCTTAATCTATTTGGAGTTCCATCATTTATTGACTTTTTAATCACCCTTTTATTTCTCTCTCTTGGAGTCTTATAATGCTTTTTGAGGAACTATGTTTTTCTATATTCTGAGAAAACAGTGACCCGAGAAGCAAAAGGAAATCAACTTTATTTCATCCAATACTTGGTATTTTCTATAATAAAAATTATAGGTGTTATATGTCCCTAGTAAGCAATTAGTTTTAAGATGGAAAAACATTCTCAATAGCTATTACAGATAATTTGTTGACTTCCATTTAAACAGCAGAATGACTACAATCCCTGTTTTTTCCTTCAGAATTAGAATAGTTGAATTCCAAAGATAAGTAACAGTTAATAATGGTTGGTAGACTCAATTGAAGATTAAGTTTATCACATATCAAAATAATATGGCATCAGAGATTAAGAATCACATAGAACTGCTGCTTCAAATTGGATGTGATAGTGCTTCTCAGCGGAGTCCATAAGCAGATTTAGTAAAACTAATACAGTCCTTAGACTAGATGCAATATATATAATCTAGTCTTAGGACCGTATTAGTCCTAATAAATATATAAATATATGGGTTAATTATTCAACAGTTCTGGAATTCTACTTATTCCGACTTTTTTTTAAAATATAGGCTAGTTATCAGAAGCAATATAACAGTGGAATGCTGAACCAAGATGCTGCACAAATATTGATAGGTGCGGCAGAAAGCTATGTCGATATTAAAGGAAAGTAAGTGCTTAACAATTAATAAAAATAATGCACATGCAGCTATTGAATTCAATATTTCAAATGAGAAGAATAGGTACTATAATACATTGATGCTATTGTTGTAATTAGTTTTATTGACCTGTATAAAATGTTACAATTGTATTTATTTTGTTTATTTATTTTATTTAATAAAATTTATATGGCTGCCCAACTCACTCATTGACTCCAGGCGGCTTACAAAGATAAATACCCAATATAAGAAACAATGACACCCCACCCTCCTGTCAGATGTACATTTTTAAAAAATGCAACTTACATGTAACAAAAAATATATAGATAGCTGTAAAACACCATAAAAGTGAAATGAAGCAAGTTACGACTGTCACTAGTTACGACAATGATGGGCAGAGTCCTACATGCCTAAGAGTTCCTGGATGAAATCCATTCGTATACTAAACAGACCTGCTTCCAAGCCTAATCTTGAAAGGCCCATGAAGTAAAGAGCTTTCAAATGAACTCAATTCCTGATATTTTTTTATTCACAGCTTGGGAGTTCAACAAAGTATTTATGAAAGGATTATAATATTTATCTCTTTAGGTGGGGATGGGGCTGAAGTCGCGACGACACAATGTGCGATCTCAATGCTCTGAGATAGGAATCAACACTTTTGCCACTGGGGGGGGGGGGTCAAAACGGATCTAAACTGTCCCGTAGAGACAGTGAACAGGAAGAATACATCTTGCTGAACTCGCGGATATCGCAAAATCCCCGAAAGAAGCAAGAGAAATTTCTTCAAGCCGGTGACAAAAAATCCAGCCAAGGTTGATGAAGTCAGGGCGGCCCCAAACCGGAAGGAATGGAAAGTGAAAGTGTTTCCAGCTGGTGAGGAATCTTCATTGTTTTAAAAGAGAGACTGCCTATAAAAACTTAAAAATTGATTTAAATTGAAGAATAGAAGAATCAAGCAGAGAAATTAATCTTGCAACGGTTCTGGACAGTGGTTATCCCATTTTTTTATATGCTATCTTCATGGATGAAACCTTTATAAGCTTTTTAAAATGGACGGATTAAGTCCTCTGTTTTTATCTTTTTTTTTTTGTGACTCTCGGTGATTTATAAACCAAAGCTTTCCTCTTTCATCGCTGTGAGTATTATTATTTTTAAATTCATTTAAAGACTGGACCTCTTTTTCTAATTTGAAATATAAAACAGATATAAAAAAAGAAACATTTTAAAGTGCTACGTGCCGGGAGGTTTTGTTGATTGGAGCTTGTTTATTCAAGCAGAACTTTTCCCTTTCGTCGCGGTTTGTTTTGACGGCTCATTGCAGAGCGATAGGGGTAAGCCAAATGTCCCTTTGAAGCGTGTTTTCAACCAGAGAAGAGGGGGGGAAACGGCTTTTGTGAATCCATGTTTTAACTTAAAAAAACCTTCCAAGCGAGAGCTCTTTGTTTAAGATGGTGGAGTGTCAGGAAAATGGAGAGATTGTAAGCCTGCAGACAATATTTTCAGAATTACTAAAATTAACAAATACATATGAGAGGATTGAACAAAAACTGGATCTTTTGGAACAGTTAACAGAAAGACGTGATCGAAAATTTGATGATGTTCACCAAATGCAAAATGAGGGGATTACAATCCAAAGAATTGAAGTGGAAAATGAATATAAAGCGATTAAACTTGTTGACATTTATGGTAATTGGTTTGTTTTTGAAAATGCAAAGAATGGAATACTGAAAGAGGAAATAAATGGAGAGGAAACCTATTTCAAAGGGCAAGACATAGAAGAAGAAGAAAAAAGTAAAGAATTTATGGACTATGAAACTTTATTAACTATATGGATAACACTGCTGACAACTAAAGACAAGTGGAATAAAGAAGCAGAAAGAGGGCATCAGGATTATATGAGAGATCTTACAAGTAAGGTGTTGCTAGGACTAGTCCATACAAAGCTGATTAAGAAGAAGCTTAGAAGATCGATACCACAAATGGCAGAGGACATAGGATTGTTTTGTTATTGGAAAGACACAGGTTGATAGATGGAAGAGTAATAATTTAAAACTACTAGCTAAACCTAGTGAAACTTAGTGACAATAGGTATAGTCAAATAAAAAATTGATAATGATAATACTGTATATAATGTGTAGTGTTATGATAAGCAATAATTGGATATGAATATTGAATGATACCCAAGATTATATATAAAGGTTAGTAATAATAATAACAATAAAAAAGAGAACTAAATTAGACACAGTTAAGTTTTGATTATTAGGGGGGAAATGTTGTGACATAGAATATAGCCAAATAATGAAAGGATGATAATAGTTATATATATGTATGGGTATAATATAAGGAAATTGGATGTAAATTGTAAACAGCGATTTGGAAAGGAGGATTAGAAAACTTTGTTATTAAATATTATGGAGGTTTAGCTAGAATAGGATATAAGGATTTAATGTTAATGGAGGATTTTATAAATAAGTAAATGAAATGCCAGTATGTGGTTATGTATTAAATTTTGCTATATTTTATGATGAAGGACGTTTAAACAATTATAGTCAAATAAAAGTGGAGGTATGATGATGATGATGATGATAATATGTATAAACATTTGAGTTAAGAATATGCTAGAATTAATATGAATTATACTTGATGGTAGAAGAGATGCACAAAAACCGTTTTGTAACCAACTGATACACTTTCTACAGGATGTCAAGAAGGAGGATTTTTATGTTTGTTTTGAAAATTAAAAATAAATAAAAAAGTTTTTGGCAATATTTATCTCTGGCAGTAAATAGAAAGCAAGCTGCACAAAACTAGAAAGCTGTTTTATTCAAAGATTTGAAATAAATAGAATCAAAAGCCAGAAGATCAAATCCTGGATATGGGATGGGGGAGGGTAATTTGTAAGTAGTTAAGTCTTTTGGAAGGAGATGATACTTACAAGAAAAGGAATTTTTGCTAAGCCAAACTTCAAGGAAGATAGCAGCTCAGATAAATTATTGGCCTATCAATTGAGAAAAGAACATCAATTTAAGACATAAAGTAGCATGTTTCAAATTCAAAAGAAATGGCAAATCAAATTTATTAAATACTATTCTCAACCATGTGGAAACTTTGGAGAAAATTAGAGAGCATTTGAATACAACACACATGAGATGTACAGATCAGCAAAAGGAAATGCTACAAATATTACATTAAATAAAATCCTGGAGAAGAACTTAAAGCGTGGGTTAAAAGCAGTGGTTGGATTCAAATAATTTAACAACCGGTTCTCTACCCTAATGATTTCTTCCAACAACCAGTTCACCAAACTGCTCAGAAAGTTAGCAACCGGTTATCCCAAAGTGATGCGAATTAGCTGAATACCATCACTGGTTAAAAGTGTATATCAATAGCAAATAACAAAGATAATAGCTAATAGAACAACTATAAAAATTTCAATCAATAAAGATACCAGATAAGAATATCTGCTTTGTTTCTCATTTACTATTCTTGATTGCTTTTGAAGTATTAGAAAATACGTTTTCAAAAAAACAAAACAAACCAGATATCAGGTATCAAGACTCAAAGAGAGAAATAAAATTTAAAATAGTATGCGGATAATGTACTAACTATTATGCAACTGCAAAATGCAATAAAGATGAAAACAATGGTTTGGATGAATCTCAGGATATACAATTAACATACAAAAAAGCAAATAACAGAGTACTTAATTCAAGAAGAAGAAAGCTTTTGCAGAAAGATTTGGGTTGTTAACCAACAAATATTTGGGATTCTATTTGACAAGCAGTAGTAAATTCAACTTGCAATTTCAAAAGTATTAAATCAGATTATGGAGAAAAGTTAAAAAAAACATTTTGACAGTGAAAATATTTAAAACATTTTATTAAATTAAGATCACTAACATGAATATATTACATACATTGCCAACAATATCAGACTGGAAAACCACACTCGTGGAATATGCAACAGTACTAAAATTAACAGTATATATTCATAACAGAAATTTGACTAAATTTAAGTAAGAATGGTTTCTGATATACAGTTATTCACATAATAAGCCAAACTCAAACCTAGCAGTATAGTTTTCAAGGGGGAAATAGTAGAAACAGTATTGAGAAATACAATATATTTATGTTACATCAGTCACGTACAATAGGAAGGAATTTAAAATTATGATATGTGATTTTCCCAATAAGTCTTTTTACTTATTCTTTACATTTTTCCTTATTTTTTCATTTTCCCTTTTTCCTTTTTTTCCTTTACATTATTATGTGCATTTACAATGGTGCTAAAACTTTGTGAACTCTTTTGCATATTCAGTACTTTTGCATAAAAATTACCTGAAATGTGACCTATTCTCCACACATCCTATAACTAGATTTAAGAAAAAACTATATATGTCAAAAATATTGTACTGTTCATTTATTTATTGAGAAAAATAATCCAAAGCAACATGCAGGTAGTTCTTAGCTTACTATCACAATTGGAACCAGAAACTTTGTTTCTAAGGGATGCAGTTATTCAATTTTATAACCATTTTTGCCACAATTATTAAGTTAGTCACTATAGCTGTTAAGTAAATCTGGATTCATCCAATGACTTTTCTTGGAAGCCCTCTGGAAAGGTCACAAATGGCAATCACATGACGCTGGGATCCTGCAATGATCATAAATGCATACTGGTTGCCAAATACCTGAATTTTTATCATGTAACTGTGGGGATGTTACAACAGTTGTAAGTGTGTAGACCAGTGTTTCTCAAACTTGGTGACTTTAAGTCCTGTGGACTTCAACTCCCAGAATTCCCCAGCCAGCTATGCTGGCTGGGGGATTCTGGGAGTTGAAGTCCACAGGACTTAAAGTCACCAAGTTTGAGAAACACTGGTGTAGACCATACATAAGTCACTTTTTTCAACAATGTTGTTAACTTTGGTTGTTAAACTAATGGTCATAATTCCAGGATTATCTGTATTTGTGGTAAAAGTATTGAGAATTATCTTGTATTCACTTTTTACCTTCTGTTGTAAAGTATATGCTTTTAATTATTCCAGGTTTATGAATATTCATGAAGTAAAAACTTATTGGGAAAGCAAAGGCATATTAGTCACAATTAAAAACTGGCTAACTGAATGGGTTCACACTGTGAAAGAGGAAAGTTTTAAGCCATCAAGGTATACATTAATAGATATTAAAATATGTATGATGAGAAATATTAACGTTTCATACAATGGTGATGTATACACTGTTATATTCTTAATAATTGGGATACTGAGTAACTAGTAATTAAGGATTACTGAGCCCAAGTACCCAGATTTATTGAAAATAGCTTTCATTCCAATTTAGCAAGATCTAGTCTTGAAATAGCAAGCAATGTTGTTGAATGCAGAAAAAAGAAATGGTAACAAATTATGTTCCAAATTGGAAACTTGATATCAGGAAAGCTAGTAGAGACTAGTAATCAGTTTCTAAGGCAGATTTTTGAGAAAGAAGTTGCTCAGAAAATTGTGACAGTCGTGATCACAGTTCTAAGTTGACAGTTCTATGTCTGTTTATGAATATCATTTAGCTGGGTCCATTGAGACATTTAGTTTACTTGCAAACTGGGGGAAAAGATTATTTAGCTGCTAAATTTCTTTTCTTTTTTTAATATAAAGATCAATGCAGAGATATATAAAGAGAAAGAAAGAAAAAGCGCAGAGTAAAGTACAGTTAATGAAAGAAAAAAATAATTAAAGAAACAACTTCCAACTTTTACAGCAGTTATGAAGTCATTATCCTTCCTCTTTAATATTACAAAAATCGCTTCAGCCCCTTATTCAATGCTTTTGCAACAATCAAATTCAGAAATCACAATTTTTACTTTTTTTCTTATCAGCAAAAAGTTTTCATAAAAGTTTTCCAGTCTTTTATCAGTAGTCCTCGATTTACATCGTAAATCGAGGACTACTGTAACCTGAAAAAGGTTATCATAATAACTCTACTTTGTAGAAATACTATATTTGATTTCTCTTCAGATCATATAAATCTTTCATCTTGGAAATACTTAGAAACATCTATTTCTGAGAAAGATCTGTGTCTTTTTGAAAATAACATATATTCCTTGGACTTACCATTTTATACCTCCATATGTTTATAATCCCTCAACATCCTTAAAAAATATTTTGGGAAATTTACCTCATGTTGATTTAATTCCTTTGACAGAAGTTCTATCTTTTTGTGGGCAAAGCATTCCATTCCATTCTTTTTTATTGTGGTAATTTGAGTTCACTTATCTATTTAGCATCTTTAACTGTCCATAAAATCACAGAGTTGGATTCTTAGGGAATTACTCTTTGAGAGCAAGGTTCTTGGACAATGCTGATCACTGTCCATAAATAGTATTAAGAAATGAAAAGTAATAGATGTTTAAAAGACTGTTATTAATTGCATGTTGACCTTTTTTTCTTTTACAGAAACAGGTTTATGAGAACATGTTACCAATTAGTGATAATGGAGGAATTTGAATATATATGTTGCACGGTAACCCTTTTGAACTGTTTTCCAATTGCTCTTTACTTCATACTTTCTACCAATACACCATTTTTTCCACAACTAAAAATGTGCAACTATTATTTTCTGGCCTTGTACATACTGGAAGCTATATTGAAGGTACAAACTACATAAAATAATTATAGATTTCTTATTAATAATGTAAATAAACATGCCTACTATATGCTCTATAGCCAGAATATGCATTTTTGGATTATTTGCAATAGAAAAGCAGGTTAGAAATGTTGTAAATATATGTTATTCAAACGTATGTATTGAAGTCTTAGTGTTTTTTATAAATATAAAATATAGTGCTATCACTTCTTCAGTGTTTTGTAAAAATTGCTTTTCTAAACTTAATATTTTGCCTTTTGCTGAACTTTAATTCAAGCATCGTGTGATCTTACCAAGGTGATAATATAGCCATATGTTACAATATGTTTTCTATATGTTTCAAGAACAAGGAAAATAAAATGGTAAGCTGGAAATATGAAAGAACCATTAACCAGCCAAGAGAGATCAGGAAATCAGCTACAATGGAAAGCTAAACTATTTTTATTGATATATATATATATATATAATAATAATATAATCTATTTTATGGCTTGAGGTTCACATGTTGCTAGTCCATAGTTCAATAATTTATTATTGTGACCACAGGCCATAACAGCATGACATAGCAGAAAAGAAGAATAAAATTGGTTAACAATAAAATTGTAAACAACAGTAAAGAAAGCATACAAAAGAATTAGGAATCAAATAATACTACAATTGGGGGCTTAAAGTTTCATTTCTAAATTTAAAAGAAGGCATGGCCAAGGTAGTTGACCTTATTGTTAATAATTGGAATTGTCCCTGTGACAAGGAAATTTTGTTGTTTAGTATTTTGCACCATACATTTGTTTGTCATCAGCATTTTCCTTTTGATTTTATGTTAGATAGGTCAGTAGAGGACATAATTATTAATCTCATCTACTTGGTTGGCACTACAGGGGCACAGGTTCTCTCCATTGGACATGTAAAAAACTTTCCTTAAAGATAAGTGGAAGCTATGGTATAAAGTAAACAGATGTAAAGGGAATCCTTGGCTTATGTCCATTTGTCCAGTAATTGTTCAAATTATTGAAAAAATGGATATATGATTGGTTTGTGAAATTCTGGCCCCACGTGATCACATGAACACTATCAGGGTGTCCACCTCATTGCCATGACTGAGATGTGATGGTGTTCATTTGTGACCTTTTTTGTTGGCTTTCCACAAGAAAACTCAATGAAGAAGCTAATAGGGAAGGTTGCAAGTTGCTCTGCTTCCCCCCACCCCCACCCCAGGCACAGCTGTCACTGACCCTCCCAGACTTTCCCTAGCTACCTGCAGCTCAAGTGTGGCATGGGCCAACCCCGGTCAGTTTCTCCCCCAGCCTCCCTTGGCTGCATGTGACCTGAACTTTTAAGCCTTCCCTGCCTCCAGGTCATGGCATCTGCATGCATTTTCCCTGGGATTTCTGCCTTTCCCCACAATGATCTTGGGATTACAACAGCTATCTCATTCATAGTGAACCATTGGTTTGCTTAACTACCATCGTGTTAGCTTAATGAACATGGTGATTCACTTAATGACTGCTGCAAAAAAATAGTAAAATCAGGTTGGTCATATGAGTGACCGAATTTACAGTTTCCTGAGTTATGGCTCTGATGGGCAGGCTCCATCACAATTGTAGCTCAATGACTTTCTGTACAATTAACAGAGTTTAATTATGATATTTTTGGAAGCTTTTTAATTTTTTGTTCCTCAACAGTGCAAGGTGAATTCTAACAGAGATTGAGGATAGGCCTACTTTCATTCTAAGATAGGTAGCAGGAGAACTATAAGGAAGGCTCAGAATCTTCCTTAGAACTAAGCGGGCACAAAGCTGCATTAGGGGAACAGAAGAGGGCATTGGTCAATTCATGTCTAATCACGTGTTCTAATCACAAATTTGGTTTTTAAGTTGAAAAGCTAGAAAAAGATCTTTATCTTGTAGAAAATAGCCTCCTAAAATAGAAGTTCAGTTTCGGTCAACCAGAGTTCCATGGAAAAGGCCATTAGGATACTGCTCCCTTTGCTTCCTAGGCCAAACTTCCTAGAAAAGAGGCAGATTACTGTATTTACAGCATTTACTTTGGTCAGAGAAGGTGAACTTACAGAGAACAATTTTAACCCTGTCATGTAGAATATTCAGAGCCTGCTGATAATCTATCAAGAATACAGATTGAAGGACAATATATTCTGGCTACAATGGGGATATTTTGGCACGTTTTAAAGAGATGCTGGTATGCCCCCTCCTCAAGAAACAATAGTTGGACCCACTATTTGGGGAATTTTTGTCTAGTCTCTTGTTTTCCCTTTTTAGGGAAGGTGGTTGAGAAGGTGGTGTTGCAATTTTAAAGGATCCTGGATGGAATGGATTATCTATGTCCTTTTCAGTAGGCCTAGATGTGGGACAGAAATAGCATTGGTCACAATTTATGGATGACCTTTGACAGGAGGATGAAGATGGTGCATCCATTCTTGTTCTTCTTCATCTTTCAGTGGCTTTCAGTACCCTCAACCATAGTATCCTTTGGGGCCAATTTAGGGAGTTGGGGGTGAGTGGCAGAATTTTATGCTGGTTCACTTCCTTCCTCCAAGGCTGATCCTAATCAGTGTTGATAGGGACAGAAATTTGTAAATGGTATTTATTTTCTGAATCAATTTTACTGTAATTTTAGACATTGTTTTGAGACATAAGGGGTCATGATGGCTCAGTTGTTAAGCTGAGCTTGTCCGCTGGAAAGCTGACAGCCTAGATTCGAACTATTCTTGCCCCAGCTCATGCCCATCTAGCAATTCTAAAGCATGCAAATGCAAGTAGATAAATAAATAACCACTTCAGTGGGAAGGTAACGGTGTCCTGTGTTTCACCACAAGCTTTGTTCTGCGGTGTGATGTCATGCTGGCCACATAACTGCAGAAACATCTTTGGACAATGCTAGCTCCCTCAATTTAGAAACAGAAATAAGCATTGCCCCCTAGAGTCAGCTATGAATAGAAGAAACCTTTACCTTTTTTTTGAGACATAAATTTCACTGGGGAATGACTTAGCACAGTGGTGGGCAACCTTTCTTTTCAACTGAGCCAAATCTCGCCAAAACCACGATTGAAATTTACTTTGAGAGCCACATTTTTAAAACCGAAAATACATAGGATGGTACACTGTTTTTAGTTTCAATAAGTTTTTATTGAGAATATTCTGCATGCAAGTATCCACATAGGTCGGGAGGATACAAATAACACAACTAATAAAACAAAAACTTTAGAACGATATTATTTATTGATAACGTTAAATTCCGTAAAATTTGCCTTACAATGTAGAGAAAATTACATCCTGACATTGACTGACAAAGTCACAACCACTAATGTGAACATTGGCCTTGCATTTCCTTGGATAGTTTGAGTAAGTCAGGTTTGTATGTTGTTGTTTTTAATTTCATCTCTCTCTCCCACTTTCTTTCTTTTTTTCTTTTTCTTTCTCTCTCTCTCTCTGGCTCTTTCTGTCACTCTGTGTGTGTGTCTGTCTGTCTGTCTGTCTCTCACTCACTCTGTGTGTGTGTGTGTCTGTCTCTGTCTCTCCCTCTGTCTCTCTCCCCTCCCTTCCTCTCTCTCTGTCACTCTGTGTATGTGGGTGTGTCTGTCTCTCACTCATTCACTTAATCACTCACTCTGTGTGTGTCTCTCTGTCTGTCTATCTTTCTCTCCCTCCCTCCCCCTCTCTGTCTCTCTCTCTCTGTGTGTGTGTGTCTGTCTGTCAGTCTCTCTCTGATTCCCTCCCTCACTCCCTCTCTCTGTTCCTCTCTCTGTCTGTCTTTCTCACTCACACACACACACACACACACACACACACTGTGGTCACCTTGTTGAGTGTTCCAATCACATTTGAAACACTCAACAACTGGCCTGCATTTACAGCATTCTGCAGTCATAGGACCAAAATTGGTTGTCACTCGCCCGGGCTTTTGCAGAAGCTTCCCTCCGAAGCCCGAGAGGAGGGAGGGGAGCGGGCACCCGGCACACAGAAGAGCCGCATTAAAGGGTGTAAAGAGCCGCATGTGGCTCCCGAGCCGCGGGTTGCCCACCACTGACTTAGCATAAGAGAAAGGGGGAATATAACTCTTTATTTTCTTACATTTGTCAGTGCTGATCATAATGGTCTTCTGAATGTCTGAGATGGGAATTGGAAGCACTATTTTACATCAGTTCTGCTGTAACAAAATCATAAAATCATAGGGTTGAGGGGGACTTGAGGGCTCTTTTAGGCCAATCCTCTGCATGGTGCAGGACACCTCATTTACCCAAAATAAATGGTTGTACAATCTGAGAAGTAGGATGCTCCACTGCTTAATAGCTCTCACAGGATATTCATTCTTGTTTCAGATTTGGATTTTTCACAATAAAATTTTCACTCAAATGATCTTGTCTTATATTCAAGTGCTGTGGAGTATAAATTCACAATCTCATCCCTGAGATATCCATTCATGTATTGGAGGGCTGCTGTTATGTTTCCTCTTAGCCTTTTCGTTAAACTAAATATGCCAATTTCCTTCCATTGCTCTTTGTAGGATTTAGCCTCCAAGGCCCTTCCCATCTTTGTCGCTCTTATCTGTATTTTTTCCAGTTCCTCAGTGACCTTTCTGAATTGTGTCCAGAACTGACCACAGTATTCCAGATGTAATCTGACCAATGCAGCACAGACTGGTAGTGTCACTTTCTGTGATTTTGATACTACCGCTGTATTGATGAAGCCAAAAAATGCATTGGCTCTTTTGGGAGCTGCAGCACATTGCTGGCTCATTTTTAATCTGTGGTGTACTAAGATATCCATATTGTTTCACAAGTAATACTGCTAAGCTATTACTGCCTATCTTGTAAGCTGTGTGTCTGTTTTCTCCTATCTAAGTGCAAAATCTCTCATTTTTCACCTCTGAACATTTTGTTGGACATTTTGTTGTTCAATCTTCAAGTATATCAGATTCTTTTGAATTTTGAGCCTGTCTTCTGGAGTGTTAACTATCCCCTTTAAGTTGTATCATCTGCATATTTTATGAGTGTGTCTTCTGTTCTCTTATGCAAGTGATTTATAAATATGTTGAAGAGTATTGTGCCTGGGACAAAACCATGAGTTATCCCACTGAACATCACATTCTGTGTGGATATAGACCCAGTAAGGACATGTGTTGGTTATGGTTACTCAGCTAATTGTAAATCTATGTGTTGTCAGATCATCTATCCACATTGTTATGGCTTATCAAGAAAGTTACTGTGGCATACTTTATTAAATATCTTACTGAAGAACGTACAGTACATCCAAAATATTCTCTTGACCTAGTCACATTGTTAAAGAAAACAATAAGATTTTGTGCCATAATTTGTTTTTAACGAATCCATGTTGCTTCCACTAATCAAAATCCCACTCTTTCTAAGTGCTTGCAACTCACTGCTTGGTTATTCTCCAGCTGATGGCGCAGGAGGGTCCAGAGTTCAATCCTTATTTGCCCAAGAGACTGAGTCAGAATTGAAGCCATGCCTCCAGCATCCCCTGCTGACTTCCAATTCCGACTCAGTCTTGCCCAAGAAGAGATGCATTTTTTCATTGCTGTGAGTTAGTATTTTAGTTTTAGTGTTATTTTCCTTTAAGTTACCCTTTTCTCTGTTGCTTTGACTGATGGATGGTGGGGGACTTGGCTCACAAGTTCCTTTTCACCATATTCGGTTTGTGTCTGAGACAATTAGAGCCGGGGGCCTGTTGGAGGCTTTTACTGGAGGTTTCTTCCTAAAGTGCTGCTGGCTGCGCCGGCTATCGGGACTTTACTGCGGTGTCCTTTTACATTTTCCCATTGTGGTCTCCTATTTGTGAGCTCCCTCAGAGGCTCTGACTTGCCGCTGGCTCTTAGAGGCAATAGCGGGCTGCCAGCGATGCAACAGGCAAGAGGGAGCGCGGTCAGAGCACTAGTACTTCTGCAGGGCTTGTGGCGAAACTGCACGGCTGATCTGGAGCTCTCGGGGCCGTTTTTTCCTCGCTGGGAATACCAGACTTGGTTGCATGGTTTTCCACGTGAGTATAGAACCTCATGGTGGTGGCCATTTTGGGGAGGATCTCATGATGGTGGCCATTTTGGGGAGGACCTCATGGTGGTGGCCATTTTGTTGGTGGCCACGAGGCGGTGGTCATTTTGGGAAGTCCTCTGCTGAGTCACGAGGGTGGTAGCCATTTGTTTGCACTTTTTTCAGCCATGAGGCTCATTGTGATAGCCGGTATCTGTGGAGAAGGTCGCAGATTGAGCAACAGTCGCTGGGCCTGGTTCTAGTGTGTTTGTTTTTTCCACATTTACAATGGTTGATTCCCCCGGGAAATGCAATCTGGAGTGGTGCAGAAGGAAAAGGAACATGCTGCTCCTTCCAAAAGCTCCAGGAAGAAGGTCTCCTCATCAGATCCTCCAACCCTGACAAAGCAATCTACCTCCAAACAGGGAGGTAAAGGGGCTGGGGAGAAGTCCAAGCAGGGGGGTGGAGATAAGGCCCCCTTGCCTTCTGAAAGATCCCCCCCCGTTCTAAGGGCGGCACCACTCTTTCCCTCTCCTTCCCCCCCCCCCCAGGTTCTCTGGGTCCCCAAGGGTCAGCTCTATTTCACCACCTCTTTCGGAGGTGGAGGACATGGATGATGAGTATCAACCATTTGCTTGCCTGGATGCTGCCTCCAGATTAAATCACAGGCATAAACTGGTGCCCAGGCCTGGGCTTAGCAATTCTGTGGGTGAATTTGACTTTCCTGATAATATCCAATCTCTTATTCATCGAGCCATTGTGCATGGCATAGCCCTTCAGGGTCGTTCCTCTGGCCAGGCAGATGTGGAGCTGGCAGTGGCCAAGCGCAGACACGTACAGGATCCGATTGCTCGCTCGGACAGGGCGCAGAGAGAGGTAGCCCCCTCCTTGAGGAGTGAGATTTCGATCCAGGAAGATGAAGAACAAAAGGAGACTAAACTCTCTGATGACGAAGGTTTGGCACCTGATGTCCCAGCTTTTGCCGGTTTGTTTCCTCCTAGTTTGTTTCGTTCCTTGCTATTCAAGGCCAGAGGTACTGCAGCCGTCGAGACTGAGGCTGACAAACAGAAGGAGAAAGAGAAGGGGGCGAAGGCCGATGCTTCAACCTCGAAGACGGCGCTTGAAGAAGTGTTTCTTTGTGGAGCCCGCAGCTCGGAAGGAGGAAATTCCCTCACCCAAGCTATTTCTGGATGTCATTCAGAAGCAGTGGGCCAAACCAGGTACCTTTCCCATCCCGGGTGGGAATGACAGGCGTTTCTATAATATGGAGCCTGATTTTTCTCAAGCATTGCAGGTGCCGGAGGTAGATGCCCCTGTGGCTCCTTGGCGTCCCCTATGCCTATGGTGGCAAGTGATGTGGCGGACAACTTGAAGGCTGAGGATAAGAGGACTGAATTGGCATTATGTAAGACTTTGCTAGCTGCAACGTGGGTGATAAAGGCCGCCTCCTTGGCTTCTTTCTTCAACTGAGCCACACTGATGTGGCTTGAACAGATGCAAGAGCGTGTGCCGCCGCACAACATACGGTTGCTCCAGGACATTGGCAAGGTCATGGCTGCGACCCAGTTTTCAGCTGATGCGACATGGAACGCTACTAAGTTTGCTTTCCTCCTCTGTTTCAGCTAGGCGCATGGTGTGGCTCCGGAATTGGCAGGCGGATGCCAAGGCGAAGTGGCAGCTGGTGGCGGGCCCAAATGCAGGAAGAAGCTGTTTGGCGAGGTCCTGGACCCTATCCTTATCGAAGATAAGAACAAACGTAAGGTTTTGCATGCCATGACTAAGAAGCAGGAATACAAGTATACACCTCACACACGTAGGACACCTTACAGGGGTTCTGACACTGACTATCATTACCAGACTAGGAATTTTCAGCCAAGTCAGGATAGGGGACAGGATAAGTCTTCCTACAGGGATAGGTCCCGTTCTCAGCCTCAGGGTAAATGGCCCTTTCGTGGTGGGATGACGCCCCTTCCGCAGAAATAAATGAACGGGCTTTGGAGGCTCCCGTAGGTGGCAGGTTGGCGTTGTTTGCCGACCATTGGGAGAGTAGTACATTGGACTTCTGGGTCCTGAATACAGTGAGATTTGGCCTATGGCTGGAATTCCTCTCCATCCCCCCGAATTCTTTTCAAACTTTGATGTCCTCCAAAAGTGAAGCCAAGAGGCTGCTTATGCGCCAGGACATTGACCATTTGGTGGAGATCCAAGCGTTTGAATGGTTCCAAGGGAGGACTGGGACAATGGATTCTATTTGAACCTTTTTGTAGTTCCAAAGTCGTCTGGGGTATGGCGGGCGATTCTTGACCTTAAAAGACAGAATCGTTTCCTAATTTACAAACGATTTAAGATGGCTTCCCTTCTATCCATCCTGGAGGGTGTCTGAGAAGGCAATTATTTGACGTCTATTGATTTAACAGAAGCCTATCTTCACATATTTTTTCCCAAACACAGGAAGTTCCTTCAGTTTTCCTATGCTGGTACCCATTACCAGTACAGGGCTCTTCCTTTTGGGCTGCCTTCAGCTCCCAGGACCTTTATGAAGGTCCTGGCGGCTCTGGCTGCTCATCTAAGAACAGTTCCCATCAGGCTTAATTGTTATTTAGATGACATCCTCCTCCAGGCGGAGTCCCCAGAATGGTCCCTTCAGGATCTGGGCCTGATGGTGGAAACCCTGCAGAGGTATGGGTTTTCCATGAATTTCCAGAAAAGCCATATGCGGCCTTCTACCAGGCTGTTGCATTTGGGGGCGGTCATTGATTCCACTGCTGGCATGGTTTTCCTCTCCCAGGATCGCAAGGCTAGTCTAGTCAAACTGATTCGGCAGGTACAAAAAGAGAGGCGGGTACCTATCGTCACCTTGTCCCAGCTGTTAGGGAAGATGATATCTTATATTGATCTGGTCTCCTGAGCGAGGCTCCATGCTAGGCCCCTCCAGTGGTTCCTCCTCCCGTACCAAAGGAGTAAATGCAGCGCCTCCCCTTTTTGGGTTCAGGTACCCCCTCAGGTGCAGCTTTCCTTGAAATGATGGGTTTCTTCTGCCCTAACTAAGGGGTGTGTGTTCAGGGAACTGAAAAGGCTCACCCTGACCACATATGCGAGCCTTTATGGTTGGGGGGAGTTGCTGGGTACACAATTGGCACATGGCTGCTGGTCCCCTTCAGACCTTACTCATAGCATAAATTGACTGGAATTGCAGGCGCTCATCTGGCCCTCCAACGCTTTCAGGCTCTTGTAGAGCACAGGCACGTCCTGCTATTGACAGGCAATGTAGCTGCAAAAGCGCATGTAAACAGGCAGGGAGGCATGCATTCCAGGGCCCTCTGGGTGGAGTCTCAACGTCTCAGGTTGTGGGCAGAGAGACACCTGCTGTCCATCAAGGCGGAACACATCTCCGAGGAAGCAAATCACCAAGCGGATTGGTGAGCAGGGATCAGATGGATCAGATGTGGCAGCTGGACCCGGAGCTGTTCGAGGAGATCTGCCAGATGTTCGGACAGCCAGAGATGGACCTCTTTGCATCTCCAGAAAACGCCCAACTCTCAAGGTTTTTTACGAGGTTCCCAACTCGGGGAGCGGAGGGGAGCAGTGCCCTGCGCAACAAGTGGCCGCAGGGGTTGCTTTACGCCTTTCCCCCACTCCCATTGATTCCGGGGGTGCTGGGGAAGATTGTGGCAGAGGGGGCGGAGGTAATCATGGTCGCCCCATATTGGCCACGCAGACCGTGTTTTGCGGATCTCATAGGTCGGTCCATTGCCAAACTATGGATGATCCCGTAAGAGAGGATCTCCCTTCGCCAGGGACTCCTGGTTCATCCAGACCTGCAGTGGCTCCGGTTGACCACCTGGTATTTGAAAGGGAGATCTTGAAGGAGGCAAAGTTCTCCTCATGGGTGATTCACACCATCGTAGCCTCTAGGCGCCCTTCCACGACCAGAATTTACAATGCCACGTGGTCTATCTTTTGTGGTTGGTGCCGTTCGGCACGGGTGGATCCCAAGCACCCCATCTCTGCCTGCTATCCTGGAACTTCTCCAGGACGGGCTGGAGAGGGCCTGTCCCATAATACCCTTCGTAGCCAGATTTCGGCCCTGTCCCTGCTGGACGGTTGGGAGAGTCTGAGCTGCCATCCTGTGGTGAAGAGGTTTTTGAAGGGGGAGGCAAATCTTCGTCCACGGTAGTTCACAGGTTTCCGTCATGGGATTTGTCCACGGTTATTCTGGCTCTCATGGATCCCCCCTTTGGGCCCCTGAGAATGGTCTCCCTTCAGTTCCTTACCTTGAAGGTGGCCTTCTGGGGCGCCATCACATCTGCAAGGAGGATCTCCGAGCTGGGGGCTCTGTCGGTCAGAGAGGATCTCTGAATTTTCTATCCTAACATAGTCATTTTGAGACTCGACCCCGCTTTCATCCCCAAGATTAATTCATACTTTCATATGGCTCAGGAGTTAGTTCTCCCGGATTTTTGTCCCAATCCCATGCATGAAAAGAAGACCTAGCACAAGTTGGATGTACGGAGGGCTCTCTGGATTTATATTAAGAGGATAGAGCCTTCCAGGAAGACTGAGGCCTTGTTTGTCTTGTTCCAGCCGTCAGCGATAGGATCTAGGGTGTCCCCTTCTACCATTGGGCGGTGGTTACGGGCTTGCATTGCCCGGGGCCATTCCACTAGGAGCGCAGCCACCACGGCTGTATGGAACACTCAGGCTCTGATTGGGGATATTTGTAGGGCAGCGACGTGGGCTTCCCCATCACCATTTGTCAAACACTATTGGCTCAATGCATTTGCGTCTGCCGAAGTGTCGTTCAGGGGATACATGATTCCTCGGGTACTAGGGACTGCCGCTTTGGTATGTCCCATTTCTGCACCCTCCTGTGCCATCAGCTAGAGAAGGAACATTGGTCCTACCTGAACGATCTTCTCAGCATGGCGCAGAATGGTCCAGATCCCCCCCCCCCCTGTTTGATGTGTTAGGTCCGTGTCTCTGGGGCTATTTATGCTGCGGGCAGGGCCTATTCTTCTTGTGTTTCCCTAGTTGGAGCTGCGCCTCATCGGAATTGGAAGTCAGCAAGGGAAGCTGGAGGCGTGGCTTCAATTCTGACTCAGTCTCTTGAGCAAATAAGGATTGAACTTCCACTTCTGGACCCTCCTGCGCCACGCTGAGAAGAATGTTCAGGTATGACTAACGTTCCTTTTTTCCAAGATTTTACCAGGTATTATATGTCAGATTGATTGGTTTGTACTTTCCTGTGTCTACCGTTTCCCTTTTTTAAATGTTAGAGGAGTGTTGATTCTATTCCAAGCATCTGGCACTTCTGTATTTAAGCTTTCAGTCAATGATTCTGAGATAACACCCACTAGTTACTTTAACACCCTGCAGTGTAATCCATCTCATTCAAGAGAATTTGATTTGTTTAGAACAATTAGGTGTTTTCTCACACTTCCTTATCTATTTTGATCTTCATTTCTCTTCTCCTCATAGTATCAATTCAATTAAGTTGTACTGTTTTTTTCCTGTTGTGAAAAGACAGATGTAAGGTAGGAATTAAGCATTTCAGCATTCTCTCTGATTTTCACAAATGAAAATGTTGCAATTTTGACATCTTCTCCAAACAATGGGTCATCAGTTTCCTTGACTTTTTTCCTGTTTCAGACCAATCCTCAAAATCCTTCTTTGTTATTTTCAGCATTTAGAACAAGACTTTGCTCATGCTAACCCTTAGCCTTCCTAACACATCCTTGCAGATTCAGATTATTTCCTTATATTTTCTTTTTGTTAATTTGATTGATTTTCCTCCTCCAATATTTTATTCTGTGACTGGAAAAGAAATGTTTAGTGCACAAATGGGTATTTCTCCTGTGCGCTGCTTGGAGAGTCCAAGCATGGGTTAACACAGTCTAACTGCCCTAGGACTGAGTGAGTTTTTTCTGTTGACCACGCCTCCCTTTCCCTCGCACAAGTCAGTTTAAAAACTCAGACCGCCCGTTTGGACTACATCTGAGGGGCTCCTCAGTCCTAGAGCAGTTAGCTTAGGCTCCCCAACAAGTAACAGAAGAATTTCGTTTGGATTACCAAGTCCAGGCTCTTAGAGCTTGGCTAGCCAGCTCGGACGGTTCCTTTCAGGCCGTTCCGAGTTGCTGGCTGTGCGATTGACCAGCTGACTCCCGGAGGCGCGAGCAGGTTAATTGGCTTGCCCGGCGGCTGCCGGCAAGCGGAGCAGCGGCGGGAGGCTTTCCGACTGCGTTTTGAAATACCGGGCAATACAAGACCGCGCAAAGCGATCGGGTGCTTTGGCGACGGCGGCGACGGCAATCTCCTCTGACCAGCAACAGCACCGGCCATTTTGAAGGTTTTCACGCGCTTTTTGCCGCAAACCAACGGTCGAAACTGCAAGTGAAGGTGGGCGCGCAGCGGTGGCCATTTTAAGGCGCCTGCGTTGCAGTCCGAGGAGGGATAGAGCCGCACGGAGGTCCCTGGCATTCCTTCGGCGTCGTGAACAGCCCCGACGAATTGCGGCCTTGTCTGGGGCACCAGCAAGGCCCAGATAGTGAACCTCTGATCTTCCCTGTGGTGGTTTGAAAGTGAGGGGGATTTTGGCCTCAGCCGTTCCCTGCCTCACCACTGTAGCTGCGGGCGCTTTTTGACCGGCTGGCTGGCGACCCTTCAGCGATTCCCGCCCCACTTTGCTGACTCTGCTAATACCACGCAGGCCAGTATGGCAGATGAGAATCTGGGCGCGCAGGAGATGCAGGCTGGGCCCCCTCATAAGCGAAGCAGGATAGATCCCCCCCAAAGGGGGTAGAACAGGGAGGGGCACCACCAGGAAGGCATCTCCTGATAAACATGAGGGGCCCCGCAAGCAAAGGTCCCCTAAGTCTCACAGGCTCGAGCATTCACCTGACCGGGGGGAGACCACACCTGAGCCACCCCCAGTCCAAAGGGGTGAGAGGGAGCCAGATTCCCCTCGAGGGGATAGATCACCCCTGTCAGTGGGAGAAATTTCAAGGGACTCCTCCCCTGATGCTTCATGGGGCTACCCTGACTCACCCAGTTCATCTGTCAGGGAGGACCTGGAGCCCTTCCAGGAAGCCCTTCCGGCGGAGGAAGGCTCCAATTTCAGGAGGGCCAGGAGGCATTCAGCCCCTGCCACTTCTAGGTCCAGAGAAGACAAGGGTCCAGCCCTGTCAGCCGAAATGAGGGAGATAATAACTAAAGCTATCTCCCAGGGTATAGCAGAGGGTATCAAGCAAAAGGAGACCCGGCCTGCTAGCACGCCTAGGCCTAAGGCTTCCTCAGCCCCGGTAGCTGACCAGGCCCCACCTTCTCCGGGCACCTCAGTGGCCACTGAGGAATCTACCTGGGAGGAGGGTGAGATAGATGATTTTGAATTATCAGAGGATGAGGATCTTCCTCCTGATAAACCAGCCTTCACTGGTCTATTTAAACCATCTCTCTTTAAATGCATTCTGCACAAGCCAGAGCAGCTACCGATTTTGGTCCTGCCCCTAAATCCACGACCGCCCCCTTGGTGGCGACTAAGGACCACAAGGAGGGTCTGTTCAAGGAGACAGCTCCTACTCAGGAGTTGATCCCAGTCCCTGACCTGTTTATGGACGTGGTCCAAAGACAGTGGGTCCAGCCAGGTACCCTGACCAATCCCGGAGGGGGTGACAAGACCTTGTATGCTGTGGAAAGCAAAATGGAAGAAGTCTTGAAGTTTCCCGAGGTGGATGCTCCGGTGGTCTCTCTGACCTCTAATTCGAACTTACCAGCAGACCTCTTGGAAGGTCTTAAAGCGGAGGATAAACGCTCAGAAAAAGCATGCCACAAGACTCACCAGGCGGCTGCCTGGGCCATCAGAGCATCCACCTCGGCATCCTTCTTTACCAGAGCATCCGCCCTCTGGTTGAGACAATTAAGATCTAAGCCTCCTGCCGGGGGATCCCAGTGGCGGCACGACATTAACAAAATAATCACAGCAGTAGAGTATTCAGCGGATGCCTTGTTCAATGTGGCTAAGTTCGCATCTAGGGCGCTGGCACCTAATATCACTTTGCGCCGCCTACTGTGGCTTCGCCACTGGCAGGCGGACATGAAAGCCAAATGGAAGCTTGCTTCCGCCCCCTTCAAGGGGGGACAGCTCTTCGGGGAGGCCCTGGACAAGTTTGTCATTGAAACAAAAGACAAACGAAAGATCCTTCCAGCCACGCTTAGAAAGAATGAGCGGAAAGGTTCGGGCTCCTTTAGGAAGCAGTCCTTTCGAGTACAGGAAACCACTCAGGCTTCCAGTTCCTTGGTTTTACAAAATTTTTAGGAAGAAGGGTAATGGGTAAGATTACAAATTATGACAGCTACATTATGCAGGAAATGGCACTCCCCCTGGTTCTCATAACTTTCACTTGTTAATACATTAGGTAATTACTACTTAGCAATTTTTTGACAGCATATTTTTACCTTATATCTTCCAATAATTTCAATCTATTTTATATCAAACAGAAAAAATTCCCTGTATCAGCAATTGCATTGTTTTTCTAACTCACTTTTGTGATCTAAGTTTTCTCAATGTTGCCTCTTCCCCCCTCCCCACCAGCAAAGTTCCGGCACCTCCCGTGTCTTGTGTGTCTTGTGTAGTGTCATCAGCTTTATCTAGGAGAGCTTTGTTTTTTTCCATAAAGGCCTCCACCTCCATAGTTGTATTAATTCTGATTCTACTGCCCTCCCATAATACCAGCATGCCTTCTGGCAGCAGCCACCGGAACCAAACCCCTTTCTCAAATAGTTTCTTCGCTAAGAGCGAATAATTTTTTCTTTTATCTCTAACTTTCTTTGGGATTTGTTTCAGGATGACTATCTCTCTATCCTTGTATTTTAATATTTGCCCCCTTTGTGCACTCAGAATCTATTTATTTATTTATATTTATTTATATTTGGTGCTTCTAGACCGCCCCCTCTCCCAGAAGGGACTCGGGGCGGTGTACAGTCCATAGAGAATATCACAAAATACAATAAAAAGTTAAATATGTACAGTTTGGAGGAGGTTAAAATGCAAGTAAAAGAACTGTACAAAGCTGATATAAATATAAGTTTTAAATCCCTAAAACAGACACAACAAATTTAAAAACCCCTAAGATAACCAGATAATAATACATTTGCCAGGAGGGACAGTTGTAATTATGCCAGGCCTGCTAATCGGAACAGGTGAGTCTTCAATTTTTGCCGGAAGGAGCGGAGGTCAGAAGTGGTTCTAATGTCGGGGGGGAGGTCATTCCAGAGGGTTGGGCCCATCACAGAGAAGGCCCTACTCCTTGGTGTCGCCCGTGCCAAGTGCCTAGTGGACGGCACCAGGAGAAGTCCCTCCCTGTGTGAGCGAATTGGCCGCAGGGATGTATGTGGGAGGATGCGATCCCGCAAGTAACTAGGTCCCGTGCCATGGAGCGCTTTAAAGATGGTAATCAGCACCTTGAAACGCACCCGAAAAACCACAGGTAGCCAGTGCAGCTCGCGCAGGAGAGGTGTTACGTGGGAGTACCTCGTACTCCCCATCACAGCCCGCGCGGCTGCGTTCTGAACTAACTGCAGTCTCCGGGCGCGTCCCAAGGGCAGCCCCATGTAGAGAGCGTTGCAGTAATCCAGGCGGGACGTCACCAGCGCATGAGTGACCGTGCGTAGGGCATCCCGGTCCAGTAGGGGGCGCAATTGGCGCACCAGGCGAACTTGGTGGAACGCCCCCCTCGCCACGGCTGCCACATGGTCATCCATTGACAGCCGGGCATCAAGGAGGACGCCCAAATTGCGCGCCCATTCCACAGGGGGCAATTGTTCGCCCCCTATGGCCAGCGATGGAATCAGCTGGCTGAACCGAGGTGCCGGTAGCCACAGCCACTCGGTCTTGGAGGGGTTGAGTTTAAGTCTGTTGTCCCCCATCTAGACCCCGACGGCTTCCAAGCACCGGGACATCACTTCGACAGCCTCGTTGGGGTGGTTTGGGGTTGAAATATACAGCTGAGTATCATCAGCGTAGAGGTGATACTCAACCCCAAAACCACGGATGATCTCACCCAGCGGCTTCACATATGTGTTGAACAGGAGAGGCGAGAGGACCGACCCCTGTGGCACTCCACAAGTGAGTGGCCTCGGGGTCGACCTCTGTCCCCCTGTCAACACACATTGCCTCCGGTCGGAGAGGTAGGAGCCGAACCACCGCAAAACGGTACCTCCGACTCCTATCCCCTCCAACCGGCACAATAGGATACCATGGTCGATGGTATCAAAAGCCGCCGAGAGGTCTAATAGGACCAGGATAGAGGAACAACCTCTATCTCTGGCCCTCCAGAGATCATCAACCAACGCGACCAAGGCTGTCTCTGTGCTGTGCCCGGGTCGGAAGCCGGACTGGCATGAGTCTAGATACTCGGATTCGTCAAGGTGTCGTGGAAACTGCTGCGCCACCACATTCTCAACAACCTTCGCTAGAAACGGAAGGTTGGAGACTGGACGATAGTTAGCTAGCTCCATTGGGTCGAGTGAAGGCCTCTTAAGTAAGGGCCTCACCACCGCCTCCTTCAAGGCGGTTGGTAAGGATCCCTCACCCAATGAGGCATTCACCAGGCCCAGAAGCCAGCCTCGGGTCACCTCCCAAGATGCCAGTACCAACCAGGAGGGACACGGGTCCATTAAACATGTGGTGGGTCGCAGCCGTCCACGCAACCTATCCAAATCCTCGGGGGCAACAGAATCAAACTCCTCCCAGGATGGTCTCACAAGACTCGCTGTTGGTGGCCCGTCCGGTCCACTGAGGGGGGCCCATCCGCTCCGGATCTGAGCGACTTTATCCTGCAGATATTCCCCAAACTCCTCTGCTCTGCCCTGCAAGGGTGCCCCCTGCGTCCTCTGTGACAAGAGGGAGCGGGTCACCCTAAACAGGGCGGCAGGGCGGTTATCCGCGGACGCAATAAGAGCAGCGCAATATCTACGTTTGGCCGCCCTTAATGCCACAAGGTAGGTCCGTAAGTAGGCTCTTACCTGTGTTCGATCAGATTCGGAGCGTGAGGACCTCCACCTGCTCTCTAGACGTCTCCTATGGCGCTTCATCACCCTCAGCTCCTCGGTATACCAAGGAGCCCGGGTGGGTCGCTGCCGCAGGAGAGGTCGCAAAGGCGCAACCCGGTCCAAGGCCCCAGCCGCCGCCCTATTCCAGGCGGCCGCTAGGTCCTCTGACCGAGCGCGGGTCAGGGCTACAGGTAATGGCCCAAGCTCCGTCTGGAACCTATCCGGCTCCATCAGGTGCTTGGGGCGGTACCAGCTTGGACCATCTGGTCCCGCCTCCTCGCGGTGGGGGGTAGCGCCAGGGAAGTCCAGCCGGAGACATGAGTGATCTGACCATGACAGGGGTGTAACAACAAAGTCCCCTATACCCAGATCACTCGTCCACTGCTCAGATACAAAAACAAGGTCCAATGTGTGGCCACCTTCGTGTGTGGGGCCCTGAATTAACTGGGTCAGGCCCATGGCTGTCATGGAAGCCATGAACTCCCGAGCCACCTCAGACGCTGCTCCCGTCGACGGCAGGTTGAAATCCCCCACAACCACAAGCCTGGGGATCTCAACCGCCGTCTCCGAGATCAGCTCGAGGAGCTCGGGCAGGGCTGCTGATGTATAGCGAGGAGCCAAGTATACAATCAGCAAACCCAACTGCCTCCCTGGGCCCCATTTCACACCAAGGGACTCACACCCGGATATCTGAGGAACAGTGAATCTCATCTCTTGTAGTCTTTTTAAGAAATTTAATGTGAACCTCTCTTGGAACATTGTGTGTTCTAGCATAAGCTGAATTAACTCTATAGACCAGGTCAATATCCCATCCCAACTGCTGTCTGTCTTTTTTGATATATTCAGCGAGTAGGTTTGTCATAATTTCCCTCAAATCTTCATCATCAGCCTCAATTACACTTTGAAATCTAAGGAAAAAAGACATCCTTTCAAATTCCATTTTTATCTGATGGTTCTCAAGTTTTTGGTTTCCTCTCTGGACCCCCCTCACCTCCCCCCTCATCTCAGCTGTCCCCTCCTCTAAAAGTTCCAGTCTCTGTGAGTTTTGAGCCGTTCGGTTTTGGTTCTCTCTGAGCTGTTCATTCATTTCTTTCAGTTGGTTTTTCAAGTCCTCCTGCCCCTTTAAGAACTTTTGAAGCAACTGGTGAGTTAGGTCCTCCTCAGGGGCTTTGGGTTGTAGTAAAGATGTTAATGTCTGTTGTCCACTGGGGCTGGACGTTGAGGATGTTGGAGCAGAGCCAGCAAAGCCTGGTTTCCCAGGTGGGGGTCTTTTCGGTGCCATTTTAGTAAAGAGAAACTCAGAGGTGTCTGTGTCCATAGGATGAAATGGCAACTATGAAAAGGGGATAGCCAAGAGAGATCACGAGACAGGCAGTCCAGACAATAATAGGGACCTTTTCTATAGTTCAAATCCAGACAATAAAATCCATTACTCCAAGTCCAGGGTACAGTATATCAAGAGGTATTTCTGGGTGTCACGGAGACAAAGACCAAATGCCAGCAAGTTCTATGGGTGGAGTCAAATTTCAAAGTGCATAAAGACAGCGGAAGTATGCCATCTTGCCTTGCCAGCACGGGATCAGAAGGCAACAAATCAAAAGTTTTCAAAGTTTTCAAAAAGAACAGATCATAACTTCTCTTTCACAATTGCAGCAGGGTATTCATCTGCTTGCTTGCTATGAGTGTGATTCCATTCTAGAGCTCTCCCCCTCCTCCTCTGAGGGCAGAGAGCAGTCCAAAGCCGCTTTTCCAAGGGGGGGGGGGAATTCCACTCCCTCCAATCGCACTTCCCAGGAACAGATTGAAAATCTTTAAAAAGCTGTCAATCCTTCATTAAACAATCAGAGGGGGAATCGGGGAGCGTTTCCATCTCACCACATTGCAGCTGCAGCCTTCAGATCGTCAAATTCGTCCAGCAGCCTCGAAGCGAAAGCGCGCGGAAGCATGGAAGGCTTCCAGTTCCTTGACTTCCTACCAGAGGCCCTACCCACAGTCAGGGAATAGGGGCCAGGACAGATCCTCCTATGGGTCGAGGGGAAGGCCACAACAACAGCACTCCTTTCGAAAGCCCTTTCGAGGAGGCGCCAACTCCCGTCAATTCCGCAGGAGGAAGTGACCACCACAGTGTTCCTCCCATAGGGGGTCAGCTCCAGATATACGCCGACAGGTGGGAGGAGATAACCTCAGACAACTGGGTCCTCAACACAATCAGGAGGGGCCTAGTGTTAGAGTTCCTATCCTTTCCACAATGGAAGTTCGTCCATTACCCGACCCCCAAGAATTCCCAAAAGAGGGACCCCATGCAGAAGGAAATCCTTCATCTGCTAAGCATAAGGGCCATAGAACCCGTTCCAAAGGACCAGGAAAAGCAGGGGTTTTACTCCATCCTCTTCCTGGTCCCGAAGAACTCAGGAGGGTGGAGGGCTATCTTGGATCTAAAGTGCTTAAATCAACATCTGGCCTACAAACGATTCAAGATGCAGTCCCTCCACTCCATCCTAGAATGTGCAAGACAGGGAGACCTGCTCACATCTATAGATTTGAGGGAGGCCTACCTGCACGTCCCCATTCACGCTGCCCACAGGAGGTTCCTGAGGTTCTACTACGACGGGAGGCACTACCAGTACAGGGCTCTGCCCTTCGGCCTCTCGTCCGCCCCCAGGACCTTCACAAAGATACTGGCAGTGGTGGCAGCTCACCTTCGGAAGCATCCGATTCATCTAGAGTGTTATCTAGACGACATCATCATACACTCCTCCAACCAGAGCCAGGCCAGAAGGGACTTTCAGATGACCATACGAACCCTGCAACACCACGGGTTCTCAGTGAATCTACAGAAGAGCCACCTGGAACCGACCACCCGCATCCAACATCTCGGCGCCATCATAGACTCCGTGTCTTGCCAGGTATTCCTGTCCCCGGACAGAATGACAAACCTTCAGAACAAACTCCGCCTATGCAGAAGGTCCAAGTCAGTGCCGATCTTACATCTATCCCAACTCCTAGGCATAATGATATCCTGCCTGAAGGTGGTTCCCTGGGCGGGCCTACACGCCAAAGAACTACAGTGGGTCCTCCTGCCAATGCAGAGGGCAAAGACAAGCAACTCGCCGCGGTGCGTAACCCTAATGCCAAAGGTGGTTCGATCCCTAGCTTGGTGGAGGACAGCGGCAGTAAAGAAAGGGTGCTTCTTCAAGGAACCCGAAAGGCTGGTCGTAACAACCAACGGCAGCCTGCAGGGTTGGGGGGCACACTGCCAAGGCCGGCTTGCCCAGGGCAAGTGGACACAGAGGGAGGCGGGCCACAGCAGAAACTGGCTAGAACTGAGGGCGGCCTGCCTCGCGTTACATCAGTTCGCTTCTCAGATTGTGGGTCATCATGTCCTGTTGCTAACAGACAATGTAGCCACAAAGGCCCACATCAACAGGCAAGGTGGCACGCACTCCAAGAATCTCATGCGGGAGGCGGAGTCCCTGTACAGCTGGGCGGAGCGACATCTGGCGTCCATAAGAGCGGACCACATATCGGGAACAAGCAATCAGGAAGCGGATTGGCTGAGACGGCAGACAATCGACCACTCCGAATGGCGGCTACATCTGGACATCTTCAGCCAGATTGTGAGGAGATTCAGCAAACCGCAAGTAGACCTTTTTGCCACCCACACAAACACACATCTGCCCCGCTTCTTCTCTCGTTACCATTCGCCGCTAGCGGAAGGGACGATGCACTGAGGAGCTGTTGGCCCTCAGGACTTCTGTACGCATCCCCCCCCTTCCACTCATGCCCTGGGGAAATCTGAGATCAATGGACCGTGGCTGATTCCCTTCCGCATATCTTTTGAGATATTGAGAAAAATAAAAGTCTTTAAAAGTATTCTAATTAATAAACAAACTTTAATAATAAAATAATAAAAGTAAATGAAACAGAAAATAACTAATGGTTACACTTTGATAATGAAAGCTACGTCTGCCAAGCTGGCAGCCAAACAAAGAAGAAAAGAATTTAGTTCTGGAATGTGTAAACGCATGCGCAATAAATCACTTTCAGATAAGAACTTTTTGTTTTATGACCTGCGCAATAAAGCTTTCTTAGTTTAACTCTTGAGTGTCAGTTTAGGCAGTTCAGGCCTAGCAAACCTTTTAACATCGTGACACCCTTTCTTTTGCTAGTCTGGGCTGACGTCATCAAATCATCAATTAAGGCACATCTTCTTTCGCAGATATTCGTGTTGATTTGCGGCAAGTGGTTTGTTAAGCATGTCTGCGATCTAATCATGTGTAGAAACATATTGCAATTTAACAAAACCTTGCTTAACTAATTGCTTTGTGTTTTGATAACGAATGTCAATGTGTCTGGACCTAGAACCTGTGAAATGTGACTCAGAAATATAAACCACAGATACATTATCTTCCATCACGGTGATTCGTCGAATCGGACGTGTCCAGATATCTGTGATCAAAGCATCAAACCACGTTAGAGAATTACAAGCATCTGAAACACAAGCATATTCAGCTTCAGTAGATGAACATGAAACAAAACTCTGTTTTCTCACTTGCCAGTAAACAGGACAACCATTTAGGAACATCATGTAACCAGAAGTGCTTTTGCGTGACTTCTTGTCGCTCGCCCAGTCGGAATCAGAAAAACAAATCAACTTTGGTTGATCAGTGTGTGTTGGTTCTAGCAATAACTTCATGTGTTTAGTGTGTTTCAGGTATTTCAACAACTTCTTAATGCATGACCAATGAAATTGTGTTGCCTTACCTACGTGTCGTGATAAAAGATTAACACTAAGTGCGATGTCAGATCTGGTCCAACTACTAATGTATAATAGTGAACCAATGACTGAACGATAAAGTGTTTGATCCTCGAACTCAGGACTTGGTTCATGTGTTAAGTTGTGAAAATCTGTTTGCATGGGTGTCTTTGTTGTGCTAGCATCTTTCATGTTGCAATGATGTAGAATGTGGTCAATTTTCTCTTCTTGTGAAAGACTAAACCCCTTCTGTGTCTTTTCAATTTGAACACCTAAATAAGTGCTAATGTGTCCTAAAGATTTTAGTGTGAAGTATCTCTGCAAACTCTTAGCAAAAATCTCACTCATTTTCTTATTTGGACCAATATAAACAATATCATCAACATAAACAAGAATTATCTCATATGCATTGTTAGATCTTTTTGTGAACACGCATTCATCAGTTTCGGACTTAATAAAGCCCATTGAATTTAGTTTGTCAGTAAGACATAAATACCACATTAAACCTGACTGTTTCAGACCATAAAGACTTTTGTTCAGGAACCAGGTATCCCCTTCTTGCTTTCGGAATCCTGGAGGGCTTCTCACGTAGATCTCTTCATCTAGGTCTGCATGTAGATAAGCTGTGTCCACATCAAATTGAAAAACTTCTAAACCAAGAATAGTTGCAGTGGTTAAAGCAATTTTTACACTTTCAGTTCTTACTGTTGGTGAGTAAGTGTTTGTGTAGTCCTCAGGATAACGTTGAGCGAAACCCTGAGCTACAAGTCTGGCTTTGTATAAAGACTCACCATTCGGTTTCTTCTTGATTCTGTAGACCCATCGGGTGCCAATGACTTTCTTGTTTGCTGGAGGTTTTGCAGGTGTGAATACATTAAGTTTCTTTAAACTGTCCATTTCATCCTGCATTGCATCATACCACTTGTCTTGTTCTGAATCAGGAAGCTGTTTGATTTGTGTGAATGTCTCTGGAGGAAGAGTAACGTTGCAAATCAAAGGTAATGGTGACTTTGTCAGTTGCCATGAATAACGTTGTGGAGGGATTCCTTTTGTGACCCTCTTGGAGCGTCTAGGAGCAACAGACCAGTCTTCTTCTTCTTCTTCATCATCATCCTCGTCCTCACGTTCGTCGCTAGCATCAGCATCCGCGGCTTGCGAAGACGGAACATCAGGTTGTGAAGAACTGGTAGAAGGAATATCTGCCTGCGAATTGTCATCAGGCTGCGTGGCATCTGGAACACCATCTTTAGGAAAATAAACTTCAGGATCATTGGAATGAATCCTGGACCAGTCAATGTCTTCCTCAAAATTTGCAGATTGTGAAATGACAATCACATGTTTAGTATCAATGAATTTGTACCATTTTGAATTATCATCAATACCCATAAATCTCAGTCTCTTTGCTACTGTACCTCCCTTTCTTCTTTGACTTAAGGGAGTGTTCACCATAGCATATGAACCAAAAATGTGGAGGTTCTTGAGATCAGGCTTGTAGCCATACAGCATGTAGAAAGGAGTTTGATTGATTACACTGCTCCAAGTACGGTTGACAATGTAATTTGCATACTTGATTGCTTCACCCCAGTATGCGTTACTGAGATTGGCATCTTCTAGAAGACAACGCATCATGGTTTGTAGAACCCCTTGTCTTCTTTCTACAACTCCGTTATGAGCCGGTGTATATGGAGCAGATGTCTGATGAAGAATTCCATTCTTACGCATCCAGTCCTGGAAACGCTGAGACATGAATTCTGCACCACGGTCACTCTGGATTCTGGCGATGCGAACTTGGTATTGTGTAGAAACAAACGCTGCAAAGTCTTTAAAGATCTGAAAGGTCTCAGATTTCTCTCTCATAGGATATACAAATCCATATCTAGAATGATTATCTACAATTGTTAAAAAATACTTTCTGCCACCAAGTGTTGGTGGGAAAGGACCCACTATGTCAGTGTGTACCAAATCAAAAATGCGTGTTGACTGGCGTGTAGCGTGTTTTGGAATTGGAGCCGCCTTAGATTTAGCCTTTTTGCAAACGGCACAATCCAAAAACACCTTACACCCCTTTAGATCCAAACCTTTTGCGAACTCCGGCATCTTTCTAAGAACACGGAAACTGGCATGCCCCAATCTTCTGTGCCACTTGTGAATACACCTGGAATGCAAAGGTTTACCAGTTAGTGAATTCTCAACATTAACAGTTTCATGAGGACCCTCAGGCTTGCTCTGAGCAATCTGTTTCTGTTTTCTTTGTTTGTTGGCTTTAGGAGCCTTTGGCACAGTAACGTTTTCTCTCTCTGGGATAACTCTCTCTGGGTCTACGTTGTGCCTTTTGGGAGTTTGCATACTTGCCTGTGCTTGCCCTTTAGGCTTTGGCTTTAAGTAATAAACACCACCAATCAGCATAGTTTCAGCAATAATATCACCATCTTTAACTAAGTAACTTGCTTTTTCGAGGTGGTGAACCTGGAACTTTAAATCTCTAGACAAGTGACTTTGATTAAGCAAATTACTGGTTGCTGAAGGTATGTAATAAACATCAGGGATGTGTGTATCGAGCTCTTCAATGTAAAGAGTTCCTTTTCCCATAACCTTGCAAGTGTGGTTGGTGAAGGAATACAGTTCTCGATACTCGGGCTCTGGTTCGCCCATCTCTGTGAAAAGTTTCCTTCTGTGGGTAACGTGCACAGCTGCTCCACTATCTAAAGTCCACAAAAGACGTCTGTCGAACTTTGGATCAGGTTGTGGAACGTTGGTTATGGCCAGTGTCACAAGTGGAGCTTGTGAATCACGCCTTGGACCACGACGGCCTTGTCTTCCGCCTCTACCTCTGCCTCTGGAATCTGTTCCTCTGGGCTGGTACGTGACGGGAGCTGGAACTCGTTGGGGACAATCCCGGGTGTCATGTCCCACACGGTTGCAGGTGTAGCATTTTGGCATCCTTGGAGCGTAGCCTCTTCCTCGGAAGGGACGTCTGGCTGGAGCCTTTAACGCTGGAGGCCGTTGCAGATGTGGTGTAGCTAACCTGATAGCTTCGTCTTCCACTAAAAGTCTGCAAACGTGGTTAACTGTGCGTTGAGCAATAGGCACGTAGTTAATCTTTGCAACAGCATCTTTCCATTCATAATTCAATGAGTTAATGATGATGCTAATCATTTGGATATCATCGATTACATGGCCATTTTGTCTCAATTCACTTCTCATTCTTTTCAGTTTGGTCAAATGTCCACCAATTCGTTCACCAGGTTTCAACTTCGAACCATGGAACTCAGACATGAGCAAACATGAGGATTCAATTGAAACGGGCCTGTAGCAATCTTCCAAAATAGCCCATATTTCTTGGGCAGTTGCATCAGGTGGAAAGATACCTTGGATCTCATTTTCCATTGACATGAGTAAAGTCGTGATTGCTCTGTTTTCGAGGTCTCTTATCGCAGGTGTCCAGGATTGACGGGGAGGATTAAAAACCATGGAATATGTGCCTTCTCTTCGAAGCAAGAGCGCAAATTCACTGACCCAGGCTTTATAATTCTCTCCTGACTCCTTTAATTTGGACTCACCAGTCAAGGGGGTGACTGTGAATACCTGCTGAGGAACAATTTGTTGCTCTGGTTGCAAATCTGGTTGTTGAACCAGGGGATGCTGGGGTTGCATCATTGGCCTTTGCGTGGCAACATCAAATTGGCTTCCTCGAATTCGCCTTTGGCTTTGCCCTTTTCCATCTAGGGAGGATTCAGCACCGCCAGGGGGTGTTGAAGACTTATCCTTTGAGGGCAAAGCTTGGGCTTCTGTAAAACTCATAGACAGATCTCTAAAAATCTGGTCCAACTGCTTCATCTTTTGCTGTAATCATTTTTCTCCGCCAGCAGATGGCAGTGCAGCTTCACTTTTTGGCTGCCTCACCTTTCTATACGTATGCGGAAGTTCAGTTGACTCAAAGGGACCACATGACCTCGGTGACGTGTACATGTCTCTTTGTTCTGATTGACCAATGAACTCTGTGGGGTGTGTCTTAGGCTGTTGTTTTGAAGACAAGATGGCGTCCTCAGACATTTTGGGAATGGGGGAGCTTCTCCTACTTCGCCTTATCTCTTCAAAACACACTCTCGCCTCCCTAGCATATCTTTCGAAATGTTCTATTTGATCAAGATAGCTTTGCATTTCTTGCTCATCATCTGGGGGGATTTCATAAAATCTGCTTTCTGCGTGGGAGGATTTTTTTTGTGCCGACAGTTGCCATTCATCAATTGTTTGATAATCTGCGAGGGTCTGGGAATGGAGTGGCTCTGGCAGAGTGGGAAGTTTTGGCTTGGCCCCCAAAAATTCATAATCTCCTGGAGATATTTTAGAAGGAGGAACCACTGACCTCGTTTCATGGATGTCGCGTCCTGTAGCTCCTTCCCCCACATTTGGCTCGGCACTTTGTTGCTCCTGAAGCACGTTTTGATCTTGCTTCTCTGTGTCCGAGGGGGCCTCCTTGTCAGAGGAAGCTGATTCATCTGTGCTCGTCCCATCTTTCCTTTTCTTTTTTTTCTTTTTCTCCGACATTGCTAATTAGGCTTAGTCGGTTATCTTTAGATAGCATGAAGGGAAAATACAGCCATAAATTGTAGCCATCTCAGCTACAACCATCCTCTGCTACCAAGTTGTCAGGGAAAAAAAATGCCCTGGGGAAATCTGAGATCAATGGACCGTGGCTGATTCCCTTCCGCATATCTTTTGAGATATTGAGAAAAATAAAAGTCTTTAAAAGTATTCTGATTAATAAACAAACTTTAATAATAAAATAATAAAAGTAAATGAAACAGAAAATAACTAATGGTTACATTTTGATAATGAAAGCTACGTCTGCCAAGCTGGCAGCCAAACAAAGAAGAAAAGAATTTAGTTCTGGAATGTGTAAACGCATGCGCAATAAATCACTTTCAGATAAGAACTTTTTGTTTTATGACCTGCGCAATAAAGCTTTCTTAGTTTAACTCTTGAGTGTCAGTTTAGGCAGTTCAGGCCTAGCAAACCTTTTAACATCGTGACACTCTCGTAGTGACCAAACTGCTGTCGGAAAAAGCCGAATTAATTCTAGTGGCACTTCATTGGCCCAGGAGGTCCTGGTACGCAGACCTTGTCAGCCTCTCCATTCATCAGCCGTGGAGGATTCCTCAGGAGCAAATCTCCCTCAGCCAGGGGGCCATCAGTCACCCGGACCCCCAATGGCTACAACTAGCCATTTGGCACTTGAGGGGGAGCTCCTGAGGAAAGAAAAACTGTCAGACAAGGTCATCAAAACCATTCAGGCGTCCAGATGACCTTCCACTAACAGAATATATGAAGCCACGTGGACCGCCTTTTCGAGCTGGTGCCAAAAGAATGGCGTAAAGGACACTATGGCCTCAGTGCCGCAATTACTTGACTTTCTCCAGGAGGGTTTGGACAGGGGACTGGCGCCCAACACGCTCAAAAGACAGGTGGCGGCCCTGTCCACCATCTTCACCTGTAACTCTTCTAAATCCCTAACTCAACATCTGTAGGTAAAGAGTTTCCTGCGGGGCGCGGTGAACGTCAGTCCTCAGGTGGTTCATCGTTACCCGACCTGGAATCTACCGTTAGTTTTGAAGGCCCTGACGGGGACTCCCTTCGAGCCTATGCAGAAGGCAAGCCTCCATCATTTGACTATTAAGACTACCTTTCTTGTGGCCATTACCTCGGCGTGCAGGATTTCAGAACTAGCTGCGTTGGCCGTAAGGGATGACCTATGTATCGTACATTCTGATAGGGTCATATTGAGACTTGACCCCACGTTTCTTCCAGAAATCAACACTCACTTCCACAGATCCCAGGAAGTGATTCTTCCCAACTTTTGCCCTAATCCCGTTCACCCTCAGGAGAAACTTTGGCATAAGTTGGACGTGAGGAGGGCAGTCCGCATTTATACCAAGAGGACCAAGGAATTTCGCTGTTCCGAATCCTTCTTTGTGTCTTTTCATCCTGGGTAGCTTGGCCGCAAGGTGTCCTCCCACACGATTGGGCGTTGGTTGCGGGCTTGCATCAAACTTGCCTATGAACATCAGGGCAAGGTTGCACCATGCAGAGTGACTGCGCACTCAATGAGGAGCGCCGCTACTTCAGCAGCATGGGCGACCCAGGTCTCCATCATTGATATTTGCAGAGCAGCCACGTGGGCTGCACCCACGGCGTTTATCAAGAATTATAAAATTGACACCTTTGCCTCGCAGAAGCCTCCTTTGGAAGACGGATTTTGCAGAAAGTTGTGGACGCTACGGAATCTCTGGACTCTGCCCACCCTGGGACACAATAGCTTGGGTATGTCCCATGCTTGGACTCTCCAAGCAGCGCACAGGAGAAAGACCGTTGGCTTACCTGAACGGTCGTTCTCTGGGCGCTGCGGGAGAGTCCAACCCCACCCAGGGTCTGAAGTAAGACCAGATCTATGGTCTTGGATGGACTGAGGAATGGCTGTCCAGTAGGAGCTATCTTCGTTTTTAAACTGACTTGTGCGAGGCAAAGGGAGGCGTGGTCAACAGAAAAAACTCACTCAGTCCTAGGGCAGTTAGACTGTGTTAACCCATGCTTGGACTCTCCCGCAGCGCTCAGAGAACAACCGTTCAGGTAAGCCAACAATCTTTTTCAATGAGGAATAAAATTCTGGTTAAAAGTTTACCTGGAACAAAAGCTGCCTTTGGAACTATCAGATATTAGTTTATGTCATCATTAATCCTGTGTTTACAACAATATGAGATGTCAATACACAATCATCACTGTGTACTATCCTTCCTGCTGAGCACTGTCCTTGCCTGAGCTAAATTCCATAGATAGGATGGCAATACAACTCCCAATTCCAAGTTGCTCAGAGATTTCAATCTGCCACCCAGTGACACTGAGTCCAGGACAGAATTCATTGCCTTCATTGCAACCACGGACCTACCCTTAATCATTGATGGCCTGATGCTTACTGGAGGCCACACACTAGATCTGGTTTTGTTTCAGGGCAACTGAAGTATGATCTGGAGGACTTTAATATTATTTTGTTGCTATGGACAGATCAGTGTTTGGTTGTCTGTTGCCTTACTGGTACCACTCCTCCCTGTAGGAATACAGGTCTTGTTTGATTGGTCCACACAGGTTATTGATGGATCCAGGCTTGGGTTTTTCCTGAGGATCTAGTGGGAGGTTCGCATGAGGTCTATTCACTGCCTGGAATGGGTGGATGGGTGGAGCCATGGATTATATTGCTCCTATGTGGCCTCTTCCTGTGTGCTAATCCCAATATGTCCTTTCATTTATTGAGCAGTTCTGGAGATGTAGTGCTTGAAAAGATGGCTGGAGCACCTTTGGAGGAAGACTCATTGTGAGTCTGATCAAATATGGATGAAAGCCTATATTAGGGATTATCTTGTGGTAGTAAGGATGGCAAAACATAAATATTTCTCTGCCCTTATTGCATCTTCTGATAACTGTCCAGCAGCTCTGTTTTGGGTGTTCTGATTCCTATTGGATAGGTAAACTCCTCAGAATATCTGTTGGGTCTCTGTGAGGATTATTTAGGCTATTTGGAAGATCAAATCATTCGGATCCACTCCGCATTTGACTTAAACTGGGCAGTTAGGCTGAGATGCCTTGGCATATCTGGTGTGATCTGGGATGAGTTTGAGGGACTGCTTATCTCCCATAGTATCTGCCAGACCAAAGCAAAGTGGCAGGGTTGATGCAGTCTGGGTTCCTTTAATTAATGCCATCTATTGGGACTCCAGAAGTGCACCTTCTGTGTTGCATTGCTTGCACTCTGGAACAAGATTTCTCCAAAATCGTCCCACCCTGTTTCAAAGGGACCTGAAGATCTGCCCTTTGATAGGGATGACTAGAGTCTACTTTTAACTTAGATTGCTTCCATTTGTTTCCACTCAGATTGGTATTCTGTCATCTCTATCCTTTTTTCTTCTTTTTCTTGTCATGTTTCTCATGTTTTAAATCATTTGTAAACTCCCTAGAGTTGCTGGAAGTTAGGCAGCACATAAATTCTATAAATAATAATTTGTGGTATTATATAGTGATACAGGAGTCCACTCTTAAAAGTGTAAACTGTAACATTTAGTATCCTACTGTTATAACATGTATGTGATAATTTTTATTGTACAGTAACTTCAAGTACAAATATATAACTTAATATGAGTCTCGTGATATTTACATTTAATGTCTGTCTATTTAGTAACATTGCATTGTTTTTAACAGATGTCTGCAGTGGGAAGGAACTATTTCCATCATCATTGGAACCAGTTTGATGTATTAATCATAATCATTGGAATTATTGATGTTGTAATTATCAATATCATTAAATCAATTAGCCCAACGTATGCTATTATTTATAGTATCAGGGTATTACGGTTTCTTCGTGTTGTAAGAGTTCTGCGTCTCTTAAAGGTAAACATAATGATGTTATTGTTGAAAAATTGAGGTTTTTGTTTGTTTCAGACTAATTCCATTTAGTCCATTGTTTATTTATGCTTATTGACTGCAATCATTGGATTGTTTCACTGTTCAATTAAATTAAATTCATTTAAAGTGTTCTCTGCTAATTTGGGAGCGCAGACCAAACACTTATGGAGTCCATAAGTTGGAAAGGCTAGATGTACTACCAGATCTTATTCACAGAACATGAAGAGGCACTGAATATGCTTCTCAACAGTCTCTGTATTTCTCTTTCTTATAAACTTCATGAAAACAATGCCCATAAAAAGATAGTATTATCTGTTCATATCTCTTGAGTATTCGTGAGAGTTTTAATCTGAAATGATATAAAGACGTTTGTTTTCTGCTTTGGTTTATCAGTTGGGTGTTAGTTTCTGAGAGGCATATTATACAGTATTAGAATATTGTCATCACTCATTTTCTGATAGCCGGCTAGTTTGGTTAGTGACACTTTATACTTTCCTACTTATGAATAATACAAAAAAGCAAAAATGCATATTTCATGAGATGTGTCTGCATCTCTTAGTAAGGGAAAAAAGTAGATTTAAATCAAGTGTAATCATATTTTGAAAGCCACATTCATATATTACATTTTTACTTTAGGATCTCCTTAAGAGAATATTTCCCATGTCTGGATTTTTTTTTCTTTCTCTTGCATTTACATTCTGAATGTTTTTCTTCTTACCGGCATACAATTTTAGAATTCAATTTTGCCTGTACTATTTTTCTCCTTCTATAAATTTACTGACTAATAAGAGCATTAAATGTAGAGGTAATTACAGGGATTCTGCATATTTTTTCATCCCTTTGTCTACAAAATTTAGTTTGCATTTCTCTACATACAAAGACCTGTTGGTTAGATTAGTATTTTTAGAGCTTTCACCATTTCCTTTCTATCTCACTTCAATTCTATTTGTCATCTGAAACTGATCTATGTGTTTCAGTATTTACCTGACTGTCTATCTGTCCATAGTGGAAGAAAGCACACTGTATGCTTTTGCTATGAATAGACTTAATTATCGTTAACTTTCCAATGTCCATGTTATTTTCTGAAGAAGTGTATTTCATATTTTTTACCCAAGTACCAGTCTGAAGAATGCTATCTTACAAACATTTAATCCTTATTTTAGAATATCTTCCATGCATTTGTTTTGCTGTATAAAGCTGTCTGCTCTCCAATACTTATTTTTTATTTTATTGTACTTAATGCTAGTTCCAATAGTGAAAGAGAATAGTTGAAGAGAATTGTCTAGAAAGAGAAAAATCATGGGATGGGTTTTTTTTTTCTAAATTGAAAAAGGATAAGATTTTTCTATAAGCTTTTCTTTTAATTAAATACATTGGATTACAATGAATTTCAAGGAATTACATCTCTCATAGTATGATTCTTATCAGGTTGAGTAATCCACAGCAGAATGGATCCGGTTTCTGTTACATTAAATCATTTCTTTGTATTTAATTTTTTTAGGGGTACCTACTCATTTTTGGCAAATCCACTCTATACTTTTTTATCATTTAGCAAATTTATCAGAGGCTCTCTTTTGAATATTCCCAATTTCTCAGTTCTCGTCCAAATAATTTCTTATTTGCTCTTTCCATCTTCATGTAAGTGCACACATATTTCCTTTTATAGTCATTCATCAGAACTCTACAAACCAATTTGCTGCATAACTTTATTCCCCAATGCCCTTCCTTACAATCACTCTGTAGTCTTCTCAAAACAGTTCCAAGACCTAAAAACAAGCAGGTGTTAAAAGAAAATGCAAAATCAAAAACTGATCATGAAAGTCAACAGCATTTCTTATTAAAATAAGGCAGGTACGAGGGTAGCCAGAGATCTTATCGCCGGTTGGGAGACCGGGGCCGTGGTCGTTGGGTACGGCCGGTCATATGTCCCAACCCCCGCAATCTAGGTGGTCAGGCCCTACAGAGCCAGGGCCTGAGACTGATGCTATGCAATGCCAGGTCCGTTGTCAACAAAGCCCCCCTCATTAACGACTTGGTGTCGGAGGGGGAGCCGGACCTGGCAGGAATCACGGAGACCTGGCTGGGCCACGAGGGAGGTCTCCCTCTCGTGGAAATGTGCCCGCCAGGTTACCGCGCATTTCATCAGTCACGGGCACTAGGCTGGGGTGGTGGGGTAGCAGTCATTGTGAGGGAAGGTCTCGAGCCGAGAGAGACCACTGTGCCACAGATAACCAGTTGTGAGTCCCTATGCGTGAAATGTGGCCCAGGGAGACAGCTGGGCTTGCTGATTGTACACCTGGCTCCTCGCTATGCATCAGCAGCCCTGCCCGAGCTCCTTGAGGTGATCGCCGAGATGGCAGTTGAGACCCCCAGGCTGTTGGTCATGGGGGACTTTAACTTGCCATCGGTAGGGGAGACATCCGAGAAAGCTCGGGAGTTCATGGCTTCCATGACAGCCATGGACCTGACCCAGGTAATTCAGGGCCCCACACATGAGGGAGGTCACACACTGGATCTTATCTTTGTCTCTGGCCAGTGGAGGAGTGATCTGGGAGTAGGGGATTTAGTTATTACACCCCTGTCATGGTCAGACCACTCACTTCTCCGGATCAACTTCCCAGCCGCTACTCCCCATCGCGGGGAGGCGGAACCGGAATGTCCAAGATGGTTCCGCCCCAGACGCCTGATGGAACCTGATAGGTTCCAGACGGAGCTTGGGCCATTTCCTGTAGCCCTGACCCGCACCCGGATGGAGGACCTAGTGGCTGCATGGAATAGTGCGGCCAACGGGGCCTTGGACCAGGTTGCGCCTTTGCGGCCTCTCTTGTGGCAGCGAACCACCCAGGCCCCTTGGTTTACCGAGGAGCTGAGGGTGATGAAGCGCCGCAAGAGACGCCTAGAGAGCAGATGGAGATCATCACGCTCTGAATCTGACCGATCACAGGTGAGAGCCCATTTACGGACTTACCTTGTGGCGTTAAGAGTGGCCAAGCGTCAGTATTGTGCCACCCTTATTGCGTCCGCAGATAACCGCCCTGCCGCCCTGTTTGGGGTAACCCGCTCCCTCCTTCAACAGAGGCCGCGGGAAGCCCCTTTGCAGGGTAGAGCAGAGGAATTTGGGGAGTATCTGCAGGACAAAATCGCTCAGATTCGAAGCTAGTTGGTCTCTACTAGTGGCCTAGAGGGGACGCTGGAGGTGGGTCTTGAGGCTCCACTCTGGGAGGAGTTTGACTCTGTTACTTCCGACGAAATGGACAGGCTGCGTAGGGGACTGCGAGCCACCACATGTTTACTGGACCCGTGTCCCTCCTGGCTTGTACTGGCATCCTGGGAGGTCACACGAGGCTGGCTCCAGGAGTTAGTTAACGCTTCTTTGAGTGAGGGGTTCTTGCCGGCCGTCCTGAAAGAGGCGGTGGTGAGGCTCCTACTCAAGTAGCCTTCCCTGGACCCAGCTGGGTTAGCCAACTACCGTCCCGTCTCCAACCTTTGCTTTCTGGCGAAGGTTGTAGAGAGTGTGGTGGCACAACAGTTTCCACGCCACCTGGAGGAAACTGATTATCTGGACCCACGCCAGTCCGGTTTCCGGCCCGGCCACAGCACGGAGACGACATTGGTCGCGTTGGTGGATGATCTCTGGAGGGCCAAAGATGGGGATTGCTCCTCCATCCTGGTCCTACTAGACCTCTCGGCGGCTTTTGATACCATCGACCATGGTATCCTATTGCATCGACTGGAGGGGCTGGGGGTGAGGGGCACCATTCTGCGGTGGTTCTCCTACCTCTCTGGCCGAGTGCAATTTGTATTGGCAGGGGGGCAGAGGTCGACCTCGAGGCCGCTCATTTGTGGGGTGCCACAGGGGTCGGTCCTCTCGCCTCTCCTGTTCAATGCATATATGAAGCCGCTGGGCGAGATCATTCCTGGGTTCGGGGTAGATTACCATCTGTACGCGGATGACACCCAGCTGTACATCTCTACCCCGAACCACCCCAACGATGCCGTCAAAGTGATGTCCCGGTGTCTGGAAGCCGTACGGATCTGGATGGGAAGTAACAGACTCAAGCTCAACCCATCCAAGACGGAGTGGCTGTGGCTACCGGCACCCCGGTTCAACCAGCTGATTCCATCACTGGCCATTGGGGGCGAACATCTGGCCCCCGTGGATCGGGTACGCAATTTGGGCGTCCTCCTAGATGCCCGGCTGTCAATGGACGACCATGTGACAGCCGTGGCAAGGGGGGCGTTTCACCAGGTTCGCCTGGTGAGCCAATTGCGTCCCCTATTGGACCGGAACGCCCTTCGCACAGTCACCCATGCGCTTGTGACGTCCCGGCTGGACTACTGTAACGCTCTCTACATGGGGCTCCCCTTGAGATGCACCCGAAGACTGCAGTTGGTTCAGAATGCGGCTGCGCGGGCAGTCTCGGGAGTCGCTAGATACTCCCACGTAACACCTCTCCTGCGCGGGCTGCACTGGCTACCTGTAGCTTTTCGGGTACGTTTCAAGGTGCTGATCATCATCTTCAAAGCGCTCCATGGCACAGGGCCTAGTTATTTGCGGGATCGTATCCTGCCCCACACATCCCTTCGGCCGATTCGCTCACACAGAGAGGGACTCCTCAAGGGTGCCGTCCACTAGGCTGTGCCAGCGGGCGACGCCCAGGGGAAGGGCCTTCTCTGTGATGGGCCTGACCCTCTGGAATGACCTTCCCCCTGATATTAGAACAACCACGGACCTCCGCTCCTTCCGTAAGAAGCTCAAAACCCACCTGTTTAATCTAGCCGGCTTGGCCCAATTCCAGCTCTCCCACCCCAGTCTGTATTTTTAAATTTTGGTCTTAGGCTTAGTTTTTAATTTTTATAAATTTGTACAGGGGTTTAAAGTTTAATTCGTTTTTAACTATATTTATGATTATTTGTAAGGTTTTTTAATTTGGTACCTGTACACCGCCCCGAGTCCCTTCGGGGAGAGGGGGCGGTCTAGAAATCAAATAAAATAATAAATAAATAAATAAATAAAATATATATTGGGTGGTTGCAAGCCAAATGCAGCTTCATTTATTTCATCAGCTTCACTTGTGGTTATTCAAGGCATAAATCAAAGTTATAATTATGACTTAAAATGCCTAATGTAATTTGATACCAACAGTGTTTCTGAAGAGGCAGTTCCCTTGCCTCATTCATTAAATTTAACTGATGATGTTCAGATAGTATTATCCTTTATTTGTGTATTCTATGTTTTCTTTTTTCCTCAACCGAAAAATATAGTAGAAAGGAATAAAAATAAGAAATGTAGGTTTGAAAAAAATGAAGAGGTGCAGCAAGCATCATTACTATGGGATGTTAGAAAAAATGTGGCAATCTGAAGGAAGAAATAGAGAAATTAGGAAAGAACAAGCAAGCTGACGAAATTAGTATTACTGTAAAGAAAACAGATAAAGTAACATTGGAAGTTGGGAAGGTGAAACAGAAAATTAATAGAAATATACTGTAGTTTTTATGGTGGAGTAAGATAAGCTATGCAGGTGGACAGAGAAATAGTTTTGATGGAAAGGATGATACACAAAAGGGTATAGAAAAATATATCAATTTTTAGTATGTTATCTATTTCAGGTAATGATACCCAAAATGATTTTCTTGTTGAATAAACAAATAAACAAGCAGCTTACTTTTCGGTATGATATTGCCAAAGGATATGTTCAAGGTGAAGAAGATATAAAATGTTTAATTGGACAGATAGCTGGTCACGAGAAAGTTTATTTTGTGAGTAAAATAGCCATATATTTAAAGAGAAGTATTTGTCATATTCTTTATTTACATTCTATAAATGATTATTTTGAAAATATATTCAGATCACAAAAATACTTCATAAATTCACAAAAATTTATATATATATATATATATATATATATATATATATATATATATATATATATATATATATATATATATATATATATATATATATATATTTGTTTTCGTAGATTTTCACGGGTGTAGGTATGCTGGTTTTGTTGTATTCGGGTCTTTTTCCGTGTAAGGTTGAGATTGTCTTTGCAACGTTTCGGCAGGATCTCACCTGCCATCTTCAAGCGTGGGCTTAAAATGGGAACGGAGCTGCCATCTTTCTGTAAGTCTTGGTGGGAGGGGATGGGGTGCTGGCTTTGTTTCAGTAAGTGGAATGATTGGTTGTGGTTGTAGCATGATTGGTAGATTGGTGCTGATTGGTGCAGGCTGTGTGTGCATTGTTGTTTTGTATTGTAACGGCTTGGGTGGTGGGTGGTGTTCGTTTGTTGGCTAGGGCTGGTTTCCAGATGTTTGGTAGGCGGGAGGTATCATCACGTTTGTTCATGCTGTGGGGGTGTTTCTCTATTTCGATGGCTTCCATGATTATTCTCTTATGGAGGTGTTCTGTTTTGGAGATTAACCTGGCTCCTTCAAAGTTGATTTCATGTCCTGTAGCTTTAAGGTGCTGGAAAAGGGAAGAAGTTTTTTCTTTTTTTCTTACTGCGTTCTTGTGTTCTGTGATGCGTGCATTTATCCTCCTGTTTGTTTGTCCTATGTATATTGCTGGACAGATTTTGCATGGTATTTTGTAGACTCCTTGGTTTTCTAGCTGGATTTTGTCTTTGATGACCAAGAATATGGAACTGAACCTTTAAAAAGCAGTTTGGTTTTATTTCTGTTACTAATAGAGTCTACAGACTGATTCTGTTTTCCATCAGAGAGGTACTGTCTGGAATTCCTGTTTAGGGGCAAGAAAATGCTTATCTTCCAATTATATTCATTTCTTTAAAATGACAAGTATTCCTATTGTGGAAACTAAGAACAAATACATGAATAGTTAGAAGAATGAAATTATGCCTTAGAAATATTATCTTATGATTATGAATTTCCTCACTGTTTCTTCTGATAGTCTTGATCATGATTCCCAAAAGTGTTTGTGTTGTATGTGTGTGTATGTGTTGTTCTAGCAGAAATTTTTATGTGTGCTGTAGGAAAAATCTGTTTTAAAGTTAATTTGCAGTAATAATAGATATAGATCATTGTAGACCATTTATTGAAATACTTTATTTAAATTTATTAAATATTTAAATTGCAGTGATGGCGAACCTTTTAGGAACAGTGTTCAAACCGGAAGGTGCGCGTGCGCATGCAGAATACAGGAAACCCGATGACCAGCTGGCCGGCGTGCATACATGCCTTGGAAACCTGATGACCAACTGGCTGATCTGGGGCATGGCGCTAGTGCCCACTTAGAGGGCTCTACGTGCCATCTCTTGCACATGTGCCATAGGTTCGCCATCAAGGGTCTCTTGCATTCTTTATCTTAAAAATAATTTTAGTCATTAACAATGTAAAAGACACCATACATGGAAAGCATAATGGGGAGTGACAAAAACAGAAGGAGGGGTGGAAAACGAGCTACGTCATTGTGCTCTGTAGCCTTTTGGGAAGAGTGCTATGATTGAAAATGGTCTTGCTTGGTCCTTTATAATTTCATTACTATAAAATACATATTCCTTTTTAACAGGCAATTAGCAAAATTTTGGAAAACAACAAACAAGAAGCCATGAAAGAGTTAGGTATGAATTTAAAGAGATTATCATTATGACTTATTGCTTTCATTATTATGAATGAAATTTTAATTTCCATAGTGTTGATTCTTACAAAGCTGAAATAGCATTTTTTATACACATGAAAGAGCTACTCAAAGCAAGGACAATCAGAAAGACAGTAGTAATGGTTTCCTGTGCATTTACTCTGGCTTCAATAATTTTATATCCTGCTCAGCCCCATATGAAACTGCACAGGATGACTACAGGTAGTCATCAATTTATAAATACAGTTGAGCCCAAACTTTCTCTTGTTAAGAAAGACAGTTGTCAAGTGCGGTAAGTTTTGCCCCATTTTATGACTTTTCTTGCCAAAGTTACCGTATTTTTCGGAGTATAAGACGCACCTTTTCTCTCGAAAAAGGCTGAAAATCTGGGTGCGTCTTAAACACTGAATACAGCATTTGTTGCCTCCTAAAACCCTGCCCCTTCACCAAAATGGCCATGCATAGCTTGTAGGAGATTTTCAGAGAGCTCCTGGGGGCTGGGGAGGGGAGAAATGAGCAAAAAATGAGCCGTTTTTTGCTCAATTTTGCTCTCCCCCAGCCCCCAGGAGCATTCTATAAGCTTCCTAATGTCCTTTTTTTGACAAGAACCGGGCCTGTTTTCAAGAAAAATTGGCCATTTTTTGCTCATTTTTGCCCCCCCCCCAGGAACACTCTACAAGCCTCCTAAGGGCTAGTCATGCTCTTTTTTTGAAAAAAATGGGCCCGTTTTCGTGAAAAACCGGTCGTATTTGGGAGAAGCAAAAACTTTTTTAAAAAAAATTGCCTCTTCAAAACCTTGGTGCGTCTTATACTCCGAAAAATACGCTATTCAGTGAAACACTGCACTTGTTAAGTTACAATACAGTTGTTAAGGCTTTCCCATTGACTGCGTGTCAGAAGATTGCAAAAGGTGATCACTTTGACCCAGGACACTGAAACTGTGATAAATATGAGCCAGTTATCAAGAGTCCGAATTTTGATTGCAAACCATGGGGATGCTGCAACAGTTGTGTGCGAAATACAACCTGTCTTAAGTCACATTTTTCATTGCCATTGTTAACAGAATAGTCACTAAATGAATAGTTGTAAGTTGAGGACTACCTGCATAGAAACATTGCTTATTTTGACTGCAATGTTTCAAGTTGTTATCTTGCTGTCACATAACTTAGCTTTCCTGCTTAGGTATTGTTTAGTTGTAACAGTACTGAATGACGGGTAATTACAAACAGTCTTTGAAATTCTGCAATACCCCTGGGGTAATGTGAACTCAATTTGGATGCTTGGGAACAAGTTCACATTTACAATGATTGCAGTGTCCCACAGTCATGTGATTGTCACTTGTGACCTACCCTGCTGACTTCCCACAATCAAAGTCAATAGGGAAGCCAGCAGGGAAGGTGGCAAGTCACTCTGTAATTGTTCTCCCCACCTCCATGTACCCTGTGTCCTTCTTTCTTGGGACCTCCCTATGGTTGCATGCATGTGCCTGCAGCACCCCTCTTCCAACTTGTTTGTGACCTGTTCTGAGCATACCATGGGCTCCCTCATACCCCTGCAGACCACATATTCCTTTCCTTGATGCTTTCTGCTTAATGACCTCTGTGTCTTGGAATTAAAATAGCAAGCAGGAGTACCTGGATTGCCATTATTAATGGAATGTTCATTTGCATTTTTAGTAGCTCCTAAATGAAAGAGAAAAAAGGAATGGAAAGAAAGTTTATCTGCATGACTGAAGCAGTCATCAGTATCTTAAATACCATAGTCTTTATTGGCACACTGGATGAGTGCATAAATCACCATTTATTTCAGGATGCATAAATATCTATTTCAGATAATTCCCTCAACTGATACATTGTAGCAGAGCCTGAAATACATTCAATTAAATATCCCTGATTAATATTTACAGTTAATTCTTATTAACATTCTACATAATTGAAATACTATTTTGGATGGCAAATACTTCTTAACTATTAAAGTCACAATAAAATTGCTATATTATTTAATCATATCAGCAATATTAAAAAGGGGGGAGCTAAATAAGAAACAAAATATACTGAAATAGTGTAGGTTAAAGAAGCCTTATGTAAAAAAATATATATGGACACATTATACTTTGTCTTTTTAATTTTTTTTGTATTTTTCACCTATTTTTTTTACACATTTGTGGTTTGTTTTGATAATGCACATTTTTTGGGTTTGGTTTTGGTTTTTCATTTTTTTAAAAAACAATACAAAGTTTTATTTAAAAACACTCAGGGGCTAAATTGTGCCTGATGTTTAGAGTGGGCATTGCTACCTTAAATTTCATTTTCTACCAGTTTTTAATTGTAATTTTTTTTGTTGCTTTCTCTAAGCAGAGACCCTTTTTTTACTTCCACTATGACTTTTCTTGCCATAGTTATTAAGAGAATCACAGCAGTTGTTAAGTTAGTACCAGTAACACAATTGTTAAGTGAATCTGGCTTCTCCTTTGACTTTGCTGGTCAGAAGGTCACAAAAAGGGAATCACATGATCCTGGGACACTTCAACCATCATAAATACAAACCAGTTGCCAAGCATCTGAATTTTGATCACATGACTATGGGGATGTTGCAATGGTCATAAGTGTGTAAATGGTCATAACTCACTTTTTTTCAGTTCCCTTGTAATTTCGAATAATCATTAAATGAACTATTGTAAGTCTAGGATTACCTGTATAAAGAAGCATTTCAACTTTCCTGTATATACCATATTTTTTGGAGTACAAGACACACTTCCCCTCCCCCCCAAAAGTGGGTGAAAATTTTGATGTGTCTTATAGACCAAATACGGAAGACCGAAGCCTATTTTTGGCTTCCTGAACCCTCCATGCATCACGTTTTTGCCCTCCCCGGCCCCCAGAAGCACTCTGCAGGCCAAAAACAGATGCATGTTTGGTGAAAACAGGCCCATTTTTGGCAAAAACAGGATGTGCGGAGCACTACAGACATCTTCCGGGGAGGGCGAAAACATGATATGCAGAGGCCCAAAACTATTTTTTTTCCCTCCTGTAAATCTGAGTGCGTCTTATAGTTCGAAAAAAAAAACAGTATTTGCAAAGCAATATAAAATAGATCAGTGGTGAAATTTAATTTTTTTACTACTGTTTCTGTGCGCGTGGCTTGGTGGGCATGGCTTGGTGGGCATGGCAGGGGAAGGATACTGCAAAATCCCCATTCCCTCCCCACTCTGTGGCCAGCCAGAGGTAGTATTTGCCAGTTCTCTGAACTACTCAAAATTTCCACTATCGTTTCTCTAGATAGAACCTGTCAGAACCTGCTGAATTTCACCCCTGAAATAGATGTATTTTTATCTGTCGATACCACTTTTGGCAGCTGTAGTATCTAGATACTTCATAAATATTCTTGGATTTAATCTTGCAGACACCTAATGATAATGAAATGTTCAGCCCAGGAAAAAAGTGGATTTTTTATTGAATATTTACTTTTTTCTAAAGGAGAACATCTTCCTAAGACTTTTGTTTCATACAAGAGAAATTGACAGTGATCCGAGTAAATTATTTGATTACTTCTAATTAGTTACATTTCTCTTTTAAGGCTGAAACTACTTTTATAAAAAAAATTAGTACTTGTTTATGTAACACTTTCTGAGGAGCAGAGAGAGTTCACTTTGTTTTTCCGGTCTAGTCTGAGAGGGCTATAAGTTTGATGTCAATGGGGAAATGGTATCTCAGAAATTATTAAATGGTTTCTTGGACACAGAATTTTTTTTTTATTCAATGTCTTAGGAACAAACGGCCCTGGAGTTGCTTGTTATTATAAAAGTAATTTTTATTGCTTTTATAATAAGAAAAAACAAAAGGAACAAAACACAAAAATGAAATACTTGTATTTCATTTACAGTCATATTAAACTTAATAGGACTAAAAAAAACTGTTGATTTTTCTTTCTTTTCCTTTTAGTTGGTTTTTATTTTTTAATCCAATGAGGACCTCCTGCAAAGAATTTTCAGTTTTGGAAAAATGATATTTTGTATTTTTGTCCTTTGTCTTTCAGTAGAATTTAATGAGTTTTGCTGTATTAACATATCTGTAATCTTGCACATCATGAGAATGCAATTCTGCACTTATTCAGAACCTTATTCAGAATGCTGTAGAACAGATTTTTTTATAGGCATGATTTCTCAGATCCACTTGTGCATAGCTCCATAGTTGCAGTTGCTACTAGTCTTAGGGAGGGGGCATTTACTCCTAAGCAGTTTTCTTTCACTTTGCATGGCATTTTTCATTTCTTGTATGAAAAAATATTTTTGTTTACTTTAGGATTAATGCAGCGTGACTATCCAGATATTGTCATTGCTGTGAAAACCAGACAAGCAGTTCAAACGGTGCTAAATACAGCTTTTGAAACTCTTAAATTTATGATATCAGGAGGAATTGTGGATAAAAATGAAGGAAATGAATTACATAAGGTAATTCAAACAAAATTATATATGAAACATGAGATATTTCTGTTAATATAGAAAGTTCAAATTATATTTACAAATTTTGGGTATTGGGATTTCCAATGTTAAAAATAGAAAGTTGGAGATATTTTCATTAACCTCATATGGATAAATTTTCATTGAAAGAATTTTGAGAACATTAAATAATTGCATATTTACTTTTCGCACAGATTTCTTCCAAAATTTTGCAGGCAAATATAATTTGTTCTTACTGTTAACTGGAATCTGAGCTCAGTACTGAGCTTCTTTGTGACCTAAAAATTTCTCCACCTTTCTTTTATATGGTACCTAATTATAGCCTGTAAACACTGCTTCTGTTTCCTATTTTAATATTTGTATAAAAGATTTTAATTGTGTACTCTCAAGAGATTTGTTATCGTATAATGAACATTATATAATGGTACCCCATCATCAAATTTTGTTGTATGAAGAAGAAACTGAGAGTCAATTAAACCTCCCAGTTGTTCCAGCCATGATAGATTGTAAATAGCTTAGATAATGGATCTGAAAACGCTTCAGTGAGATAAACTCTAGAAATCTTAAGCATTGTATTGGGATCATTAAGATTTCTAGGTACAGTATGGTGAATTAGACTTAGTAGGCATTTTCTCTCTCTATTATGTGTTTCTTTTTTCTCCATTTTATTTTTTATTAAATATATAAAGTAACATAATAAAAACAAATGCAAATTAAACTCAGAAAAAAGAGAGAAAGAGAAAGAATAAAAGTGCCAAAAAAGAAAAAATAATAATAATGGAAAACAGAGAAAAGAAAAGAACTGGATTAAAAGAAAAAAATATGTAAAGAAGTGATTAACAGTCTTCATTAGAACAAGTAAAAACATATCTAATAACTCATCCTCCCCTAAACAGTTACAAGCAAATTTCTTCTTAACTCATCCTTTTTGTATGCCGGGGGTGTCAAACCCGCGTCGTCACAGTGGTGTCATGTGACATATTGGGATTTCACCCCCCCTTCGCTAAACTGGGTGGGGGTGGAGCCACCACATGACGCATCTGACCCGCGGGCCGCAAGTTTGACACCCCTGCTGTATGCAAACTATAAATCATCAACTTTTGGATCCTGATGTCAGCAAAAAGTTTGTACAGAATTACTAAAGCTTTATAAAACATGTCTTATTTTACCCTTGATCAAAGAAATCATTTTTATATTCATTTTATTTCTAACAATCTTAATCTTTAATTCATTAGATGTTATCTTTTTCCTATCACAAAGGCTTTTTTGAAGATTTAATAGACCCCTTTTGTGAGTCCAATGTAAAATGATTGTCAGGTCATTGTCTTGATTTTCAGTATTTAGCCAATTTCTTTTTTGTATCAAAAAAAGGTGTTAACATGATTGTTCTTTTGGCTCTTCTCTATTTTTTAATCCATTTTCCTGTCATTAGTATCTCTATTTGGAATGCCTTGTCTGCTTTGTAGTCCACATCTTTAAATACTATTTGATATCTACGTAAAACTGGTAGAAAAAATTCATTGGTTTTAGGTGATATATCATCATACTGAAGTTGCCCAATTATACATCTCACTTGAATCTACTTTTAGATCTATCTCTTTTTGTTAAACCTATCTATGGACTGGCAGTCTTTGGTGCATAATGGGTTTTGGCCTACTGTCTTAGATTGTATTGACCTAGAGCAACACTTTCTAGTTAGCTTAATTTTTTGGGGTGGATTGTACATACAGTTTGCTTCTGCTGTCAATTAGCAGATAAGCCTTTTTCCAGTCAAAAGAACTGGCTTCAGTTATGGCTTCCTCCACATAATGGATTTCTAATCCTTTACTGTATCAGTTATTGGAATTGAGGGTATAGGAGGAACTAAACCCAAAGTTATCTAACAGCGGAGGTATATTTCTATTCAAAACTTTGCAGTTTTGGAAAGATTCACATTCAAGAAATACACTTGATCATCATAAATATATAGTCTCAGATAATGACAGTTAAAGGTAAATGTGTCTCACCTTAGTTCTCACTAATATTCTTGGAGAGTAGTATAAAATATATTCTATATAAAAATCAGCAGCTTCGGATTTTTTTAAAATTATAATATAATTAGCACATTGTAAAAAAGATCTCTGCATTAATCAGTATACTATGTGATTTAGAGCCTTTTTATCTACGTACTTAGAATGGTATTATTCAAGATGTCTTAGATCTAAGAATGTAGAAATCATTTCATAGTGGTTGTTAATGATATGAATTTAAGGAACCAATAGGTAATATATATTATAACAATAGTCTTCTTTTTAGGTGATTCTATTAAGAAAACAACATATTGGAAGACTTCCCCCTACAATTGCCCCACCTACTGCACATGACCTTCTATGCAATATTGTGTGGCTTCAGGGTAATAAAAAACAGATAGAATACATTCAGGTAATGATGCTTTGGATGCTTCACATAGGTAATATCTGGCCCAATGCATATCAGTAGTCACATATTAGATCTAATCTTCATCTCCAAGCAGTAGAGGATGCCAAAATGGAAGAAATGACTATTAATCCTTTGCATGGTTAGATTCTCCCTTGTTCACTTGAGGTTTGTGTGTTTGTTACTTCCTGCTTAGATTACTACAGTGCACCCTATATGGGGCTGCTTTTGAAAACTACTTGGAAGGTGTGGTTAGTCCAAAATCCAGCAGCCTGCTTGTGAAAGCCACTTTCTCCAGAGCACACAACTTCAATGCTTTGGGCTTCCTATCTAATCTTTAAAACCTTATGAAACTTGACCCTTAAGGGCCATCTATATAAATTAGCTCCTACCTACCCAGCATACATGCCTCTGGTTTGCTGAGGGTTTGTTTCCTCTGTAACATCTAGGACAGGGGTGTCAAATTGATGGCCCATGGGCTGGATGCATCACGTGCAGGCCACACCCACTCCAGCTCCATGAAGGGAAAAATGTCATAATACGTCATGTGACAGCAACATGACGCTGCGAGATTGACACCTGTGATCTAGGGGAAACCAGCATCATCCTATTCTTAGCATTGACACCAACCCTATGGAATGGCATTCTATCAGATATTTGGATGATTACATTGTTCTTGATCTATGAAAATACCTTAAAAACTCAGCTGCTCACTTACTTAACTGTAATCAGAATGTTACAATAATTTTAATGACAGTAATTAAAGAGATATATTGGTGGTTTTAGTTGTATTATTCTTTTTTATTACTATTACAATTATTTGGGGTTTTTTTGCACTTCCATAATGATGTGGAATGAGCTGGTATAGAAATAAAGGAAATCACACTTTCAAGTGTCTGAAAAAAGAAGAAACTCTTTAAAAACCCATGCACAGCCCCACACATATACAATAAATCATATAGACAACTTGATATTCTTCAGATACAATTCCCACATCACTTAACATTAGCTATGCTAATGCTGACTCAGCCTTCCATCCTTCTGAGGTTGGTAAAATGAGTAACCAAATGGTTGGGGGCAATATGCTGCCTCTGTAAACCACTTAGAGTGGGCTGTACAGCACTGTGAAGCAGTATATAAGTCTAAGTGCTATTGCTATGCTGGCTAAAATGCAGGAGGTAAAACCGTAGAAATCCCAAATTAGCATCTTCCCAATGAAGATCCTATGTGTGTCATTCTCTAGACACTGAATATATTATTTTAATAGATTTTTGACTCTCCGATCATACAATTATAAATCCTTAATTTTATTACATGGGTTCTTCATTGGTGAAGTAATGCCAGAATACATAAGAAGAGCTTTCTATTTGATATGCAAATAGATCCTCAGGATTGTAATATATATTGGTATTAATGAGTTATGGGCATTTCCACAGCTGATCTCTATTAACTGCTTTTTGGGTCTTGTCATATCTATCTACTCATGATGAGTTGATAATGGCAGGTTTAGGAGAAGAGCTTTAGACAACCAATTTATCTAAAACAATATTGCTGGGAATGATCAATGAATTGTTTTCATGCCTTCTGAATTCAGGTTTCTCATTACAGCAGGTGGACTTTCATAAGAGGAATATTATGTGTCCCTCTATGAATCCTTGGATAAGGAGAACTTGATATCTTTTAGGGCCAGAACTTGCAAGAGTCAGTGGTGACTAAGCCAACTGTGGGAGTAAAGCTGAGGATAAACAGTATACTTTAAAAGAACACAACTAAAGTTGATGAACTGCTGATCCTTCTAATCCTTCAAGGAATAGCAAGAGGCAACTGAGGCTGCTTGGGCAAAGATGCAGTCTTTGGGAAGCAGAACTGGAGGACAACTGGGGAAGAGCTATAATCGGCAGATTGTCTGCCTTTGTTTTTGGTTTCAACTAATTCTTTTCTGAGGGTCCCATGTCACAAACCAAGTCTGAGGGCTGACAGGATGACTTATGACCATCTCTTCTTCACTATTCCTTTGGATTAGACTAAAATCAATGCTTTGAACTTTAGACTACATTATCTAAGCAGCTGTTTATCTCAGACACACTGCTTCTCTTGACTTTCCCTCCTTGGTAGATCTGCCATCTAAATTTGTTAGAGTTCATTACCACAACAGTAACTTAAATGGCAAACCACTCCCAATCAATTCTGGCAGTATAATGAGGAATTTCAACAACCGAAACAGATACTTCCCTTACAGTTGACTCAGCTCAGAACTGTGCTATCTTCCTAGCTCAGAATTAGTCACATGCAACTAAAATAGATTTCCTTCTGATCAAGCAAACTAGGACAGGTAGTCATCATTTAGTGGCTGTCTTGGACAGTGACCATTTGAAGTTATGATCATAATGAGAAATGATAATAATGAAAAATAATTTTGCAACCAAAATCTGCATTCATATTTTTTGCAGTCCCTTTCTCTCAAGTCATGTGTTTGCCATTATAGTTAGTTACCTGTTGTCCTGTGCCTGACCTATTTTTCTCTCTTCACCTCTCACAGTGGCAAGATTGTCTACACAAATTATCTTTTCCTGAGCTGCTTTTCTCCCCAGCCTAGTACTCCCCTGAAAAACGCTAATTGCAAGTTAATAAGCTCAGCTCTATGATCTTAATTAGTGAATTAGAACCTTCTGCTGGGGTGTAGCTGCAATCTGAAGTTGATAAGACTAGCGAGTTTCACAGTAAAGGCTTTTTTGCCTTCCCTTTTTGCTAACAACTTGCTGCATAGTATACTAGGCAGATGGTGCCAGTGCATTCCCCTGCTTGCTCTTAAACAGATTCTTGTTTAGTGACTATCTAGTTTAGTGAGTGTTAGCAGTTATGATAGATAAAGAAGTAACTTTGCAACCAGTCCTTGCACTTGCAACTTCACAGATCTGTAAAGCAAAAGAAAGCTGAATTAAGATTGCAAGCATAGTCATGGGTTTGCATAGTGATTGCTTTGCTTAATGACCAATAGCATTAAGGCTTATATACTGCCCCATAAAACTTTACAATACTCTCTGGACAGTTTATAATGTTGAAGCATTATTTGCATATCAATCACCCCCAACAATCTAGGTCTTCATTTTACAGACCTTGAAAGGATGGAAGTCTGAGTGAACTTTGAGCCCTATCAGGATCAAACTCTAGGCAATGTTTGCCTGCAATATTGCACTTTAACCACTGTGCCACCAGGACCAAGTTGCTGGCCCCAGTTGTGACCATTAAACAAGGAATATCTATAATCCCTTATCCAATGAATGTAAATACAAACGCTAATTATCTCAGCTTCAGGATGAGGCTTGCCAAATTAGGAAAAAAAGCAGTCCAGCACAGTACTTGTTACAATCCAATTGCCTCATCAAAAGACAGTAGGTACTGCATGAAGAATAAAATTGCTTTTGAAATTGCTAATTATTACAGGAGCTTCGTGCTAATTTTTTCCAGGAAGAAGGAATTTCCAATTTACTCCAGTCCTAAATCTAAAGGAATAGAGACTGCAGGGTTTTCCCATCCTAAAATAGGCCTTTATTTTCAAGCCAATGCTATTATTATGAAAATTCTGGAAAAGTATTTGTGATAGTCCTCCAACCTACACCCCCCCCCCATATACTAATGACTGAAATACCACTTCAGAAAAATATAACATATTTGAGTTAAACAAATGTGGACAAGGGAAGCTGGCAATTAAATAAACCTTCAAGTCCTGCCATCATTGTTCAAAGAGGTTGTTTCCAGATTCAGGTGTGTACCTAAGTCATTCACAGACAGCATGGAAATTAATCAGGAAACAAGACACTAACTCTCTATTTCCCGTATTCATGTTTATCACCACCTATATTCCTTCTTTTAACAAATAGGCAGATCACCTTTCCTGAATGCCTTAAAATACAAAGGACTGGAAGAAGGCCCTTTGGCATTTCATACATCATTTGGGAAAAGTTGCAGTTCTAGTGACAGATAGGATTTATGGTCTACAGCAGGGGTGTCAAACTCGTGTCGTCACAGCGTTGTCACATGACATATCACCACTTTTTCTCCTTCACTAAACCAGGCATGGGCTTGGCCAGCACTTGATGCATCCAGCCGAAGTCTACAATATTCAGATCTATATGTCAAACCCATTGCAGGGAACCCATCATCTTCTAATGTAGAGATTGGTCCTATGACTCATACATTTGAGTTTTTACACCACCAAGATCAGATATATATTCTAGTTCCATCAAGAAAGAGCTTTCTTCATCTCTGTTATGACAGCCTATAGCATATTTTGGACACTACAAGATTTTATTTTTCATAAGGTCTGGACTGTAGCCTTCTAAGAGTACTGTGTTACTCTGTTAGTTCTCAATAGGACTATTGAGTCCTATTTAGAGTGTTTTTTTGCCCCTTGAGAATTTGGTTATAGTAATTTGGGTGCATGCCTTGGCATCAACAATTTTCTTTTGTTTGCTTGCTTTTTGTTTGTTTTCTTTTGCCTTAGGTTATGCAAGCTGGTCAAGTGGTTTTCACCTTCAAATCCCAGGCCACTCTTGCATTCATCTGATATTCCATCATTTGATGTTTGGGACCAAAGTTTGAAGCTCATCTTTTGCCCAACAAAAATCCCCAGTATTTTGTACTCCAATTTATTGTGGATATCTTCTGGATGGGAAATTTAAGAAGTTACATAATTTAAATATGTAAGGATGGTAGAGGACAGGAAAGCCTGGATGAACATTGTCCATGGGGTCACAATGAGTTGGACACGACTTTGCAACTAACAACAACAATTTAAATATATTAATATATTTTACTGATGCAAATTTTATTTATATTGATTTTGTCTTCTAGTTTTAAAATTCTTTTGTATGTATTTGTCAGTTGCTACTCTCTTAAAACATTCAAAGCGCTAAAAAATACTTTTCTTACTGGATGTCTTCTACAATACTATTTATTTTCTATTTTCAGAAAAAAGCAGACATTCTTTATTATGATTATGGAGATAACATATGTGAAGAAGGTGATATGCCACATGGAATTCATTTAATTGTATCAGGGATGATTAAAGTAAGATATAGGTTTAAATAAATACCCAGCAATATAACTGGGAATGAGGAAATTAATATTACTTAGAATGCTAGTAATATTGTATACAATTTGTAACTTTGAATTGCTACTAGTTTGTACCTAACTTGAAAACTGTCTGTTTCATTACGGTTCAAAGTTTTAGACTTCTTTGTTCTTTATTATTGTTTGCTATAATTAATGATATATGTATTGCATATAAAAAGGGGGCTGAGTTTTGTTCATGCATTGTAATCACGTTCTTGCTCTTTTTGTCATCTTGATTACTGTATGTATAAAATTATTTTTTGATAAAAGTAGTGATCTACATCTACATTTATCAGAATTAATTCCATGATCTCAAATATAAGATTTAATTGGTATATTTGTTGTCATAATAGAACAAGGGGACAAAATTCTTAATATTTGGCACATAGTGGTAGTAGCTTATAACTTGATTAATCTTGCAACCTTAACAATAAAATAAATTAAAAAATGAAATACAGTACATAGTCTAATTCTAGAATAAGACAGATAGGAGGAAATAGAGTAATAAAAACATATGTGTTAGTATAAGGAGTCAGTAATCAGATAAATCAGTGGTTCCCAAAGTGGGCACTACCGCCCACTGGGGGGCGGTGAGATGGCTTAGGGAGGCGGTAAGAGGCAAGGGGGGCGGCAGGGGGGCGGTAAGAGGCAAGGGGGCGGCAAAGAAGTGCTGGAAATGGCCTCCTCTAGCGAGCTATTCAGAACAAGTTTGCTCACTCACCCCCACCCATCCAGAAGCTGCTCAATCGCTCGCTTCCCCCGCCCATCTGCACTATGCTAGCCCTGCCCACTCACTGATTGGCTGGCTCACCAATCGCCCCGCCCGCCTCTAAGAGCCCTATCTAAACCCAGTTAACTTTTTTTCTGCTTGACTTTCTATAGATAGGGCTCTTAGAGGTGGGCGGGACGATTGGTGAGCCAGCCAATCAGTGAGCGCAGGGCTAGCATAGTGTGGACAGGCGGGGGGAGCGAGTGATCAAAGGGAGGCCATTTCGCCTCCCTTCGCTCCCACTTTGTCTTGATGAGGTCGCTGCAGCTGTGGGCGCGGACGGACGGAGGTAGCCAGAGTGGTGGGGAAGCCCGGGGGGGCGGGCGAGCGAGCGAAAAAGCTGCCTGATCCTCCATTGCTCGCCCGCCCAGGCCGCTCTGGCTACCTCCGTCCGTCCGCGCCCGGAAGTTGCAGCGACCTCATCAAGACAAAGTGGGAGGCGAAGGGGCCTCAGTGCCATGCCTGATCCTCCTTCGCTCGCTCGCTATTTTGCCTGCATGGGGTGCCTCGGCGGAAGCCCTTTGCTGGCGGCCGGACCTCCCCTCCCCGGGGCGACAGCACATCCATGATCACCGTCCCAGTAACGCTGCGGCTGCTCAGCCTGTGAAGAGAGGGAGGGAGTAAGAGTGAAGGGTGAGGGAGAGCAGCAGGGGCTCTCTGCAGGGGCTCTGCATTCCCCCCCCCCCCACCGTAGCCTTCCCAGAGGAGGTGGGGCTGGGGAATGTGGGGCAGGGAGGCGCTGTCTGGGGTGGGACTAGATGACCTCTGGGGGTCCCAACTGGCCCTTCTGACTCTGGAGACCAGAAGCAAGCACACTCCTGCTAAGTGACTTAAAATCAGACATTGGGAAACTGGTATCACTTCATCAAGCCCATCCATCACATTAAGAATTTACTGAACAGTGAAGTAGTTACTAAATTTTACTAAGTTTACTAAGTTACTAGTTACTAAGGTTCTTGATAAATGACTATCAGACTTTGAAAACCTGGCATCACTGGATCATGTTCAACAATTTTGTTGAATTAACTAACTACAAAGATTTTTAAATTGGATTTTGAATAAATGTGCAATTAATTGTTACAGTTTTGAATTTTACTGTTACTATCTTTATTCCTTCATGCAAACCACCCAGTCACATGACTCCCCCAGCCACGCCCATCAAGCCACGCCCACATAACCAGTTGTAAAAAAAAATGAATTCCACCACTGGGTGGGGGGCACTGAGGATCAGTTTGTAGCACCAAGGGGGCGGTGGACTGAAAAAGTTTGGGAACCACTGAGATAAATGGATCTCCCTTACAGAATATGTCAATTTGCTCAATGTATCTGATTCTTAGGACCACTGCCTTAGTTATAAATTTAGTAGTTTCGTGTACGATATATACATTTAAGCCCAGGAAGAAATATGACAATATGTTGTTTAGATCCTGTTCTTTCCCATAGGGATGATAAGTATTTAAGCCTAATGGGAGCATATAATTGTCAGTTGAACAAAATATGAAAAAATATTTTCAGTGGCTGGTGTACTGCATATGCAGGTTCTCTCATAATATGGCAAATTGTGGAAGCACTTCCACAACATACAGTTGGCAACAACTAGCGGAGGAAAATCCACAGGGACTCCTTTATCTTTACCTAGGTTTCATTGGTACATGCTTTGGGGAATAAGTATGCAATTTTAAAAGTGTCTGCTTTATAATTATCTTTCTGCATTTATTGCAGTGTATCTCTCAGATATATATTTGAAAGGTTAATAGTGAAATGAAATAGGTGCAAATTATTGAAGCAGTGATGTCATGCTGGCAAGCTGATCTCTGATTGATCCATATCATGGGTGGACAAGAAAGCGGGTTCTTCATTAGTTCTTTGTCTGATTGGTCCATTTTGAAGAAATTGCAAAGTACCAGTTCCTGATTAACCTGTCTTTGAGCCAGACTGCTGATTGGTTCCTTATGAGGGACCCTTACCAGAAAGAATACCTAGTAGCATCCTGGCTCAAAAACAGTCCAATCAGGAACCATAACTCTTGGAATTGTCCAAAATAATCCAATCAGAAGTCCACCTATACAAGGACCAATGACAAATCAGCTTGCCAGGTTCATATGTAAGAGCCCAATCAGCCTAGCTAGTTCTCTTTACTGATGCGAGATACACCACAAAGCAGCCCACTCTGCTTCTGAAGATGTCAGTCACAGTGGCTGGTGAAACAGCAAAATAAAACTGGACCATTGATATCCAGCCTAAAAGCTCATCACTTCAATGATGCTAGCTGTGAAAACCTATACTAGTACATGCAAATTATTATTTCATTATCTTTCTAAATTTAATTATTACTGTTTCTTTATACCTAGCTTTCTGGCAAAGTTCCTTCTTATGGAGTTTCTAAAGAAATTAAAGATAATCAAAAAGAGGCTGACAAAAATATGCATGCAAGAATTCATAAACCTGCTACCTCTTACTACACAGATTACTTTGTGACTGGAGCTATAATAGGAGAGCTCAATTGCTTAACTAAGCAAGAAATGGAATATGGAGTTTTTTGTGAAACTGCTGTGCAGGTTGGAGAATTCTACCTTATAAAGTGATTTTACATAGTATTAGAATTAAAGTTTTTGACTAATAAGAAATTATATATAATTATATAAAATATGTAAAAGTTTCATAATGGTAGTTCATATTTTAGGTTTTAAAACTGAATTTAAAAAACTTAACATTAAATCATTTAAATCTTAACAAATTTTAAACAAAGCATATTGAATTATCCAATTGCTTTGTATCATATTTCTATTTTCTCCAATGCCCTAAAATCAAAAAGATAAAATTATATCAGTGTGGGACAGTATAGAATGCAGCCAATTATTGTGTCTATTGCACAAAATTAATTCACTTAATATTGGCCAGATAATCTGCTCTTAAAAATACTAAAATGGCACAAAATTTATGGCTGAGGAAATTACCCGAGGTGTTTGTAGTGGCATCATAACTAGATTAGAAAAATAACTGAGTCTCCATTTTCAATGCTTCCTACATAGCTATGGATAAAAGGGCAAACTGGCTGCGATATCTGTCACCCTGTTGTTTGCCGATATTGATCCAACAGATCTGGGAGGCTACATTGGTGTATGTCCCTTAGCATTTCATGTGTGTCCCTTCCGAAGTTGTTTGCTCAGTGGAAGTCGACAGCCATCCCAAACAAAAGTAGTATATACATTTTTGATCAAGGGTATATAATATAGATTCTATGTATAATTATTTCAGATATTGTCTATTTGGGGATTGCTCTCTTTGCTAATCACAAATCGTATTAACATTTTAGGTTACAATGACCAAAGAAGAAAAAATATTTCTAGGGAATTGTTTCTTCAATCTAGAACTGAGGCATTGCCATTGAGTGGTTCCTTCCTAGACATATTTTGTTTCTTGTAAACAATGTAAGCTGAAAGTTAATTCCTTTGTTTTATGGAGTAGTTTGAGAAGCCCACTGCAGGAGAAAGCAGACCTATATATTGCTGCATCTCCCTTCTAAGCCATTTGTCCCTGTCCTAAGCCTATGGTTGAATTGTCAATCACCTTGACCTCCAGTTGCTGTTGCTAAAAACTAGGTCTGCACCCCTTTATGATATTTTCTTGAAAGATATGCAGATCTTCCATTTATCCCTGGGACCTGGATGGACAGCAATAGGAATCTAATCCTTTTGGGAAAATTCCAACTGAGTTTCAGCTGCTATAGCAGTCACACCATAAAAATTGAGGAGGGCACCATTATAGTTTGAGAAATTAATACAGTAGCAGGACCAGTGCCCTGGACGTGGGTGGATGTGAGTTGCTGGTAGTGTACTAACAACCTAATTGCCCAGCAGTTTTTCATCCAGAATTGAATATGTTATTTTACATTTCTGAACTGCCCAGAGTTGCCTCTGTTAAGATGGGTTGCAAATGAATGTAATAAATAAATAAAACAACATTAGTAAAAAAAAATGCTTTGGATTGCATCAAAGTATTTTTTGTTCAATAAATTATGGTCTAAGATCTCCACTGTACTTTTTTACATGTTAATAAAAGTAAAAACTAGATAAGCAAAGCAAACTTAACAATTAAAATTCCTCCCAAAGGAATACAAACTAATGGGTTTCTAATTTCCTCTTTTATACATTTTCTAATATACAATATTTATAGATGTTTAGGCCCCCTTAGAAACTAGACCGTAAGTGATTATATTTGCATGATGTATTCTATGTATGGGGTGCCTTCTTGCTTAAATTTGGTTAAACATCTGTTATGAATAGTTAGATTAGCCATTGTTGCATTTGCTACAAATTTAAGTTCCCAATCAGATTCTGTTGAAATTGTATCTTTCAGTTTTGGCCAAATTTTATTCTCATATCTTATTATGTCATTTATCCATTAAATTATGATGCTTCTTGTTGACTTTTTGTGGGATTTTACAGTTAGAAAAGTTGTGGTTCCATTTCAAATTTTTGCATTGTTTATGTTATTTTTTTATTAAAATTATATGCTGCCAATATCACTCTACAAAGTGGCTCTGCAAGGCTTAAATCTTTTTTTACATGTCCACCACATTCAATAAAACATTATTTATGTTTTATGACATTTCCAGTGTTTATTACTGTATGATTTGTTTATCTTAGATATTATTAATGGAATTGTGTGCCAGCTGTAGAACATTTTGTACTAGCTTTTTTAAAATTATAACTTGGTGTTCATTTTATAGATTTAGTCCATAATTTCTTCCCATTATTCTGTTGTGTTTCTTTAAAACATTTACATCTATTTTACCACTCATTATTTTGTTTGTTCTTTATCTGTAAGCATTTATATATGTGCCCTAACAGATGATGATGGGTTTGAATGAGCATTTTAAATTCTGTCTGACATTTTTGCCCCCTTCTCTCTTGCATACCATTCTCTAATCTTGTAGAGTGGAGGAAAATGTTTAAGCTGAATATATTTTGATTCCTGACACAAAAGTGAGAGACTAAAATATTTGATTACTTGGAAGGACTATTTAGTTCAAACCATTTGGCTGTCAATCCATTTTGACTTCATGTCTGACAAAAGAAGAGAGATTATTTGGGGAAGGGAAGAAACATGTTTGTATAACTTTAAAAAAAGATAGAGATTAACCAATCTGAAACTGAGAGAAGCAAATCCTTTTCCACCTTCCCTTCCTCCATTTTTAACTTCAAAATAAAGTGGACTATGACAAATTGTTTTATATTGTTATTTGCTCTGCATAACTTTAGATCTCAAAATAAGACCATTCCAAGGAAGCTTTTGTTAATTGAGCAGTGATGACAAAATTCTCTGGATATTTAATCCAGGATTTAATCAAAACATAGCAAGCAACTCTCATACTGGCAGAACTTTGCTTTTTGGTTCCTCCTCTTCTTCTCTGAAGTCTATCCCATATAGACATCCAATGTTATGTTGCCTTTCTCCCTGCATGGTGATCTTTATGTCCTCTGATTATCTTCCATTATCCAGAAACTTGCATATCTTCAGCAGTCTGAAACTACATAAATCCAACTTTCCTTGCTAGCCATCTTTTCATATTTTTTCTCTTAGTCTAATAACAGCTCTTCCCCTGCCAGCTCCTTATGCCATTTCAATTTCTTCCTACTCTGTTGTGAGAGACTCAATGTGTCTGTGTGTGTTTGTGTGCATGCATGCGCATTTGTGGAAAATGTCATGTTTATCTCAGTTACAAGTACAGCTTGTATTGTGTAGTAAATCTCATGACAGGAGGGCACACAGTGTTTGCTCCATTTTTCACACAGGGCAGGAGGTTCACCGAGGAAGAAATTGAAATCGAAGTCAATACACTTGCCAAAATGCAACGTACCCTGATAGTTGTAATGGTCTTGTGGCCTTACTTTATTCTTTTTTTCTTCCTCAGACATGTTTCATCTCTATTGATGATTTGTTTGAAGCTTTTGATACATTTTTGGACCCACCTTCCCTGGAATATAAAATATGGTTAAAAATTGCTCTTGATGTTGCTCTCAAAACCTTTAAAGAAATTCTTCCAAATATGGTAAGCATGTCTGCAGGGCTTTTATGGTTCTAGTATAAATTGTTTGGCTGATGCCCTTGCTTAAATAGTGCTGCAACTGAAATAGAGTTATCAGTGAAGAAGCTGAAAATTTTAATAATTTTCAGAAGGGTAACTAGCAAACCTTCTCAATATTTATAATGACATGTGAATATCTGGATTCACTGGTTCTTAGATGGTATTGGATACAGATTTTTATATCTTTGCTATTTAAGTATATGGATTGTCTGCTTTGAGAAGATGGGGAGAAACAAACTGTATATAAATTTGAATTAAATACAATTTGGGAATGACTGGAATACATTTGGATAGCTACTGTTTTAATATAAACTAAGTATTACAGAAATGCTGTGATTGGCCAGTAGTAATTCCTTCAAAGAAAAAAAATGCTGTTGAGTGATGCTGAGGGATATCTCATTACTTTGAGTTACGGGGTGCATAAATAATCCCTATTCAAGCAATCTTTCTTGTTCTAGTGGAAGATTAGAAAGCAGGAAAAAATATACATCTAGATTGATAAAAGTGAGATACAAGCAGGATTTTCCTTTTAGAAAAGAAAAGGGGGAAGATAAATTTTAAATTGTTATAATCATGGTGCTAAATGTAAGAAAAGGAACTTGGAAAGTTGAAACAAAAGTCTGAATTATACATGGTTATGAAATTGACATATTTATAGAATACTAAAGAACTATAAAGAATAACATGGTTTAAATGAGGTATGAACTTAAATGGAGTCATAACACATTTAGATTTATATATTGGGATGACAGTCTCCTCATGTCTTAATCCTACTGAACAAATATATGTCTTTGAGTACAGAATGGAACTGATATACATTTAAATTGTGGTTACAGTTAATATATACTAAATATGTATGACTTTACATATGTGTTACCTTTGTTGATTAACATTATTGTGCAAAATGGGCATTGGTTCTTACATGATACGCCCATTATCTGGATGGTGGAGGCAGCAGCCAGAATGGGTTGGTCTCTGTCCAGTGACCAGTTGGACTGAATCTACAGCTGTGACATCACTGGTACCACTGGTGACTCCTCCCAGCTTTAACGAAGGTAGATCTATAGACTGATGCATGGTGTTAATCGCAAGAATCGATAACACACTCACGCTCTCCTCCAGAAAGCCCTGAGCTATTTCTAAGTCCAAATCAGTAAAAAGAGTCCCAGAAAGAAGTCAGCTAAGGGATGGGGCTGGCTACTGTCTCCACTGTCCAGAGAACGGGTGTATGCGATAAGAACCAACGCCCATTCTCCCTAGTTGGTGGAGACAGCAGCCAGAATGGAACATACCAAAGCTTGTCCATAATGTTAAGGGTGGGTAGAGGGCTGGCTTGAGTTTGATTGTCCAGACTTGACTTATTGGAGTACCCTCTTGCCAAAAGTGGCATCTGCTTTTTTTTTTTTTTAATAAAAAAGTTTTATTGTTTTTTTCAAATATTTTGGGGAAAAGGGTACATAAATGTGGAGAAGAATTTTGACAGCTACATCATACGGAAGGTGGTACTTCCCCGGAGTCTTACATCTTTCTCTTATTTTATATATATCAAAATATCATTATTACATACATATTAGCAGTTTAGGTTTACTTCAAATTCTTTAACATCTTCAACCATACTTTATATCACTTCTAACCATCTCATTATATTAACAATTGCACTGTGTTTTTAAATCATTTCTGTGACCTAAGTCTCATTGCTGTCTCTTCTCCCCTGTCTGATGGCTGAGCCATGGCTCCTCCCCCTTTCATGTCTTATGCTCTGTCTCTTGTTTCATCTAGGAGGTTTTTGTGTTTTTCCATGAAGGCTTCTGCCTCCACTACTGTATTAATTCTCACTCTACCCCACTCCCAGAAAATCAACAAGCCTTCTGGAATTAACCACCTAAACCAGATATTTTTTTCATATAATTTTTTAGTTAGAAAGAATAATTTCTTCCTCTTATCTCTTATTCTTTTGGGTATCTGTTTCAGAATGGTTATTTCTTTGTCCTTATATCTTAAAGGTTGAACTCCTAGAATTTCATCTCTTGTGGTCTTTCTAAAAAATTTAACATGAACTTCCCTTGGAACATTGTGTGTTCTAGCATATGCTGAATTAATTCTATATAGCAGATCAATATCCCACCCTAGCTGTTGCTTATCTCTTTTAATATAATCTGCTAGCATTGTTGTCATAATCTCCCTTAAGTCTTCACCCTCCATTTCAGGTATGTTTTGAAATCTAAGAAGACATCCTTTCAAATTCCATTTTTTTCCATATAATTCTCAATCCCAGTATTTTTTTTTGTAAAGCCTTCATCTCTTCTCCCACCCCCACAGCACCCTCCTCCAGAGCTTCTATTTTCTGGCTATTTTGTAAAGTCTGGTGTTTATTCTCTCTGAGTTCTTCCCTTAAGTCCGCCAGCTGTTTTTTTATTTCGTCCTGTCCCTTTAAGATCGACTGGAACATTTGTTGAAACATTTCTTGAGACTGCTGTTCCCCCTCGGAGGCTTTTGGTTGTAAAAAGGAAGATAGTTGTGTTTGTTGTGGAACAGGACTTGAAACAGAAGAAGATGGAGCCGATGCTGGTTTAGGAATGGGGGCCTTTTTCGCAGGCATTGTGAAGTTCAGAGAAAGTTTTTAGTCTAGACAGAAAAGATGGCGTCTACAGGAGCCCGCTGTCAGGCGAGGTCTACAGGCAAGCAAGGTCCAGTGTGGGATATCAGTCTTCAATAAGGCTCCCCTTTAGTTACAGTCAATTTCCCCAATCCAAGGAAGATTGTATAAAGAGATTCCTCTAGGGTTCACCAGGGTTTAAAGTTCCAACCCAGAAGATTTTTCAAAGACAACAGTTCATTTGTAACAGCAGCAGAAACGGGGGAAGAAGTGACATTTTGGCACAGCCCCCTCAGGAGATCGGAGAACAATCATTCAAGAAGTTTCCTTTCATAGATTATTAGATCAGTTCACTTTCTTTCTTTCGCAATTGTTCATCAAAAGTGGCATCTGCTGATGCATATCTATCTAGTCTATAATGGTTAACAAATAGAGATGGTGAAGACCACGTAGCCGCCTTGCAGATTTCCTTGATGGAAGCTTGGGTAGACCATGCTGCCGAGGTAGCTGAGCTGTGTGTTGAATGTGCTGTCACGTGTGGAGGGAAAGGTAGTCCGAGAGGGGAGGACAGGGCTGCCACAAGTGGGTCTACAGATGGGGTTTCCAGGAGCTTAGCCAGCTCTGGTCCCACATTGTACAGCCTCTTGTCCAGTGAATTTGGAAGGGGACCCGAGCTCGGGGAGCCCCATTGTCTTTGGACCAAATCCCCAAATAATTTTTTTAGAAGGGATGACTTCCTTTTCCATGGTGTGTTCCAGAAAGAGGAGATCCACTGGTTTCCCAGTTCCTAAGTCTGACACCTGAAGGGGTTTTAACACAACCTTGGCAATTTGCTTGGCCTTAAAAAGATGGGATTTAAAGACAGCTGGTTTGAATAATCCTATGAAGGTAGGTTGGTCAGGGATTAAATCCTCATCTTCAGACAAGTCAGAATCCCTAACTGCCTTAACCTCTTCCATACCCACTAAAGCCTGATCAGAATGAGAAGGGATTGATTGATTGAGTAGAAGGGCTTTTGCTGGTGTGAGATGGTATAGGCACACTGGGGGCAGGAAGAGGGGCCAGTGAAGCAGTAGCTTGTTGCTGTTGTTGGAGGCCAGCTACAATCCCCTTCTTGATGGCCTCAGATATAATGGAGGCCATATCCAGCCCAACTGATGGCAAAGGGCCCTAGGGCAATAAAAATGAAGGCTGTACCTCAAGAGAAGGCTGTGGAGCCAAAGGTGCAGAGGATGATTCAATAGGACCAGAATTGGCTGGTGTGGAGGCTCCTGTAATTCTTCCTCAATATCTGAGGACAAATCAGTGGGCCTTGGGCTTTCCAATGGCAATGGGCCCAGCAGAAATAGATGAGGGCTGGCAGGGAGCTCTGCAGAGATTGAGCCTGGAGCTTGGCAGCCAAGAGCTGTGCTTTTGCAAACTCCTTGTCCAGCTGGCGCTGGTGACGGTCCTCTGCCTTTTGGGCAGCCTTGGAGGTTTTGGGAGGTCTGCAATTTGTGCGAGGCTCTGGGGCTGGCCTTTTCCTGGTGGATGTTACCCCAGAAGGGCCTGCCACTGGACTATCGGAAGAGATGTCTGGGCTCACCTGGCTTTGATCACCATGATAATTGGTGGTTCAGGGACTCACCCCATAGGAACCTTTCTCTGTGCTCTGCAGAGGTTGGAGGCCGATCGGAGGTTTGGCACCAAAATAAACGGTCATGAAGCTTCAGAATGGCCACCAGAGCTTTGGTGCAAACTAAAATGGCCGCTGGAGCTCCGAAAGAAGAAGAAATTGCCACCCGAGGCTTTTCTGCAACCACGGTTGAAGTTGAGGGGCCGCAGCAGTGAATTTACGCAGGAGGTGGCCTCGTAATGGGCAGAGGTTGTTGGGTTGCCGCCTGCAGGCTTGCCCAATGGGTAGAAGTCACGGGGTGCTCTTGAGTTACCTCGTGGCACCCACAATGAAGTCAGAGTCGAAAGGAAGGCAGTTTGCAGTTGGCAATGAAGGATGAGCAGTAGAAGTACTTTAAACGATCGAATTAGCAATTTTAGACTTAAATTTGGAAAAAAGACCTAATTGACTAACTAATTTGGAGGAGAACTAATTTATGCGTCCAGTCCTGATCGGACTGAGTCTAAAGCTGGGAGGAGTCACCAGTGGTACCACTGATGTCACAGCTGTAGACTCAGTCCAATTGGTCACTGGACAGAGACAACCCATTCTGGCTGCTGTCTCCACCAACTGGGGAGAACTTAGATATTTTTGTTAAAATATCTAAAGTTTGAGTACTAGACTATCTAAGGTCTTAACTGGAAAACTCTGCTTATATCAAGATATGATTTAGGGTACAAGTCTAGGAAATAATTTAAGTAAATGTATATGAGATAGGCAGCCTATAAATCTAATACCTAAATACATAAAAATATTTACTGATGTTTTGATGCTTCATCCAAAGTATACACTAATGAGCAGAACAAGGCAACACAACCTTTCAAAATACTTTTGAGTACAATAAACATTTTGGACATGGATATGTAGTTATCAAGCGTTAAGCTTGATTCAAGAGAAATTCTACTTTGTCCTGCATAAAAATCTTGAATTATAGCCTAGCTAGATTTTTTTTATAAATGTTCATCTAATTTATATGTCTTTGGTGTACAGGATTGGTCATACAGAATGTGTATGCAGTTTTCTAATACATATGTTGTGGATGTACCAAATCACACTAAATGTGATATTTATGATGAAGCTATGGATGAGGTAATTCTTGTACATGGAACTGTGCAGGATTGTCAGTCTGGGGAGCATTATTGGGCACCATTTGTTTTACCCAAAACCTGCCATCAGGTAAGAAATACTTTTATAGTTAGCCAATAATTATGTACTTTATAACAATCAATAAGCCGAATTGGGGAGCAAACAGTCTGTAAAGCAAGGGAAAATAAAATTAAAGAATGGATGCAATACTTATGATGTTTGGTTTTCATTTTTTAAATTTCAGCACCTGGCCAGTGAATTGAAAGAACAGTATTATCAATATGATGACAGTTTGCTGGTTAGGATTAAATATTTATTTTCAAAATATACAGTCAAATCCAAAGAGTCAAATCAGCCCAATAATCATTATGAGTAGAGCTCACTGCCTTGATTGTATAGAAATTAATTCTTGTGATTTCCACAATAACGTATTAAGATATTCTTCCAGGTACAGGGTACTTCAGCTGCAACAAAATTATTAATTGTACGAACTGAAGAAAAAGGACAGCGGATGAGCACAGGAACAACAAGTAGTATATGCCAGTATCACTCAAGAAACAAATTTGGTGAGGAGGAACTTGAAATCTTTGGTATCAGAGAATTTAATTGAAATTATAGTCCTTTTCTCTTACTTTCTATCTTTCCCAGCATTATAAACCTTCCAGGAGAGCTGGGTCCTTTCATACTGTGGGAGGAAAGATTAAAAAAAAGACAACTATTAGCAAAGTGCATGGACTCAATTACTGCAGTGATGGGTGCACCACTGGAAGACTTGAAGGGATCACATTGGGCCAGAAAAAAATCTTACCTACGTGGTCACTAAGAGCTGACTCTGACTCGATGTTAATAATATTAAATCAATTATATATTTATAATTCAAGTGCAGCTTGATATAATGTCTGTTATGATTTATTAAAAATCAAACTCTGTATTTGCTTTCATTATTGAAGAACTGAAATGTCTAATCATCTCACATAATTTAAAAAGTGATTCAGAGTTTTTGATTTTTTCTCCCTGAGAAAGAATGAATGTAGCAAGGTATTAGTCTATTTTTCGGAGTGTAAAACGCACCAAAATTTTGAAGAGGCAAATTAAAGTTTTTGCACCCTCCCAAAAATGACCTGTTTTTCACAAAAACGGGCCCGTTTTTTGTCACAAAAAGGGCATGCATAGCGTTTAGGATGCTTATAGAGTGCTTCTGGGGCCTGGGGGAGCAAAAAATAGCCTGCTTTTTGTTCATTTTTGCCCTCCCCAGCCCCCAGGACCACTCTGGAAGCCTCCTAAAGGCTATGTACGGCCATTTTTGCAAAGTGGTGGGGTTTCAACAGGCAAAAAAGATGCTGTATTCAGTGTATAAGACGCACCCAGATTTTCACCCCCTTTTTTGAGGTAAAAAGGTGCGTCTTATACTCCAAAAAATAGTGTATATTTACCACTATTTGTCTCCTGAGACTGAAATTAAAAGTTTATTCATAGCAAAATTATAGCATAATTCTTTTATGGACATACCGTATTTTTCGAAGTATAAGACATACCTCTTTTCCTCAAAAAAGAGGCTGAAAATCTGGGTGCGTCTTATACATCGAATACAGCATTTTTTGCCTCCCGAAGCCCCGCCCCTTCACCAAAATGGCCATGCATAGCCTTATGAAGGCTTTCAGAGAGCTCCTGGGGGCTGGGGAGGGCAGAAATTAGCAAAAAATGGGCTGTTTTTTTGCCCCCCCCCAACCCCTCAGCAGCACTCTATAAGCCTCCATAAGGCTATGCATGCAATTTTTTTGACAAAAAAACAGGGCAGTTTTCGTGAAAAACAGGCTGTTTTTTTGCTCTTTTTGCCCCTCCCCCTCCCCACCAGAAGCACTCTGCAAGCCCCCCCCCCCCCCCCCAGGCTATTCATGCCTTTTATTTGAAAAAACCCAGGCCCGTTTTCGTGAGGTTTGTAGAGTGCAAAAACTTTTTTTTTCCTTTTGGAAAGCTCTTTAACTGATGAGAATTACATTGATCAAGTGCTATGACAGCAGAAACAAAGTCTTAAGGTTTGCCAGCGATTTCCTTCTCCAGCACATGGATAAATACACTTGGAAACATCTACCTACCTACCTACTCTCTCTCTCTCCCTACCTATCTACCTTATTTCTCTCTCTTTCTATTTCTCTCTCTCTATCCTTCTACCTACCTACCTACTTATCTACGCACTCTCTCTCCCTACATACCTACTCTATTTCTCTCTCTCTCTATCCCTTTATCTACCTACCTACCTTTCTACCTACCTACCTAACTGCTCGCTCTCTCTCTCTCTCTCTCTCTCTCTCTCTCTCTCTCTCTCTCTCTCTCTCTCTCTCTCTCCCTACCTACCTACCTACCTACCTACCTACTGTATTTCTCTTTCTTTCTCTCCCTCTCTATCCCTCTATCTACCTACCTCCTTTTTTTAAAAAAAAATGCATCTTCAAAACCTTGGTGCGTCTTATACTCTGAAAAATATGGCAGTATATGCTTAGATTATAAGAATTAATACCTGTGTTAAAGTTATTGTGTTTATTAGACTTTATTCCCAGGCAAATGTACATTTAATTATAGCCTTAACTAAGATTCTTAGGAAAAAATATTATTTTAATAAAGAAAATGCTTTAAACCTTTATTAATTATTTCTAAGGCACACATTTTCAGCTGCGGTTGATGGGAAATATGGTAATTATTTTAAAAATATTTTAAAAATAGGTGAAATAATGTCACCTGCAATTTCAAGAAATTATTAAACTAATTAGAAATATATCAAAAACTAGTTATTTATACTTAAAGTTAGCTTATTTTATAGTTATCTGAATTGTATTTTTGACTTCCAAACACATGAAAGAATCTGTGACATAGGTTTTCTTTTTTTGGTGGCACCTTTGAACTAATCTGGACTCCTAGCAACTTCCTGAACAAGTCCATGAAACCTTGGCAAGATTTTTGGAAGTGGTTTGTCCTTGCCATCTTCCTAGGGCTGAGAGAGATTGACTGGTCCAAGGTCACCCAATTAGCTTCATGTCTAAAGTGGGCGTAGAACTCACACTCTCAGTTTCTAGCGTGGTGTCTTAATCACTACACCAAATTGGCTTTCTGAGACAAATTTAACTAATGCAATATTAAGCTATCAAAAAACAAAGAAAAACAAAGATCAGTATAACAATATGCATTTTTGTAGGGACAGCATATATAAATCTCTGTTTAGTTTTTTAAAAAATATTTTGGAAATGTTGAGAGATAACCAAAGAGAATAAATATTGAGGAATGTTGAGATTCAATATTTTATAAATCTGCTTATTTATTGGAAGTTTTAAAATAAATTAAGTTGGCTTTCAAATGTTTTTGTCTTCCATTCAATATATAGGAACCTTGGAACACATTTTTGCTTCAGATTATAGCAGCCAAAGCACATTAATAGACAATATAGTAAGTATGCTTATTGAAATTATTCATATATATGTGTGTGTGTGTGTGTGTGTGTGTGTGTGTGTGTGTGTGTTTGTTTGTTTGTTTATTTATTTATTTATTTATTTATTTATTTATTTATTTATTTATTTATTTATTTATTTATTTATTTATTTATTTATTTATTTATTTATTTATTTATTCCAACCATAAGAGCCTTTCTGGGGCTATCTATCCTCTAAAAAAAATTAACATTTCATCACAGTTCCTCACATTGCTTACTTCCACCTTTTAAATTATCTTGCCTGAAGAAAAGTTCTTGGAAACTTTAAATTATAATCCAAACATATATAACTATTTTGTAGAATTAAATTTTCAAGTGATCTAAAGAAAATTCTGGTAGGATTTAAAATTAAATGTTCTTAACTCTTCAGAACTACCGTGTTTTCCTGTGGTTTCGGTGGGAGGGGCTACAGCCGGGTTTGATACAGCCTGATTGGTCCAAAGACTGAGGGATTTTTCTTTAAGTATCCTCCTTTCCCTCCTGGCTCCCAGTTCCCTCAGTCTTTGGTCCAAGCTAGTTTGGCTCCTGTGAGGTTGAAGTTTAGTTTAATTATTAATTGGATATTCAAAAAAATCATAACTTGAACCTTTGCTTTAAAGCGTAGAGGTTTTAATCGGGCTCTCAGGAAATTCCTGAGGGCGGGGGCTCTTCAGGAGCGCCGTCCTTGCGACGCCGGAAAAGAGCAGGGCTTTTGCCTTTGAGGCTTCAGCCCGATACTGCAGGAAAGCTCCGATCGGCTTTTCGCGCCGCCTGGATCCTTGCGGCGGCTTGGAACTTTGCGGACGCTCTTATCAGCCCGATCGGCTTGCCGCGGCTTCAAAGAGCTGCCGCGCGGCTTCCTTGTCTTCGTTTAAGTGCTGTTCGCAGCCGGCGAGTCAGCTGAAGAACTTCCCGGGCATCATTTAGGCTCGTAGCGAGGCTAATCCCCTCAGAGCCATCTGTTGAGCCGGAAAGTTTGATATCTTCACCCACGAGGCGCGGCGGCCATTTTGGTGCGACCTCGTGGGCGGCGGCCTCATTCCCGCGCGCAGAAACCAGTCGAGCAGGCCTACAATGACTGGGGAGAGGCACGCTGAGCCTCGTGAGCGGCTGCAACGAGGTTTTTCCCTGAGACCGGCACACAGCTCTACAGGACACATGAGTGAGGCATGGCCTCCACTATCTCAGATGCACAGTCCGGCGAAGAGGTGGAGGAGACCCAGGGCAGGCTTAGGCCCAGAACAGCAGGCCCCAAGCCTTCTGCTGAGCAACGCCCTTCCAGAGCAACTGCCAGGGACGAGTCTAGGAGACAAAGGGCTCTGGAAAAACAAGTGGCCAGGGCCGAACGGCGAGCACAGGCATCTAGGCCTAACTCCCCCAACAGATCTAGATCTCCTATTGGGGCACGGTCTCAGGCCTCAGATTCTCCTACCAGGGGCTACAGTCCTTCATCCCCTTCAGTCTCCCCGGCCAGGCCCAGGAGGGAAGTGACCTCCCCATCTCCATCCATTTCCCCCAGAAGTTACAGGTCAAGGATGGAGGATCCAAGAGAAGGGGGATCTGGAGATTATTTGCCACCAGCTCAATTGGCACCACAGGATCCCTCCCGTGGTCCTTCAGAGGAGGATCTGGAGGAATTAGAGAACTTGCCTCCCAATATTAAAAGGCTCATTTCTACTGCAATTTATAAGGGTATCTCCTCGGGCCTAGCTCACAGGGATCTATCCCAGGGTAGGCCTCATCCTGTGGCTGCTGCCAGAAGCAGACCTGCGATTGCTGATAGAAGTCTGGAGATGACTAGGGCCCCTTCTCCTTCGATTGTTAGCGAGGGTTCCTTCTTGGGGGAACCTGCTCATATTGCGCTGGGGTTTTCTGAGGATGAGGAGGACTCTCCTGAGACACCGGTTTTTCCCGGTCTTTTTCCCCCTCCAGCATTTAAACCTATGCTGCGCAAGGCCAAAAAGACCACGCAGATTGGCACGCCCCCCCCCCCGGCTTTTCAACGTAAGGATCCAAACCTGGCAATGTTTATTAACCCCAACACGGAGAAGGAGGAGGTGCCAGCTCCTCCCCTTTTTCTGGAGGTAGTTCAGGATCAGTGGGCTAAACCTTCTTCTATACCTAACCCGGGTGGTAACGACAAATGTTACTACAATATGGAGAAAGCTTTTGCGCAAGCTCTTCAGCTGCCCATAGTAGACGCTCCGGTTGCCCTGTTAGCCAACGCTTCCTCCGTAGTCATGGGCGATGTGGCAGATAAATTGAAACCGGAGGACAAGCGGGCGGAACTAGCCCTGCGCAAAAATTTCAACGCCTCGGCCTGGGCTATTAAAGCAGCCGCGGCAGCCTCTTACTTTAATCGCACCTCGGTCATGTGGCTACGACAGCTGCAAGACCGCATACCTCTGGAAGATGAGCGTCTTCATCAAGACCTCGCCAAAATTATTTCAGCCACACAGTTCTCGGCGGATGCCACCCTCGACTCCATTAAATTCTCGTCCAGAGCCCTTGCCACCTCTGTGACTACGCGGAGACTTTTATGGCTCCGAAATTGGCAAATGGACAACAAGTCCAAATGGAGTCTGGCGGGGGCGCCCTTCTCGGGTCCCAACCTTTTCGGGTCCTCTCTAGATCCCATCCTTGTAGAGAACAAGGACAAGAAAAAGGTCCTACCCTCCAATACGAAGAAGCCAGACAATCGTCCGTCATATTATCGTAGGCCCTCTTCCTATAGGGCTTCAGAGCAGGATTACCGCCAACAGAGATTCACTCCCTATAGATATGACAGGCAGTACCAGCGCCCTTATTATCAAGATAGGAACAGTTTCAAAACCAGTCCAAACGGCCCTTTTGCGGGGGGGGGGGCGCCCCTTCCGCAGGGGGAAATGACTCAAATCCGAGTCTACCCATAGGCGGCCGCCTGGCGTCCTTCGCGGACCAGTGGGATCGGATCACATCCGATGCCTGGGTCAGAACGACTGTCAGGGAGGGACTCCGGCTGGAGTTCCTAGCCCCTCCCCCGATGCTCTTCAGGACTTTTCCCCCCTCCAGGGACCCGGAGAGAAGGCGCCTGATGCTTCTTGCAATTCAGCACCTGATCGAAATTCGGGCTGTCGAACCGGTTCCCCGGGGGGAGTAGGGTCAAGGCGTGTACTCCAATCTCTTCGTGGTCCCGAAGAGCTCCGGGGGATGGAGAGCGATATTGGACTTGAAGCGTCTCAACTCTTATCTAGTCTACCGACGCTTCAAGATGTCCTCTCTCAAGTCGATCCTCCTCGGCATCAGACGGGGGGATTTCATGGCATCTATAGACTTAACCGAAGCTTACCTACATATTCCAATTCGTCCATCCCATCGAAAATTTCTCCGGTTTTTCCACGGGGGGCAGCACTTTCAGTACAGGGCTCTTCCCTTCAGCCTAGCCTCAGCCCCCCGCACATTCACGAAGGTCCTGGCGGCAATGGCGGCTCACCTTCGCTCAAGGCCGGTGAGACTTCATTGCTACCTCGACGACGTGCTCGTCCTTGCCCAGTCTCAGTCACAAGCAGTAATAGATCTGCAGACCACCATCCAGACTCTGCAGGCCCTGGGCTTCTCCATCAACTTCCCCAAGAGCCACCTTTCACCTTCAACGACAATTCTACACTTAGGCACCGTGATAGACTCAAGGTCGGGTCTGGTTCGACTCTCTCCAGACCGGCTATCAAGTCTTCAGAAGCTCGCCCGCCTCGTCCATTCAAGATGGTCCGCTTCCATCTTGACCTTGGCACAACTGTTAGGCAAGATGGTGTCATGCATCGGAATTGTTCCATGGGCGCGTCTTCACTCCAGGACACTACAGTGGACTCTGATTCCGTTCCAGAGACAGTGGCTCAGCAACTCTCCGCGACACATTCGAATTCCACCGGACCTTCGATGGTCTCTGAAGTAGTGGTTGAACCCGACCTTGAATCGCGGAGCCGAATTCTGGGAACCAGGCAGAGTTACCATCACGACAGACGCGAGCCTGTTCGGATGGGGGGCAGTGATGGATTCCAGCCTGGCGCAGGGACGATGGTCCAAGTCCGACCTGCGCCACATCAATTGGCTGGAACTCAAGGCGGCCCGCCTAGCCCTTCTTCATTTCCGGGACTCAATCTACAACCGGCATGTTCTCCTCTTGACGGACAACGTGGCAGCGAAAGCGCACATAAATCGTCAAGGGGGGACGCACTCCAGAAGCCTATGGCTGGAGGCTCTAAAGCTGGGCAAGTGGGCGGAGAAGAATCTGGCCTCGATTGTCTCGGAACACATCTCGGGCGTCGCCAACCAACAGGCAGACTGGCTGAGCCGAACGACCGTAGATCATGGCGAGTGGCAACTCGACCCAGAAATATTTCACAAGATCTGTCTCCGGTTCGGCGTCCCTCTGGTGGACCTCTTTGCCAGTCCGAGCAACTCACAACTTCCCCGCTTCTTTTCCCGCTTCCCGGCTCGTTATGCGGAGAACACGGATGCCCTGCGGTGCCCGTGGCCTCCCGGTCTGCTTTATGCCTTTCCTCCCATTCCTTTGATTCAGGGCACCCTGAGGAAGATAGTCTTGGAGAAGGCCTTAGTCATTCTGGTAGCTCCGTTTTGGCCGAGACGCCCATGGTTCGCGGACCTGGTCCAGTTGTCCGTAGCCCCCTATTGGAGGATTCCCCAGGGGGAGGTAGCCTTACGCCAAGGGGTCCTGTGTCATCCGGAGCCCCAGTGGCTCCAGCTGACCGCTTGGCTGTTGAACGGAGCCTCCTAAGGGGCGCAAATCTTTCAGCCAAGGTAATAGCTACCATCGAAGCTTCTAGATGCCCCTCGACCACGCGTATTTACAACTCAACGTGGTCGGCCTTTGCTTCCTGGTGTGGGAGGTTTGGCATTGACCCGACAGCTGCCTCTGTCGCTCAGGTCTTAGAATTCCTGCAGCATGGGCTGGATCGTGGGTTGTCCCACAATACTTTAAAGAGACAGACAGCTGCCCTGTCCTCCATTCTATCGGGGGTGGGGTCTGGTTCTCTAACTCAGTCGGCTTTGATAAAGCGGTTTCTCAAAGGCGCCGCTAATCTATGTCCCCCCCCCCCGGTACATAGGTTTCCCACTTGGGACTTGGCTCTAGTCCTTAGGGCCATGACAGGGGCTCCCTTCGAGCCCCTGAGGACGGTGCATCTTAGATTCCTTACCCTGAAGGTAGTTTTCCTGGTGGCCGTAACCTCGGCCAGGCGCATCTCCGAACTGGGCGCCTTGTCGTCCAAGGAGGACTTGTGTCAGTTCCACCAGGATAGGGTCGTCCTCAGACTAGACCCGGCCTTCCTGCTGAAAGTCAATTCCGTCTTCCATCGATCTCAAGAGGTCATATTGCCAAATTTTTGTCCGGCCCCTGTCCATGAGAGGGAGGTCAGTTGGCATCGCTTGGATGTCTGGCGGGCCCTGCGCATTTACTTCAGGCGCACTTCCTCTTTTCGACGGTCGGAAGCCTTATTTCTGTCCTTCTTGCCAAGGTCCCTGGGAGCTAGGGTGTCCTCTGCCACCATCGGCAGGTGGGTCCGTCAGGCAATCTCGGAGGCTTACCAGGCATCTCACCTGCCTCCTCCCCAGGGTATAACGGCCCACTCTACTAGGAGCGCGGCTACCACTGCCGCTTGGGCTACCAGAGCTCCTCTGGAAGATATTTGCAGGGCGGCCACCTGGGCCTCTCCCTCTCCCTTTGTCAAGCACTATCGGCTTGATCATTTCGCTTTGGGGGATGCGGCCTTCGGCCGTAGGGTGCTCCAACAAGTGGCGACCCCCCCTCCCCCGTTACGTTCTACCCACCCGGGGATGTAGCTTGGGTATGTCCCGGCTGTAGCCCCTCCCACCAAAACCACAGGAAAAAGACCGTTGGTCCTTACCTGAACGCTTCTTTTCTGTGGTGTAGGTGGGAGGGGCTACTTTCCCGCCCTAGAATGATGGTAGGGGTCGGGGTGGTCATTTGAATATTGTTTTTTTGTTGCTGTTTTGGTCTGTGTGTTGTTTCTACGGTTATTTCCTTACGTATGACTATCAGCTTTTCCATGCAACCTCGGGAACTGGGAGCCAGGAGGGAAAGGAGGATACTTAAAGAAAAATCCCTCAGTCTTTGGACCAATCAGGCTGTATCAAACCCGGCTGTAGCCCCTCCCACCTACACCACAGAAAAGAAGCGTTCAGGTAAGGACCTCTTTTTCCTGAAAATACGACATGTCCTCATAATACAGCCATGCCCCATTTTTCTGGTGGGCAAAAATATAACACACCCCCCCCACATATAAGCCCCCTGGACAGCCCCCCACCTCCGGCCAGGCAGAGCGCCGCTCACCAACCTATTAGTATCCCAAAGGTGCCAAGCTGCGGGAGCCTGGAGGGAGGCAAAGGTGATTGCGTTGCTTGGTGCCTTCTGGATACCGCTAGGTTGATGAGCAGCGCTGTGCCCAGCTGAAGAGGGGGTTGCCGGGTGGCTGCTGTCTTGCAAGCGGGCTCCCAAACAGCCGGGCACAGCCTCATGGGCGAATGGCTGTGTTGCTGGGATGGCGGTGGCAGCAGAGGTGCCCTGCTCCGTAATGAGAGCTGGGCCATGCATCGTGAGGCTGGGAGACGGATGAGCAAGAGTGGAACAGCCGCTCGTGCAACCCCCCTCTCCAGCCGTGCAGAGCGCCATTCACTGGCATTTGGAAGGCGCCAAGCCGCGGGAGCCGGGCGGCGGCAAACAGGCGCTCACCCAGCTTGGCGATACCCCTAGGTCAGTGAATGGCACTGTGCCCGGCTGCAAAGGGGGTTTGCCGGGTGGCTGCTCGTGAGCGTGGTTGCTTCATGGCTGTTGTGTTGCGTTGCTGCGACAGCCATTCACCCATGAGGCTGTGCCCGGCTCTTTGGGAGCCCGCTTTGGCAACCCGAAACAATAAACCCTCCCCCCATAATAAAGCCCAAGCCATATTTTGTAGGTAAAAAGAAAATAAGACCCTGTTGTATTTTTGGGGAAACACGGTATTTAGCCAATAAATTATACATCAATTGCAAACATGGTAAATAACTTCTTTGTCCCTAGGCTTTCTTTAGAGAAGGTAAATGAAAACTAGATTCCAAGTGGCAACTTCTTTTTTTATAGCTTTTTTATATACATTTTTATTGCTGCAAATTCTTTTACTTTGTTGTATTTCAGTCTGTTTCAAATAGTTTCTGGTTCAGTGCAGAAAACACTCCAAAAATACCTTGTTTTATAAATATGTTAACTGTGCACATTACAAAGAGTGCAGCTCTTAAAGGCAGAATGAGGCCCCCCAGTATTGGACACATTCTTCCCCTTGCTTCCTTGGACATGTTTGATCTATTCTTTATAAAGAATGTTTTTATCTGGCCTTTCTGCTGTGGAATTTTCTATGTCTTTTTCATTCCCTCTCCATCATTCAGTCATTCCCTTCTATTTAGTTTCTATTTACCCATCTTCAAGAGGAACTCTGTGTGGTAATACAATTTAAAACTTAATTACAAACTATTCTATTAACTAAAACAAAAAAAAAAACAACACATTAGCATAAAAAGGCAACAAACAATAGCCAATCAACCGACACATCTTGGGTTGCTGATTCCCCTGCCCAGGAAAATAGGAGGTCTTAAGAGCTTTCCGAAAGCGCAGCATGGTCAGGCCCAACCTGATCTCAGATACTACGGTGTTCCAAAGGGCATGTGCTGCCACAGACAAGGCAGATGTAACGCCTGTTAACGGATGCCTTCTCTGTACTCTGCAATTACCACCTTTGATTAATACTTCTCATTTTCACACATTTTGTGCATTCTTCCAATAAACTAGATTTCCTCTCATCTTAAACTCAGCTGACTTACCCTGTTGATAACTGTTAACATTCTTTTAGATATACCTCTGAAGAAAAAATAGGATTTGCTAATGTTGTTTTAGAGTATTTGTTTTTTCATCTACTATAATGTAAGCTAGAAACTGTAATACATTTTTCCACATCACATCAGCTCTAATAATCTTAAGGTCAGTTCAGTTCCATGCTTCCTTCAATGTTAAATTTGACACAATCTTCTCTGAACTCTTCCTTTACATCTTTCTTCTTCTTCCTATTAATCCCCCCTAAAAATGTCATTATCGAATCTGTTTTTTTTGATATGTCCATTGTCTCTGATAGACAATTTTTCTCATTTGTAAACTTCCAAAGTTTCTGGCACCAAACCTTTTTTAAAAACGATTTTAGCATTTTCAGGTAGTGAAATTCTGCTTTTCTTCTCTGTTTTTGGCCCATCTCTTTCTCTCTACATTGCTTCTGGGCTTTCAGTACTATTGTATATTCCAGTAGTGGCCAGTCTTCATCACTTGTACAGAACAAGGAGAAATATATCATTTCTCTTTATTATTTATTCACTGTCCAATTATTACTATTTTCAGTGTTATATTACAAAATGCAATATTTTGTTTTATCCTTATGCTTCTTAGGAAAGCAACTTATAGATTTATTTAAGTCTTGTGGCTGTTACCTTACCACTAAATGGTTAATTTCAAAATAAATATTATATAATTATATTTTAATGAATTATATTTTATGATACAAAAATGCAGTCAAGATGTTATTTTTTTCCTTATACAGGAAAGCACTTCTGGAGTCTCCCCAACCCCCAGCTTAAAAAAGACTTAATGAAGAGCAAATATGTTCCAGCCTCACAGAGCAAAGATGCAAGATCTTACATAGAAACCAAATACTAAGGAGTGCTGTCAAATTCTCAGTAAAATTGTTTTTTTAATTTGCTTTCTATGAAAAGTTTCCACATTTTAATCTTTTACAAAATGTTATATAGATGAAGCAGCTAATAAAACAACACCAAAGGACCACTGAAATTGTTTTAGGACTGTAGAAATATTTGATGTTATTTCAGTTGTTATAATTTCTGTAATAAATTTTTGAACTGATTTTATTATGCTTCTGTGATGTTTGAATTTTTTTTATCCATATGAAATAATTTCTTTACTAGCACTGATGATGTTACCTAGTAATGAAAAATCTGCAAGAAAATGAAATGTCTGCAAGAGCCAAATTCAGGGAGCATCAAGGATCCCTTATTTCAACCCCAAGCTACCAATTCTGTCCCATGGGCGGGCCCAGAGTGAGGACTCAGAGTTTTTGGGCGGCCACCACCCGCTGTAATACTCGCCGTCCAAAGGCAGCATCTGCCGAAGCATATCTGTCCAGCCTGTAGTGGCGAATAAACGGAGAAGGAGTAGTCCACGTGGCCGCCCTACATATTTTCTCCAATGGAGCCTGGGATGACCAGGCAGCTGAGGTGGCAGCGCTGCATGTAGAGTGTGCCATGATTTGGTGTGGAACAGGAAGAGAGAGCCAAGTATGCTCTGGAAATTGCTGAACGAACCCAACGTCCAATGTCTGTGGAAGAGGCCTTGGACCCCTTCTTACCTCCAGGTTGTAAGCGGACAAAAAGAGCTTCCGAACGACGGAACTCTGCAGTTTATTTTATATGCACTCGGAGAGCCCTTCGCACATCAAGATAGTGCCACTTATGTTCCAGTCGATGTGAAGGGTTGGGACAAAAGACAGGAAGTACCAATTCCTGTGCTCTATGAAAGACCGAGTTCACCTTAGGTGTAAAGTTTGGATCCATGCAGAGAACCCTGTCTGTATGGAAGAGGCATAAATCCTGTCTAATTGACAGGGCTGCTAGTTCGGAAACCCGTCTGGTCGTAGTGACTGCGACAAGAAAAACAACCTTTATCGTGAGATGGTACAAAGAGGTAGAGTGCAGACTCTCGAATGGGGACCTTGTTAAGGCGTCCAGGACTTTGATAATGTCCCAGGAAGAGAATCTATGCACAGTAGGGGGCTTGAGATTGGTAGCGCACGGAGAAACCGGTAAATAAGAGGCTGGTTGGAGAGCAGCTTAGATGTAGCGATGGACAAACCTGAGGACAAAGCCGCCACCTGTCGCCGGAGCATGTTTGGGGATAGTCCCTTGTCAAGTCCTAGCTGAAGAAACTGAAGAGCATTAGGGATGGAGGCCTGCAAAAGGGGCAATACCTTGTAGCTGACACCAGGAAGAGAATTGAGTCCAAGTGGCATCATAAATGCGATTAGTGGACAAACGCCTGGAAGCCTGGATCATTTGGATTATCTCAGGCGCGAGATTGGCTGCTGTTAAGGCCTCCCGCTCAATCTCTAAGCGGTGAGACGAAGCCAGGCGAGATTGGGGTGCCGGAAGGACCCTTGTACTAACAGGGAACTGATTTAAGGAAGTTGCCATTGAGAAGCCACCGATAGGTTGAGCAAGTCGGCGAACCAAGGCCTGCAGGGCCAGTGGGGAGCTAGAAGGATCAGCTCCGCCTCCTACATCAGCATCTTTCAAATTATGCATTGAATCAGAGGTGTTCATGAAGACGAGTACGTGCGCATTGGTGACTATGTCCCTGAAATGGAGTAGCGCGAGATACCCTGCCCACAATTCCAACCAATTTATACTGTTCTTTAGGTTGGAGCGGGACCAGAGACCCTGAGCCACATGTTCTTGTATGTGAGCACCCCAGCCCAGGAGACTTGCATCGGTGGTGAGGACGATTCGATGGGGTTCCCTGAAGAGAACGCTCTGAGACAGAGCAGGGGAGAGCCACCACTGTAGAGACCTGCTTACCTGCGGAGTGAGACGTACCCGGACTGTATGGGGAAGCAGGAACCACTGTAGATACTGACTGTGGAAGCGATCCCATGGCATGTTGTGGAAGTTCGACACCATTTTCCCTAGTAGCTATGACAATTGGAGGAGCAGGACTCTGTGCTGCCGACTAGTGGCTGAGACTAATCTGCGTATGCTTACCCTTCGTTCCGGAGAAAGGAAGACCCTCCCTAGGCTTGTGTCTTTCACTGCCCCCAGATGGATGAGACGAGTGGCAGGAGTTAAATGACTCTTCTTGGCATTGACCAGGAACCTGTGATCCTGGAAGATCTGGAGAGTGGTTTGAATGTCCCTGTGTGCCTGGTCTGATGACCTGGACAGCAACAATATGTCGTCTAAGTAGCAGAGAATGCGAATTGGCAGAGAGCGTAGATGTGCCGCGATCACTGCGAGGACCTTTGTGAAGACCCTTGGGGCGATGACAGGGTGAATGGAAGGGCCCGATACTGGAAATGAATTCTGGCATAGTAGAATCGCAGGAACTGCCTGTGCTCCGACAGAATGGGAATGTGGAGATATGCTTCCGTGAGATCCACTGAGGAGAGGAGGTCATTTGGTCAGGCACTCTCCAAGATTGCAGGGAGTGCATTTTGAACCTCCGGTAAACTATAAATTTGTTGAAGAATTTGAAGTCAAGAATTGCTCTCCAACCTCCCCGAAGACTTTGGCACTATAAAGAGACGGGAGTAAAACCCCTGTCCCTATTGGTTGGGAGGCACCTCCTCAATGGCCTGGATCTGGAGAAGATGCCGGATAGCCTTTTCCACCAACTTTCTTTTGATGGTGTCCTTGAAAACCGAACACGTGACAAACTCCTGCAGGGGGTGGAGAGGAACTCCAGAGCCAAGCCCAATCTGATTGTGTGCTGAATCCACGCATTGTTGGTGATGACATCCCAACGATCGGGAAAAGCCGACAGACAACCCCCAATGGGAAGAACACCTAAGGAGTCACTTCTGCTTCCGGAAGGGGCGATTGGAACTGCCTCTGTAGGGCTTCCTGGAGGAGAAGTGTTGGTTATTCTTTCCAGATCTGTCATAAGAAGAGGATCCCTGTCTGAGTGGCGCCTGATGTTGTGGATGGGAGTAATTGAAACCCCCGTCTGAGGCCCAAAAGGGCTTCCTGCGAAAAAAGGAAGAGGATTTAGTGTCAGATTTGCGATTAGCAGAAGGCAGAATCTTCCGTTTGTCTTTTGACTCGATCAAAAGAGGTTCCAGAGGAGGCCCAAAGAGACGGTCAGCCGAAAAGGGAGAAGCGAACCTCCATTTTGCTCTGGTATCCGCCTGCCATTGCTTCAACCACAATAAATGCCGGGTGGACACAGAAAATGTGATGGCCTTGGAAGCGAAGCGAGCTGTATCCAAGGAGGCATCCGCTGAATATTCCATCACAGCTTTGAGCTTATTAATGTCCTGATAAGATCTAGTGTCAGAAGGAGGAAGCCTGTCCTGAAGCTGTTGAAGCCAATGTAGAACAGCCCCTGTTAAAGGAGGCAGAAGAAGCCGCCCTCACCGCCCATGCTGAGGCCTGATGACCTTTGACCAAAGTTTGTTCAAACCTTTTGTCCTCCGGGCGGAGGGCATCCTCCTGAGCAGCCGTGGCAGCATTAGGAGAAAAGAGAGCAACCACTGGAGGGTCTATGGATGGCACTTCCAACAACTTAGACAACTCAGGATTAACATTATACAGCTGCTTGTCCAGGGGAGAGGCCCCGCCCCTGGAGATACCTACTAATTCTGGACTACTTCCAGAAAGAGCTTTGGGGATGGGACCACATCTTTCTCGACTGTAGGCCTGGAAAAAAGAGGGTCAGTAGTATCAGCATTGTCCAGTTCCGTACTGGGAGTCAGCTTGGAGGCAGGGATGCCGGACACCTTCTTCACCTTGAAAAGAAGAGAGCAAAATAAGACAGGTTTAAACAGCCCCATCAATGAGGAAGGGACAGGAGTGAGGTCCTCATCATCTGAGAGGTCAGAGTCTCTGGAAACCTGTTCGTCAACCTCTAAGACAGAAGCCTGGGAAAGAGAGTCAACAGGGGCTCCTTCTGCGAGGGAAGAGTGTTCCTTCTGCTTTCCCCGAGTCCCTTTGGGGAGAGGGGGCGGTATAAAAATCTAAATAAAAGTAAAGTAAAGTAAAAGTTTCTGGAAGATTTGGAACCCTTGGAAGTAGAGGCCACAGGAGCACAATGTTGCAGGCCAGCAGCAATGCCCCTCTATGGCTGCAGAGATAATGTCAGCCACATCAGAAGGGTAATAGGGCAGTCCCTTGGGGCTAGGTCAGTGGTGGGCAACCTTTTTTTTCAACTGAGCCAAATCTCGCCAAAACCACGATTGAAATTTATTTGGAGAGCCGCATTTTTAAAACCGAAAATACATAGGATGGTACACTGTTTTTAGTTTCAATAAGTTTTTATTGAGAATATTCTGCATGCAAGTATCCACATAGGTCGGGAGGATACAAATAACACAACTAATAAAACAAAAACTTTAGAACGATATTATTTATCGATAACGTTAAATTCCGTAAAATTTGCCTTACAATGTAGAGAAAATTACATCCTGACAATGACTGACAAAGTCACAACCACTAATGTGAACATTGGCCTTGCATTTCCTTGGATAGTTTGAGTAAGTCAGGTTTGTATGTTGTTGTTTTTCATTTCATCTCTCTCTCCCACTTACTTTCTTTTTTTCTTTTTCTTTCTCTCTCTCTCTCTGGCTCTTTGACTCTCTCTTCCTCCCTCCCTCTCTGTCTCCCTCTGTCATTTTCTCTGGGTGTCTATCTGTCTGTCTCTCTCTCTGTATCTCTCTCTCTCTCCTCCTTCCCCCATCTGTCACTCTGTGCGTGTGTGTGTGTGTGTGTGTGTGTCTGTCTCTCACTCACTCTATGTGTGAGTGTGTCTGTCTCTGTCTCTCCCTCTGTCTCTCTCCCCTCCTTTCCTCTCTCTCTGTCACTCTGTGTATGTGGGTGTGTCTGTCTCACTCATTCACTTAATCACTCGCTCTGTGTGTGTCTCTCTCTGTCTGTCTATCTTTCTCCCCCTCCCTCCCCCTCTCTGTCTCTCTGTCTCTCTGTCTCTCTCTCTCTCTCTGTGTGTGTGTCTGTCAGTCTCTCTCTGATTCCCTCCCTCACTCCCTCTCTGTTCCTCTCTGTCTGTCTGTCTCATTCACACACACACACACACACACACACACACACTGGTCACCTTGTTGAGTGTGTTTCAAATGTGATTGGAACACTCAACAAGGTGACCACAGTGTGTGTGTGTGTGTGAATGAGACAGACAGACAGAGAGAGGGAGTGAGAGAGGGAATCAGAGAGAGACTGACAGAGACGAATCAGAGACGTACTTTTAACTACCTGGCAGCGGCGTTTTGCCTTGGGGGGCTCCTCAGAACTTCCCAAGACTTTGGAGGGAAGTTTACAGCCCTCCCTCGGAACGCTTCGGAGGGAAGCTTTTGCAAAAGCCCGGGCGATTGACAACAAGTCTCCCAGGCTGTAATTTTCCGAGCTGTGCGCACGCGCCTGTTTTCCACGGCGTGGAGCAGCGGTGAGATTCTGCGTGGCGAGCGATGATTCCAGGGGCCATCCGGGAAGATGAGGAACGCGAGGGGGGACCCTGCCCCCCCACTGATGGCCCCCGGAATCATCGCTCGCCGCCCAGAATCTCGCCGCTGCTCCACGCCATGGAAAACAAGCGTGCGCGTACAGCTCGGCAAATTACAGCCTGGGAGACTTGTCACTCGCCCGGGCTTTTGAAGAAGCTTCCCTCCAAAGCCCGAGAGGAGGGAGGGGTGCGGGCGCCCGGCACACAGAAGAGCCGCATTAAAATGTGTAAAGAGCCACGTTTGGCTCGCGAGCCGCGGCTTGCCGACCACTGGGCTAGGTGAAACACCCTCCAGTTCGGGAGTTAGATTCCCCTCATCTTCCAAGCCTTCTACCACTTGGAAGGTCATCCCATTTTCAGGCTGAAGTGGGGAGGCAGGTGTGGAAATTACCCATCTGTGTCAGTGGAAAGCTTGTCAGGGGGATTCTGTGGCCTTGAAGTAGGAACCAAAGGAGACCGTACGGGTCTGGATGGATGACAACCGACTCAGGCTCAACCCTTCCAAGACGGAGTGGCTGTGGGTTCCGGCTCCCCGGTTCAACCAGATAATTCCATCTCTGGCCATTGGGGGCATTCAACTTGCCCCCGTGGAGCGGGCGCGCAATTTGGGCGTCCTCCTGGATGCCAAGCTGTCCATGGATGAACATGTGACAGCTGTGGCCAGGGGGGCGTTCCATCAGGTTCGCCTGGTGCGCCAATTGCGCCCCCTATTGGACCGGGACGCTCTACGCACAGTCACCCATGCGCTGGTGACGTCTCGCCTGGACTACTGTAACGCTCTCTACATGGGGCTTCCCTTGAAATGCACTCGGAGACTACAGTTGGTCCAGAATGCGGCCGCGCGGGTGATTATGGGGAGCACCAGGTACTCCCATGTGACACCACACCTGCGCGAGCTGCACTGGCTTCCTGTGGTCTATCGAGTGCGTTTCAAGGTTTTGATTACGATCTTTAAAGCGCTCCATGGCTCAGGACCTAGTTACCTCCGGGACCGTATTCTGCCCCATACATCCCTACGACCTATTCGCTCGCACAGAGAGGGACTTCTCCAGGTGCCGTCCACTAGACAATGTCATGGGGCGGCGCCTAGGAGCAGAGCCTTCTCTGTGGCGGGCCCAGCCCTGTGGAATGACCTCCCCCCGGATATTAGGACCACTACAGACCTCCGCTCCTTCCGTGTTAAGCTCAAGACCCACCTTTTTCAAATATCTGGCCTGGCCCAACCATAACTTCGTTACGCTCCTGAGGGGTTTTTAATTCAGCAATTTTATTTAGGGGATTTTAAACTGTGTTTTAACTGTGTTTTTAGCTGTGTTTATTGTCTTTCACTTGCAGGTCTACTCTCCTCCATGCACAAATGTAATTGTCCTTGTTTTTTCGTATGTATGTGTGTCCTATGTGTATTTTATCTTTTTGACTGTACGCCGCCCCGAGTCCTTCGGGAGAGGGTTGCGGCTAATCAAATAAAATTTGATTTGATTTGACCTCAAAATTATGTGATTTTTTTCCTGGCCTTGTGAGGTACTGAGGCTGGAGTCCCTCCCTCGTTACTAAGGGCCTGCTCCTGAGATAGACATGGCCTAGAAACCTTGGTAGGCTTGGGAGCATCCTCCCCCATTGAAGAGCCCTTCTTAGAACCGGATTCCTTAAGGGTCAAAGGTGGTATAGAGGATGCAGGAGATTCCCGAAGGGACCCAGGGGCACCAGCATCTGAGGCATTGGCAGCCATATTACTCATAACCTCGTGTCGTGGACTCAAAATGGCCTCAGAGCTTGCAGAGTGCCCAAAATGGCCACCGGAGCTGTTTCCCGCCAAAATTCTGTGCAAGATGGCTGCCCGGAATCTTCGTGTCCTCGGAGGGACAAGGAATGCAAACCGGCAATGCCGGCTATTTCGCACTGACCTCCTGGTCAGTTTTAAGGCTACAGTGGCGTAGGCGCGAGGAATCCCAACAGCAAACGCCAGGGATCAAGGCAGCTATATTGGTGGCCCAGTCAGCGATTCCGGTTCAAGTGAGGCTGCATGAGTTGCTGTTGGCGCCTCAGCGTCTGATGGCTGGAAGCAGTGGGAGCGGCAATATTACAAGCGACTGAAAGTAGCAAATGGAGCCAGGAGACGGCGATTAGTGCAGGAAGGCGAAGGTGAAAACCGTCAGATGTCACGCGATGAGAAAAGCGGCAATAGTGGCTGGAGGGATATACCCATGGGCTTAATTCTCCTCAAAATTATCCAATTAACAGCAAAAAAAAAAAAAAAACCATTGTGGAGAGATCACCAGACATAGCAAGTCCAAGGAAGGGACTTAGTCTAAGCTGGGAGAAGCTAGCACGGAGGGCGTGACTTATTAATTTGGTAGACCCAGTCCCAATTGGATACTGGCTGGAATAATCCATGTCTGGATGATATCTCTACCTATTGGGAGAACTTGAGATATGTGAACTCAAAAAACTCCTAAAAGAGCATGGCAGATGGGCATAAAAATCCATGAGATCTTAAAACAATGTATCTTTACCATACCATCAAATTAGCAAAGTCAGTTCTGAAACAGTGTTTCTTTCCATTTCTATCATTACAAATTGCAAGCACAGATCATTCACAAGAGAGGTTAGGATTCTTGTAATTTAAAATAGAATTAATTAGGGAAGAAGTGTGGCTATCAGTGTCTTCCTTTAAAAAAAAGCCAAGACAGCTTCTGAGAAGCAGAGGAGGGAAATGGATCCAATATATTGATTTGGGAAGTTAAAGGGATGCACATATTTCAGGACTTGTCAAGAATTTTCCAGCTCTAGAAGTTTTTGACTGGAACACACCACTCCCACTGTAGCATGCCCATAAGGGCAAGGCTTCAACTGTTCTCGTACATCTGACATCCAAGATAGCGTCTCAGAAATCCAAGAGTTTCAGGGTGCCCAGCATATTGTTTGGTCAGTAGGACTCCTCTTGCTGCAGGATACAGTGGACTGCTTTCAAATAAATAAATCTCAGGATAGCTGGGGAGCTCTATGAATAATAGTTGCCAGATTTAAAAAAAAATATCTCCAAGATAGTAAGACCTTAAATGCTAATCTGTTCATACAACATTTCCATTAATTTCCCAGTGATAATTCCGTAATGATGCTAAAACTTTAGTTTCTCTGATGTTTCATTGATTTTTTTTATGTGAGCAGAAATGTCTGAAACATTGCACTCCTTTCTTTTTAGCCTTACATTTCCCCCTATTTCCATTTAATTTCTATCTGGCTGTGACTGAAAGGTTTGTGTGTTGAATAATTAGAAGCCAATTCTAAATGAGAAAAAATAACCCTGGCCAGAACCAGCAATGGAGTATCCAGAGCTGTGATGACACAGTGGTTAGAGTGCAGTACTGCAGGCTACTTCTGTAATTCGGCAGATCGAATCTCAACAGGCTCAAGGTTGACTCATCCTTCCACCTTTCCGAGGTGAGTAAAATAAAGACCCAGATTGGGGGTTGGGGGCAATAGTCTGACTCTATAAACCGCTGAGAGAGGGATGTAAAAGCACTGTGAAGTGGTATATAAGTAAGTGCTATCGCTATCCTTTTCTCCTCTAGATCATTATCTCTTTTGAACCAATGGCACCATATTCTATCCAAGGATGCATTTACTACTGCCCTAACCCAGCCTCCTATCTCCTTCCTGGTGGCTTTCCCTATGAGATTGGGTGGGACATAAAATATGCCTATTTTTATATTCTTGATTTCACATTCACATTGACAGCAACTATTCTAGGGCTGGAAGAAAAACTCATTGATTTCTGCCCCCCCCCCCCCCCCAAGTCTGGTTTATAGCCATGCGTTCCTTAAATATTGTGCTTCTGATTTTGCAACATAGCTGTCAAGGTCTTTTAGTATTGACTCTGGATGCTATTCTGTATTGCCAATTTCATCACATACAGTATGTCCAACACGGTTCCTTTTGTTAGAGTTAACATGACGGTTACCCTTTATAATGTCTTTCTCAATGAGGGAAAGTTATTTTACAACTAGAGGACAGCACTTTTTAGTCTTTAGGGTGGCTGATTTTCATTATTCCTCCTAATACCACTAAAACAAGTGACATGGACCCATTTCATCTTTCAGTTTTTCAAGCATGTGATTTTAATAACATCATTTTTATGATTCAAGACTAATTACATAAACCTTTTCTAATTGTCTATAAATATCCTAATATTTGTTTGGTACCAGGGCCTGCTTAAGGCTATCTTGTTTTTATGCAGTATTTCTCAAAATGGGCAGCAACAACTATTGGGCTTGCTTACAAGATAACCAGTTAGGGTTGCACACTGCACAGCTCAGGGTTTATTCCACAAGCCTGAACTCTCGGTGAAATATCTTATTCAACTACTTGGTTTTATCCTTAACACTCAGACTGCCAGGTAAGATAGACAGTAATATCCTGTAATGTTCATATCCCCCTCTCTGAATTTACATGCCATCCTCCTTTTTTCTATTTTATGGAGAATAGGTCCAGACTCTTCTGCAGTCTTTGGGACAAAGAAATGATAGAAGTCCTCCAAAACTCTAAACTCTCGAACATTCCCCAAACTTTTTGATCATTTGCAGAAATCAAGGTATAGAAATTCACTAATAACCACTTGGAAACAATCCAAGTGGTTGGTAACCATAGCCAAATTAACTAATTTGTAGACATTTCATACTATCCACAAAACATTCTGAAATATGCAAATAAATACTGGACATCTATTTTAAGACTAACTTCAGTTAGATATCTGGATTTCTGAGAACTTGCAATGGTATTATTTATTAATAATATATTTTATTATTTAAAATACATAATAGCAGTGTTCTGATATTTGAGGGGCTGCCACAAAGAAGAGGAAATCTATTAACTACTGGAATGGGTTGCCTTCAGAAGTTGTGGGTGCTTCATCACTGGAGGGTTTGAAGAAGAGATTGAACAGCCATTTGTCCATAATGGTATAGGGTCTCCTGCTTATGCAGAGGGTTGGACTTCCAACTCTTTCTGTTCTTAAATTTGTTTGCCACCACTTGCTTCAAAGCGACTCTTTGGATGGATTACATTAAATGTAAGATAAAGGTATGCTACATTTAGTAGGCAAATTATATGTACCCTGTGGATGTGTGATATAGTATGTAAATTTAAGGCATCAGACCTTGAATGATTTCAAACTACTAATGATGGGATCTAATTTCTATTTGGAACTGGAGGCATCGGGACTTTGTGGGCTATGGATGAGACAGTTGGAAAACCATCTTGTAATACGGTTAATCATGTTCATATTATGCTAAAAAGCCCATGTGGATGTGTACGGTCCCTTGGGTTGAGCTGAAAATTATCTTGAGAATGACAGTGTTTAATGATATAAAATAAATACAGTGAATGCTGTTGATATAAATTACCTTTTAGTTGAATTTTTTTTATTCCTCCCTTTAATTTATTTTATTATTTCTTATCCTCTTTGTGTAGCTCACACAATTATGCATATTCTAACATCAAAATGATGACCATATACATATGTAGAAGTAATGAGAAAATAAAAGTACCAGTATACATTTGTTTTTATTTCTGTATGCAATGTAATATTAGGCACATAGCTTGGGACACTTTCTAAAATAAATCATTGGCCATTGTTTAGAGTATCCTTTTGGCTTTTAAATACTGGTCAGGAAAACATATGATGTAAAAATACATGAATAACTTCTTTTGAAAGAAAGTGGATTTTGCACCTAAAAGTGCAAGAGGTGTCCTTTAACCCTTCCACCAAAGAATGTGGCAATATACATTATATTGCTTTTGTTTGAAAAGGCGGCTGGAATTTTATGACATAGAAAATTATAAATTACAATTAGTTTCCATAATCACTATATATATATACACAACCCAGTTATGAAAAAAACTGGTTTAAAACTTACAAATGAAATCTTCACACAGATCAAAACAGTGAAATATAACAATTAACATGCTCAAGTGCCCAATTTGGATATTTAAAGACATTATATCTTTAAAACACAAACTTTAATTACAAGAGCAGCATGGGCATTTGTTATATTTATTTGATTTGTCAAAAGGATTACAGTGTTTTAAATATGAAGATTGTTTCAAAATGTGTAATTTTGTAATGCTCTAAATTAAAAGTACATCTTGGTGAATGGGTTAAAAAAAGGTGAGTCTTGTAAAAATACACAACAAGCCATGTGCACTTCAAAATTCTAGTGTTTCACCTGTAAGGTATTGTTTCAAGCAAACAAGACTTAACAGAACATATGGCTTTACAGTAACATCAATCTGTCAACTAAGCTGTAGTAATAAATACTTAAAATCTCTACCGATAGACTTACATTTTGATCTGGTTTAAACAATACAGAAAACAATTACCAGTTGAAAGCTTGCTGTAGTATGTCAAACACCAAAATTCTTTTTAAATCATTGTTTTAAATCTAAAGCAACCAAACATTTAAAGGGCATTGCATTTGAACAATTTCTTTGCCAAAATGAAAGAAAGATAGACTTAAAAATGTTTTGGGTGAAAAATTATGAAAATTGCTACATACTTTGGTCACTAATTGTCAAATAGTATGCCTCAAATACATTAGATTTGGGTATTCACTTTTTTTTATATAAAACTATTCTTACAGCCATTTTTAACTATAGTATCATTACTAATGTTACTTGGGTGGCAAGTTCTTATTTCACAATCACCCATCATTTAGAACAATACAATATAAACATACGCAAAAATTTCTTGGTATTCTTCAATGTGCAATTTTTACACTTATGAATTTCTGTACAATGTCTCAAAATCTAGAATATAAATGTTGCTGGTCCTGATCACTTGTGAAATTAAATGCAGCAGTGACTGGCTCCAATAGGTTCTAGATGAAATTCTCAAGAATCATATCCTTGAAATCAGTTCATATTCTTCAGTTATCATCAGTCAATATCACATATCATACAGGGCCATTAACAGATGCCTCTGCTAGAATGGTTTGTTGATCAGTCCTAAGAAGATCAAAGAAGCATCAAATTGTTAAAAGAGTACACGATTCTGAACACTGAAAAACAAAGTTAATCAAATTACTTTTAGATTTTAAAAAACGGAATAGGCCTTATGGCACTGATATACTTGCAAAGTAAATTAAATAATTCAGCATTACAATGAAGATTTGCCTTGTGAAATTTCCCTGGCTTCCCAGGAAGTGACCTAGGACACAATGGAGATCAGTACATAATGCTTAGGATTCAAATTTGGCACCACAGATTGCTTAACATTCCCATAGGATATCAGCATTTTTACCTGATGCATTTTTTGCCATGGCATTGAGATTTCAGAAATTGGTTGCTACCAATCCTCTTTAAAAATAAAAAGTTGGAAAACAAGAACACACTGGGAATTTTTTCCCCTCAACATGATGAGCTTACGGCTGCATATGAAAGCCGCATAATGCATGCAATAATAAATATAGGCAATATTTTAGCAATGACCTCACTGCATTTATATTGTTGGAGATGCAGTCAAATTAATAATTTATTTACATATATTGTTTTATTTTAATAAGAAGCAATTAGATATATTAAGATGAAGATGTTAATTAGATGTTTATATTCTTTTGAAGTTTCTGTATCACATAGGAGTTGACTTCTCAAGGAAAATGTACTTCTAGTCAAAAGACGGTGTTCAGCATTAGAAAGACAAATATATGGCTCCAACTATAGCAAATTAATTTTGATCAGCGACAGGTGCCAATAATGAACAATTAGCATCAATTTAGCGATAATTGTGTGTCTGTAAATATTAAAAATTATCTTCTTGGGCTCATTTCTGCAAGTTGGATGGTTGGATCCCCAATTCCACCACTGTTGGAATGAGATGAGATCAAGAGTGTTTTCTAGGTTCAAGTTTTGTTTTGCCAGAATATGAATCACAAGTTTGAATTTTAATCTGCTGGAGTGCAACCAACTTGAATGGAGCACTTCTTTTACAGGTATTTTACCCCTAACTCAGTGCTTCTCAATTATTTTCTGTCATGCCCCCCCTAGGAAGAAGAAAACATTTCGCGCTCCCCCCCCCCCCCCCGGCGCGACTGTAAATAGTATCATTTGTCTATAAAATTGTTATAAGTACACCTCTGCATAACATAGCACACCGGTCTTTCCTCGTCTCCCACCGTAGTCACATGCTTTCTTTCCTCTTTCCCTCTTACTTGTCTATCCTTCCTTCCACCCTCCCTTCCTCCTTCCCTTCCTTCCTGCCTCCCTTCCAGTTCCCTCCTTCCTCTTTCCCCCTGCCTGCCTGCCTTCTTTCCCTCCTGCTTATCTATGCTTCCTTCCTTCCTTGCACCTCCCTCCCTTCTGCCTGCCTGCCTTCTTTCCTCTTTCCCTATCCTCCTATCCTTCCTTTCTCCCTTCCTCCTTCCCTGCCTCCCTTCCAGTTCCCTCCTTCCTCTTTCCTCCTGCCTGCCTGCCTTCTTTCCCTCCTGCTTATCTATGCTTCCTTCCTTCCTTGCACCTCCCTCCCTTCTGCCTGCCTGCCTTCTTTCCTCTTTCCCTATCCTCCTATCCTTCCTTTCTCCCTCCCTCCTTCCCTGCCTCCCTTCCAGTTCCCTCCTTCCTCTTTCCTCCTGCCTGCCTGCCTTCTTTCCCTCCTGCTTATCTATGCTTTCTTCCTTCCTTGCACCTCCCTCCCTTCTGCCTGCCTGCCTTCTTTCCTCTTTCCCTATCCTCCTATCCTTCCTTTCTCCCTCCCTCCTTCCCTGCCTCCCTTCCAGTTCCATTCTTCCCTCCTTCCTTCTGCCTCCTTCCTGCCTGCTTGCCTTCTTTCCTCTTTCCCTCCGGCGTGTCTGCTTTTCTTTCCTTCCTTCCACCTCCCTTCTGCCCTTCTTCCCTCCCTCCCTGCCAGCAGCTCCTCCAGCATCCCAGCTGGAAGCAGCAGCACAACAGTCGCCGTTACCAGGGGCGAAGGGGTGGCGGTGGCAAGATCGGGCGACCGCCGCCCCTTTGTCCCTTCCCCAACAGCGGCTGTTGCGGTGGAGCTTCCAGACGGAATGCTGGCGGTAGAGCTGCTGGCGGGGAGGCGAGCTACGCGGTGGCGAAGACGGGCGGTCCCATGCTTCCCTCCCTCCCACCCCCGCCCGAGCAGGCTTCTTGCACAGCTCCAGCCCGCGGCTCCAATGAAAATCCACAGTCCGAAGTGCTGCCACTTCCAGGCGGCATATATTATGCCTCGCCCACACCTTCGCCGCCGTTGCACCCAGATGGAAAGGGAACCTTCGCGCCCCCCTTTACGGAACCTCGCGCCCCCCCAGGGGGGCGCGCTCCACTATTTGAGAACCGCTGCCCTAACTCAACAACATTGGGTACCTAGATATTTTTCATTCAGATCACAAATTCTAACAAAAATTCACTAAATATGTAAAAGGATAGTAGAATATTTTTAAAAATCCTAATATCAATACGGAAAAGGTTAACATTTACAATCTCTGCAAGCCTTTATATATCTGAAGAAGAGCGAGCCCTTTTCTAAAGCACTAGCAATTTACAAAAAAAACTAATTCAATGAAATTCACTATAAATATTCTTTATTAAGCAGAAACTATAAATTATGGGGATGAGAAAGCTGTTGTAAATAAGTATTTTTCAATATGTTACTAAAGTACAACCAATATTTAAAGCATGTTGCATTTCTAATTGCTAGAATAAACAGTGAACATATTCATTGCTTATCATTGTAACCTATGCTCTTAGCTTATTATGGAGAAGAAAAAAAGCTTTGCCTGATCTGTGCATTTCCTATCTTCCCAGTTAGCTAAGCTGCTTTCTCCCATCTCCAAGATACATACTTAAGGTCAGACATAAGTACAAAGCGAGTTTATCAGCAGCAAACTTACAACTGCCAGAGCAGCCTTTTTTTTATTACGTCCCAGAATCAAAAGGCTGTTGCAAGCTGTTAGTACTTTGGCCAGAAAGTCTATGAAGGCTAATTCAGAGTTCTACTCCTGTAAGGACACAGTGCTCTCCAATATGCTCAGAAGTCTCTGTGCAGCTTTATCATATATGGACAAGCACATAGATAACAAGATGGTAAAATGTAGCAATGTTTAGTGTGCTAGAATCCTATAGCAGCAGTATCAAACCTTTCTGGCACCAGAGACCAGTTTCGTAAGAAAAACTGTCTTCCATGGACCATGTGTGTGTGTGTGTGTTTTGTTCCTGCGCATGTGCAAATGAAGCTTTGCTCACTCCCCTGTCACTTGCATGGCAAATGGGTACCTGTTCACAGCCTGGGGGTTGGGGGACCCCATCCTATAGGATATAGAATAGCCCATAATTCCAGGAGTCTCCAATATAGTTGAGAGCACTTTGCCATACATATTCATCTTTTCATTTATTTGTATGGTTTTCCATAAAATATCTTTCCTTGAAAGGAAGATCTATACAGCTGGGTCTACCTCATGACTACACATACCTATATTTTCTTTTTTTCCTCACCACTTTTTCCCCCCAAAAGTTTATAAGGGTGAAAGCACAGCCTATATCAGAGCCCATGTGTAAGACATTCTAGGAGCAGGTAATAAGACAAGATTATAAGCATTTCATATACATACACTGTTCATAATTTTTAAAAAATGACTTGGCAACAAGAAGTACCTCTGCTCCAGGCTGCTGCAAGTGGGCTGCGGAGCTGCAGGACTTTCTTCTCCAGCATCTGCATTCTCTTCCACCACATATTTACAAGAAGCATCTTGCGAGGTAGACAGTTTTCCTTCCTCACTAATAAAAATAAATAAATTACAGCTTTGTTTGTGCTTTAAATGCTTGTATTGCCATGCAATAATGAAAGACTTGGGGAAAAGGATCCAGAGGTCACATGCAGACAGATTTTAGAAATATGATTGAAACATGGAAAACAAGCACAAGATTGTTGTTTCTGTTGACATTCATTACTCCCATCAGTTTATGTTTATTAAAAAGGAATTGGACAAGAAAAAATGCAGGAGAGAGTAGTAAAAAAAAAGGAATAAAGAATGTAAATGATGCCCAAAATGAAAAAAATAAAACAAAAACATGAATGATCCTTTTACAGTACATACCGATAGGATTTCAACACTCTGAAGCCACAGTGAAAGGGAAGGGTGGAAAAAACAGAAAAGTAATATAAAAAAAGACTATCAAGATTTTCCCAGAAAAAAAGAATGTTTGGATCAAGTCTGTCTAGGATGCAACAAAAATAGTGGTATTGTTATTCAAATTCTTTAAACAAACTAGAAATTTCTGCTGCTAAGAACAGTTGGGATACATTTTTAAAACTAAGCTTCTTTGTGGACACCTATGGATTGATTTCACAAGCTTAATATTCAGTAATCACAGGTCCCAACTGCAGGCTGGAATGATCCAACAACAGTTTACAACCAACCTATTACCAGAAATCAGCTTCCATTTTCATGAAATAAAATAAACTGTTTTGAGTTTTCCTGAATAAAGATAACCGAAATATTTGAAAACCAGATGTTTAATGATGTGTTTTGTCCTTTTCCAGCATCCAAGAGTGCAATTCAATAAAAAGTACTCCAGAAAACAGGAAAGAAGCAAATCAGCAATCCGTGGCTTGAAAAATCTACACGAGTACTATGCTTAAGTAATCATTGTTTATATTCACAAACCAAGTTTACAAAACATCCAGAATTTGGATCACTTTATGAGGAAAGAAAAGGATATCCTAAATTAACACACACACAAAAAGAAAATATGGTGGATTTAGCACTGGTGTTTCATAGTGCACAAACTAGCCAGTGCAGAGGCATCTATTCCACTTGTCTAGCTAATGCAAGCAAACTTCCTATTTTCCATATAGAAGAAAAATCATCCATCCAGATCTGGAGTGTAATAAAACTAGTAGAGTCAAATTATAAAATAGACAGTAACTGAACAGAAAATGAACAACAAAGGAAAATGCCTTATCCCAACCACTCTATTAAGTATAATAGTCTTCTGGGAGGATGAACTGTTTCAAAGATACTTTTTTTTCCTAGTCTTATATAGCAATGGCAAGGTTTAACCCAGGATGCTTTAAATTCAAAAAGTGTTTCTCCCAAAAGCTTTGTCCTAAGAAAGGAGAAAGGAAAAAAAGCCACCAGGTTGATTGCTCTTATATTAGTTACCCTGTTTTCATGAGAAGAGGAAAAGTTCAAAGAAAAACCAATCATTCTTCATCTGTGAAAGCAAGTATCTAAAGTTGGAAATATGATAGCATTTTTTTTTAGTTTCATGAATTATTGTGAGCTTCCTAAAGTTGTTGTATGAGATTGGAGGCCATATAAGTCAGATAGATAGATGATAGATAGATAGATAGATAGATAGATAGATAGATAGATAGATAGATAGATAGATAGATAAACTGGTCTAACAATAATTTAGTCATTCTAAAAAATAAAAGATTATCTGCATTTTGAAATCTTTCAAACTAACTGCAGATACATTTAGTATTTGAAATGATTTTTGTAACATGTCAAACATTTACTGTAATTCTGGCTGCAATCTGTTCGTGGTTGGAAAGAAAAAATATGCTCCCTGCAAAAACAGGTGAAGCTGAAGTTAAAATTTCAAACCTTTGGCTTGATCTAAGAGTTGGTATTCATTCCAACTCTGAATACCTTCTGCACCCACTCACTTTGAAAATAAAATCCTTTTATTTCTGAATCAGTACAAAAAGAAAATTCACAGTTTCTTGATAATTTTGCAAACAGAATCTCTTTTGTAGAAATTAGAATAATCAATAATATTTGGGATCAGCCACTTCTGTGTAAATTTTGACTCTGAAAACAGAGGGGATCAAATCCAGATGTAGAAATGGAGGCTGAAACCAAAAATCCTGTGAGACTACAACACAATCATGAGCACTAGATGATAGAACTCTGCTCCTGAGATTCAGATTAGAACAGACAGAATAAGGCATTCTGCTTAATATTTGGTCCTTCAGTATGCCTGATTTTAAAAAAAAGCTGGCAATCCAATCCAGAAAAATACGTAGCAGCTGAAATGCCAGTCTCTCAAGAGAACATTTATTGTCTCTGGTGGATTTCCAAAGTAATCACTGAGAGCTCACAATTTAATAGAGCTGTAAACATCCTAATTAACAAACCAAAGGGGATCTGAATTATGAATGCTATGGGATTCAAGGTTCATTGCATCTCATCTAAACTGACTCAGCTTCAGAATTTGAATATTTAACCAACATAAAAGTACTATCCTACCCTCGGTTGCATTCTCATTTCTAATATATACATATTAGTTATTAGCCTGGTTATTTTCTGTTTTAACATACTGCCCCTGTAAAGTTCACTTGTAGGACGTATTTTGTTTTTTAAGCAGACTTTATAGGGGGAAAAAAGAAAACTCATCCAAGAACGTAAAAACAAATCTTGTTATGGGGATATTTACTTATAATTAAAGAATTCTGAGCCAAGGAATACATTTTGAGTACCAAACTTAATTTAACTTAATTCTTTGTAAATGTTCTGATTATCATGCCTCATATTTTCTTTATTTTAGATATACTATACTATATGTATACCGTGCCTAAGTTTTTGCTGCATTATTTCAAATATGCACTAGCTGCATTGATTGCTAGTTTGGTTTCGTATTCAATTCATGGTCTTAGTCATTACTTTTAAAGCCCTACATTGCATTGGTCCAGGACATCTGAGAAGTGGTCTCTCCCAGATGGGAAAAGCCTCCCCAGTCTGTCCTGTGCAAGAGGTCTTCTATGAATCCCATCTGCTAAGGAAATGAAACAGGCGGGATCAAGGAGAAGAGCCTTTTCTGTGGAACATTCCACCACCAGAAGTGAGAACTGGCTCCCTCCCTTTTGGCCTTCTGGCAGAGTATCAAAATCTGACTTTTTCGATTGACCTAGGGCCCGAAGGGAGGCATTCACTGCTAAAGGCAGCTGATGGAGTAAGACCTCAACCATGTCCCATCCATCTCTTGGTTCTTGTAGGTGGAGAGGGGGAGGGGGGAAGAGAGGGGGGAGAGAGAGAGGGAGGGAGGGAGGGAGAGAGAGAGAGTGTGTGTGTGTGTGAGAGAGAGAGAACGAACGAACAAACGAGAACTATCATTGTCATCTTCGTGTCATGTACTATGCCTTCACAGCATCTCTTAGTTCTTGTAGGTGGAAAGGGGAGGGGGAAGAGAGGGGGGAAAGAGAGAGGGAGGGAGGGAGTGTGAGTGTGTACGTGTGTGTGTGTGTGTGTGTGTGTGAGAGAGAGAGAGAGAGAGAACGAACGAGAAGTATCATTGTCATCTTTGTGTCATGTACTATGCCTCCACAGCAGGGAGTGGAGGCCTCGGGCCGTTTTCCCCTCCAACACCTATTGGAGGATGAAATCAAAATTGCCTGCAACACACTCCCTATTCATCTATGGAGATTCTCAGTCATCCAGGTCATGATTGTCCCAAAGATGTTTTTTCAAAAGGCAACTGGACTTTCTGGCTTTTCTTTGAAGATGTTTTACTTCTCATCCAAGAAGTTTCTTCAGAAAAACCAGGAAGTCCAATTGCCTCTTGAAAAAGCACCTTTGGGACACTCCCTATTCCTGTCATACTACAATAATAGTGATCAGTTAGTTCCTAAGCATAACTACCAGCATAGTAAAGGCCAACTTTTTGTAAACCGCCCAGATCATTTTGGCTGGAAGTTATACATTTTCTTAGCCATTGGGGTAACACTTTTTCCTTAAGGTACTGAAAGAAATCTGCAAGGGTGGGTGAGCCCCCCTTTGTATTGTGTGAGTTCAGGTCTTTTTCTAATATTCAGGTCAGAATTGTGACCAAAAAGCTGAACTGAAGAGCACATAAAACATGCTAAATTTATATAACTATCTCAAAGTACAAGTGAAGAGGGAAAAAGGCCCTTGTTGTGTGGCTATCACATCAGCCCCATGGCAGCTATTATTTTCAATAATTCATTCATAAGTAGATTAGAAAATTATTTTTTAAAATAAAAAGAGGTCAACATAAAGCACAGAAAAGACTTCAGAGGCTATGTAAGAAAAAACAGCAACTATCAACTTAAAATTAAAAATCTGTCCAATGATATTCAGTGAAAATAGGAATACCTCATTTGATTAAACTTTTAGCACTCACAAAAAAATAAAATCATGTTTAAATCTCAATTTCACAGAAAGCTTGTGCCAAATTCTTGTTTTAAATGGTTTGAGAATGCAACCCCAGGCCACCTTTCAATATGGTTAATGAAAACTCTTCAAACTTACAGGGCAGCAAAGTTTAATGCCTCACCTTTTGAAGACAGCAGTCTCAGTTTTAGCGTCTACAGTAAGGCTAAGAGTCTCCTTCATGCTGCCATTCATTACTGTTTCAGTCACTTTATCTGCATTTTCTGTATCATCTTCTCCATCAGAACCAGCTTCCATTGCGATACTTCCTACATCTGAAAAAAGAATTCGAACAATGAAACTGGACAGTTACTCTTTTATTTTGTATTTTATATCTGTATTACTCTTCTATTCTGTACTGAGCTGTAAAAAACTGTCAGCAATAAGGAGAATAAACTTTTATATATTTAACTGATTAGGAGTAAACTCTTATTGAGAGCTTACTGTTACAGTAGCAACTCTGGATGACAAGTAAGAATGGGGAGATGGGCAGCATAAATATTTAATTAAAAATTAAAAATTAAAAAATAATTAATTCTGTTTAAAGCATCAACAAAAATCCAACAAAAATAATAATGAAAGTCGTCAGAACCCATGTCAGAGAAATGATACTGTGTGGAATCTACAAACACTGATAAAATCATTGCCAAGTTCCCTTAACATTTTCTTTTCACTTTCTACCAAACTGGGGGAAACCGTCTTTGCCCAAGCTGTACTGACGGAGCCAGGATTTCATAAAAGATGGCAGACTTAGGGATATAGCAGACACAACTCCAGAGAAGGATCAATTCCAAGTTCCCGTAAAATGGCATTCTCACATCAGTGGAATATGTTGAGTCTAATGCCACACATTATTAATCAAAATCATCCTGAGCTCTTACTTTCTGGCTGGGTCACAAGGGCAACTTCATTTGCATTCAGAGGATCCACTGGTTCGGTGTTGGTTTCCATTTCCACAGGTGAATTACTTCTCAAAGACTCTTTTGCACTTTAAAAACAAAAGTAAGATAAATTGATGAATCACATTTTCACTTATTATCTGCAAGGAGTACACAGGATATAATTCAATTGGTCACTTCTGTATGATAATGGTAACTATTTGGAACAGGATTCTAGAGTATACTTGTGCTTATATAGCAAATAAAGGCAATCGAAACATCAATGAGCACTTGAGACCTTATAGAAGTTTGTATAAATTCTGAAAACTAAACTATCCTTTCTTTGAACCTTCACCTTTCAATTAGGACAGGGAAGAAAAAGAGATGGCTATTCAGCTACAGATTTATTTTTTAATCCAGAAAACAAAAGTATAATGTTCAGCAGAATGAGATGCAGAAAAAAGGAGGATAATGGTTGAGAAGAGGATAGAGAGAAAATGAAGAGAGAAAAACTTCTTGAAGTGCCAGGGAAGAAAATGTTAGTGCTGCTTGTTTTATCCTATTATTCAAGATTTTCTGTACAGAAATGAAATTTGCAACAAAATTAATGAGTCAATGAAGTTAGGTTTTAATTTTAGAGACTGAGATTTTCTCAGTAAAATAATTCTTTTTGTAGGGGAAAAATACTACAATTCTGCACTTTATTGATGAATTTCTGCAATGTGGTTTGAGGATGAGCGACAAAAAACTGACTTGGGCCTCGAATAATGGCAACCATTTTTTTTCTCAAATTGCACAACAGATAGTTATTTTTCACCTAAACATGTTAATCTATTACTTCAGCTGCACTTTTAAAAGATGCCAAAGCAAACTAATGAGCTAATGCTTTCATTTCAAATATAAAATATGTGAAAATAAAATATATGGGTTTTTTTCTTGTTTCTTTAATTTCATTTGTAGGTTTTGCAGGAATAAAAAACTTTCCTACCTTACAGTGAAATCTGAAAAGGAAGCCCAACCAGTTTCTTTTGCTGGCATTGGTTCTTCTGTGCTCCATACATCAGATCCAACAGAATCCAGATTAGTGCCATGTGTGGTTTCCATAGGAACATCAAAGTTAGCTGACCAATTAGGTGCTGGGGGGAAATGTAACATTACAATTATATTATTTTCTAATACTAAGCCTATAGCAAGGCAGCTTGTTTAAGTTTTAAACAAAGTCAGAGGGAAAATTTGTCAACTGTTATTACTTCTATGAATACTGAGAAAAAATAGAATCATTTACAACTAGTCATTCTCCCATTACCATATTTAAACAACTCAATTTTACAAAAATTCCGTGCCTTTTTAGAATATACCTCTTTACATTTTACACAGGTTCATTTGTAATGGAAAATGTCTACAGATTGTCTTTCACAGCCACCTGCTACAAGCCAAAAATGCCAAGAGAGGAAGGGGTGGTGCACAAGTTCCTAAGTTCCTCTGTACATCCATATATTGTCCTTGCATTGTGGATTGGATTGGATTGGATTGATTAGATTTATATGCCGCCCTTCTCCCAAGGACTCAGGGCAGCGTACAGCATTAAAAAACACATAGTACAAAAGTTAAAAGGAAATTAGAAACAGTCCAAAAAACAAACCCAATTTATATAACACAATTGTGATATATTAAATGTTGAGAGTTTGGTCCATCTTGGTCCAACTGAGGCAGCAACCATAATAACAGAAGTGATGTAAAATACTTTTATTTTTATGGAGTTAACGTGAGGAAGTAGAAATAATGAAAAAAAAAGAAGGCCAAAGGCTTCCACTTTTTTTTTTAACACATGAAAAAAAATCCAGTAAGGACAGTGCAATACCTGCATCTGAATTTGAATGCATGAGAAACTGTGTGAAAAAAGCTACTTACTTTCATTCAAATCTACTTCCATCTTGTCTTCTGTATTGGTGCTTGATTCAAACAGGTCTTGCTTTGTTCCATCCTCTTCCTCAGAATCTGTACTCTCTTCACTGTCTGTACTGCCTGAACTTTTTATTTTAATGAGAGAGACATATAACATGAATTTTCTCCCCTTCCCTTATTACGTAACCATTTTTAAAACTTTAAAACTTTGGAGGATTAAGAATAGATGAAGAGGTCTGACTGATTTCCTCCCCCTTGTTCATTAACATTAAATAATGCTACAAAGAGGACTTTTTTTGCTGAACTCATGGTTGAACGTCCACCGATTTTAACGCCGTTCAATAGTAGAGTTTTCAGAAAATGTTTTACAGTGTGTTTTGCCTTCAAACAAGCAGAACAGCTTTCTTCTATTCATTAAAGTACACAACCTTTTTCAGGCTTCATCATGAGCCTACAGGTTTCAAGAGTCACACTGATAAACTGGAAAACTATGAATACAATTACAGTGTATTTAAACAACATAGCAAAGCTAGACATTCTGTTATGTTTGCCACTTAGATAATATCAATCCAAAGGAAACATACAGATGGACTCTTGTAAAGTCACTAGACCCTCGAATGAAAAATCCAGTTATTTAACAATTTTAGCCAGGCATTTCTGGGTAGTGTATGTAAATAAAATATAACTAAACTATATAAACTAATTTTAAAAATTGGGTTGAGCCTTTAAAATTACATTAGCAACCTATTCAACAAAACCATTCGATGCCAGAGTCCAAGAGCCAGGTCTTCACAGCCTTCTGAAAGACTAATGAGGCCACCACAGAGGGGAGGGGCAGACTCTTTCCTAAAACAGATGTCATGACAGAGAGGTTACGCTTTCTGACCTTACCAGGTGACACTGCCTCACGGATGGGACATGCATGCCCGCTCTATCAGAACTAACGGAAGCAGCAAAAACAATTGGGATAGGTAGTCCATGGTTGATCTGACCCATGTCATGTAGATATTTAAAGTGACAACCAGACCTTGACTTTGCATCTGGAGGCCATCTAGGAGCCAGTGTAGCTCATGTAACCTTAGGAGCCATTTCTTTTCATAAGAAGGAATTTATAACTTACTTGACTCTACTGAACATCTTTTTTATTAGATGTGATAAACTGTTAATGGTAAAGCTCAAGGAAGTAGGTGGCCGACTGAAGCCTCCTTTGTATTAATTTTAAAAGTGATCTCCAAAAAATCTGATCAGACACTATCCTAAATATCTTGACAGATTAAATTAATGAATTTAAAGTATCCAAGTCCATGTCATAAGAAACTATGAAGGGGTTCTGTTTTCAGCTGTTATATTTCAGAAGGCCTCTAACCACTGGGCAACATAAAAAGTAGGCAGTGCTGAAGGTCAAAATTTGCTTTGTCACCTACATTTCTGCCAGAGGAAATTAGTAGAAGATCGTGACTAGCTATCATCATCAACAACAAAATAAAATTTTCCTGCTAGAGTATTTGAAGATTACCTGGATCTTCTCTGAGATTCTGGAGTAAAAGCAATATGTTTCTCTTCCCAGATATCTTCTTCATCAGAGCCACCATCATCAAATTGCTGTATTCTCTCCTTGCAGCATGCTTCAAACAAAGCAATATTGCCCTGGACATGTGAAAAAAAGCATTATTAATAAATACTGACTTTCTCATTCATTATGCACTGTCTGTTATCCAAATATGTGTGGGTGCATATAGGCAAAAGCCTCCTAAGGTTCAAAAACAAGGTTCAAATAATTTTCTGTAAGTTGGACGAAGTTTTCATGTCAAACGTTTCTAATTATCCCTCCCTCCAAACACTTGCTTGCCTGATCTCTGATCTCAAATTAGACTTAATAGAGAGAGAGAGGGGGGAAAAACATTAAAATAAGAACACAAGAATTCCAGGTTTTCCTGCTCTCTGTTGTGTCCTTCTGAGGTAAGTAAAATGAGGTCCCAAATTGTTGGGGGCAGTAGGCTGACTCTGTAAACCACTTAGAGAGGTCTGTAAAAGCACGGTGAAGCGGTATATAAGTCTAAGCACTATTGCTATACAAAATGTTTCTTCTAATTATTCCTTCTGTAAAGAATGCAGGAGTAGAGTTTCTATTGTTAAAATTATACTCTTTTAAAATACACCAGCAGGCTGTGGAGCAGGCTAGTTCTCATTCAGAGATATGTAATCATTTTCATTTCTATTGAGGGTAAAATGGAAAAATACTTACACTTTCATTTGTATTGAGGGTAAAATTGATGTCTGATACCCGATCAAAAGAAACACTGTGAACAAAGTACAAATTTATGCAGTAAAACAAAAAGGAAGTATCACTTTATAGGATATACTGAAGTACTTAATTTAATAACTTTACGTATCTAAAAAAAAACAAACCAAAATTTTAGTACAGAATTTTAAGCCTTTTCAAATAGCCCATATAAATTACTTGAAAAAATGAAACTTGAATCTTTTTTTCAGATCGTGATAAACTTCACGCCTAACACTGCTTCTTCCTTTATTAAGAAGAGTATATCTTTATTGTCATTGTACTTAAATACAATGAAATTGGTATCTCAAAAGGGAATGCATACCTTCAAAATATTTTTACCTCTGAGGGTGATATGAAGTAGCCAGGTTTAAAAATTATGCATTGCTTCAAACACGCAAGTCATCGCAATTTGCATATATGATTAACAGTTAAATAGAGCTTGCAAAGGATTCAACTTATGCGTCTGTTAGTAACTATAATATGTCAAGGTGTTCTACATTACATCTTCAAAGATGAGCAGGAAGCTTGATTGCTAATATATTAAGCTAAAAGCTCTTTAAACAAGCTCAAGTAGGACAAGGATTAAACTCACTTGTCTCAATGACAGGCATCACTTCTAGCAGTAGTATTCCCTTCAATAATGTGATAATATGGACACTCTTGGATAATTCTATGGGAAGGGAAATGAAATAATCTATGTTGCTACCAAACTACTTCTGGATGTCAGCAGAAAAACAATGTTAGGTCCACCATTCCAAGAATGGTTATGCTCAGACTGTCAGAAATGTTTTCAAAATTAGAATTTTAATATGCCAAAGTTCTGATATGCAATATTTGCATTCATGTTGCTGGATCTGGGATACAGATTTTGATACAGATTCTTGGAATGTGTGCAGTTACATTGATGCATTTCATAAATCCAAATTAAAACAGAACACTACATAATCCAAATTACTGAATTTCAAATGCATAAGTTAAAAAAGGCATAAAGTTGTTTCTTGCCCATCTTACACAAAAGCTGCCATCTTATGCATTTGGAAATCATTATTTAGCTATTTACTGATTTTAATTTAATTTGTGAAAAAACATCAGAATGTGCATAAACATTGTGTTAGTTGTAGGTTAGCTTTTTGTATGAGCAATTGCTTATATGTAGCTTGAATTGTGCTTTTAAACATTTTAATTGTAGGGAACTTTTAGCAGTCAATTTACCCATTTTATTACTGAAATATACCAAGAAACTGATAACTTGCCTGAATAATTTTCTCAGAACAAATTAAGAGATAGCAAAATTTAAAAAGTCATAATGTATAATATAGTAGGTGATAGATGAAAGTTTATTTCAATCCAACTGAATTCATCACCTAAGGAAAAACAATTTTTATACTACTAATACTACTAACTACTAATTTATTTTTACTTATTTATCATATGCGTGTAATTGCTCATCCCACATGAAAATGAGTCTGTGGTTCTAAATACAGAGATATGGGCCCCATAGAATATATCCATTATTCAATCCCAAAGGTATTTTTCAAACCAGGTCGTGATATATCCCAAGTTCTAGAACTTATCTTGAAACTTAAGAGAAAGGAACTCATAAAATAGAACAAAACTTGTTTTATTTTAGTTAGGGTCACACTTTTTTTTTTTTTTGCTTTTTAAATTAATTACAAATTAATGAGATTTCTTTTGGAGTATACAAAAAGCATAAATATCTATGGAACGAAACTAAATAAACAGTATTTTATTGTTTTTAGGGGTAATGAATAACCACTGTGATGCAAGACATGGAAAACAAAAATAACTTTTAAAATAGGACTGTACTTACTTGCCGATGTCATCTTGATCAGCAAACTTCTCATCGTTGAAGCCAAACTGGTCAATAAAATTGGACGTCATTTGTTGCATCTGATAATCAGAAAAGGCCTGGCAATCCCAGGACCAACGACAGTGATATAATGATTCTAATAATAGTCTAAATACTATTTGCCCAATTTGCTCCAGAACTAATACTTTCATTAATTTGCGTATCATATGTGTGTTCGTGCACACGCATACATATACCATATATGGATAGGGCTGTTTTGTCATTATCAGATGTATGTAATTTGGGAGTTTAGGGGGTCACTGTTTTATAATTGAGTATTAAAATTGCACCTGATGGCACCACCACTAATCTCATTAATAGATATAAGGGGGTTTATGTTTTGTTTTGTTTTGAGAGTGTCACTATTGCTTTAAAAAAAACCAGTTTACAAAACTAATCCTACCAGAATATTTGGTAAAATGTAAGAAATGTGGAGAGAAAAAAGTTTTTTCTAGAATTACACTTAAAGTGAATCTCTTGCATCTTCTTCCCAATACCTAAAGTTTGACAAAATTCCTATTTAAGGATACAGCCAAAGGTAAGTGACTGTATCCCCACAGTGAAATCAGGAATGATATGAAACTCATTACTGCCTAAAACTCATTTAACACCATCTCTATGTATTTACATGCATAAAACAAAAACCTATCTTTTTTTTGGCATATTTTGATTTTCTGATCTAGGCAGTTTGATGTTTTTGACTCTTCGATTGGATTATTTGTATGAGCTTCTTCTAGACAATGAGTAGTTTTTAATATGACACTGAGCCCTGAAGGACTATTAGAGAATTTACTATAATCAATATTTTTTGTAGATCAGGGCTTTACGGTTATGTGAATATTTATATTGCTTTCTAGTCCATGAGAAGACAGACTACGAGTGCTCTGCTATCCCATAGAAGAGAGCCTAGAATCCAGCACTGAGATCCTATTGACTCTAAAAGAAATCTTAATTCCATCAGAGGAAAATATATGTAGTTGAGAGTTGAACTCTGGGTTCCTTGGTGCTCCCTGACTTGTTTGTTTGCTTGCTTATGGTTGTATGTTGCTTAAGCTATACTTTTAGAACATGTTCCCAAATGTCTAACTTGACTACAAGAAACAGGAGGATTATCTTGGTTGCAAAAAGTTGTTGGAAGAGGTTGACCCATAATGTAGTCAGTTTTTCTTCGCTTGTGTTACCCAGAGGCTGGACAGGTCAACAGGTTAGATGATGCCTAAGGTCACTTCCAACTCTCTATTTTATGAAATTGGTTTCTCTTCTTAAATACAATAATACCTTACACAACTGCAAAATCTGAAAGTGAATCCCTTATCAGAAGCTTTTAGCAAAATAATACATGCAAACAGTAAAGCTTAGAGTTTAACTCACTTCTTGCAGTGAAGAATCTTGTGAAAAACCAGTTTCTTTAAAATCAATTTCATCATCGCTGGATGAATGAATGTGACAAGTAGTAACCTAGTGGAAAGGTAAGGAATTCAGGTTAAAAAAGTTCTGAATAAATATCAGTTACAAAAATCCATACTAGTTATCCTAGACTTAACAATTGTACATTTAATGATGGTTTAAAGTTACAAGTCTTCTCAAATGTGACTTATGATCTGTCCTCAAAGTTATGAATGCTGCACCACTTAATGACTGTATCACTTAGCAACAGAAATTATGGTCCCAATTGGAGTCGTAAATTGAGGACTACCTTCATAGTAATAAAACTGGAAAAAAAACACAAGTATTTCACTATGTAGAAAAATTAATTGAAACATAGCCTCACCCTATCTAACTTGGATTCAACTGACAAAAACCTCCCTGGAAGATAGTTACAATCTACCGTTTCTATGAAATTATTGATAAAATATGAAACTTTTAATTTTTAGAATTATTTTCTATATTGCTGTAAAAGTATTTTGTTTTGGATCCTTCCTCAAAAATAGAGTTCATTTTAAATTTTAAATTACAGACACATTTCCCTTAAATTCATACAGATCCTGATAGTTCTCTGCTTGCTGTATGAGATAAAAGTAGCATATAGAATTAAGTAATAGACTATTAATTGCTTTTCAATCAATTCAAATCCAATTATTGGGCAGATTATAAATAATACAACATCCAAGGTAATAGAATAACAGAGCTGGAAGGGACCTTGGAGGTCTTCTAGTCCAGCCCCATGCTCAAGGAAGAGACCTTGTATCATTTCAGAAAATCTCTTCTTAAAAACCTCCAAGTGATGGAGCACTCACAACTCCTGGAAGCAAGCCGTTCCACTGATTAAGAACAAGCTAACGAATAAAACTCACATTTACAAATCGAAGTAGAATTATAGCACTAATCAATATATTTCAGTTACTTCTTGATATAGTTTCCTATCTTTGTGCACAACTATAGAGAAAAATAGTTGGCAGCAATATTCTGTTCAAGCAGAGATACTTCTCTGCTTGCTCAAGTCATCTCTAGATCCAAAACCAGCAAAAAGCTAGTGTCACACAGGAACAAGCGACCTAATTAACATTTGACAAAAGAACAAAGAACATAGATCTTTAAGTGGATGAAAACAGTTCTTATGTTAAATTCTGCACTTAAAAAGCATTTGCACTATGCTTGCTCTTACAACAAAATCATTATACCTGCAGGGCAGCTTTATTTAATGTATATTGAACAAAATATTAAACAATCATATTAACAGATGAAATGTATCTCACATAGCTCTAAAGTAGAATGGTAAACAGATTAAATAAGAAACTAGGATTAGAATTGGCACTCTGGATAAACAGACTTATAAAATAAGTTAATGAACCCAAGGGAAAAAAATTAGGTTACGAAATTGTAATTTTTTTGTAATACAAACACAAGAAGTGGCCAGTAACTCAGAACCAAAGAAAGAAGGCCTCACCAACAACAAAAATCCAAATGAATAGAGTGCAGAAAAATTAACATAAGTGAAAATTTAAATTCTGTCTAATAAAGAAGGAAGTGGGATTCAGTGGTTTTGGGGAATGATTAATATCAGCAAAATGAAGCTGTGATCTTTTAAATCTGACATAAAAATAATAGAATGAGATATCTACTGTTATGATTGCTATTATATGCTGTTTTCATTTTGTAATGCAAAAACTGCAGTTAATTTCTCAAATGCCATCTTATAAAACCTACTAAGTCCACTGTGTTTCTCTTGTTGGTTTCGCTTAACGGGTTTGTGCAGAAAGATTCCCATCGTTCCCTGACTTCTTCTGGAAGTTCTAGAAAGTCCAAAAAGAAAGAAAAACGCAATATCAAGAATGTAGATTGACATCATTCCAGGTACCGTAGATTATTTTATATGTAATTTAGAATTTTACTAATAAATACATATTATTAAAAATATACACATTTATTTCTCAAGGTAATTAGGAAACTGCTACATTGCATTTGCTATTTGTATGCAAGATTTTAAATTTCAAGTTATAACTTCAGGAGAGAATTCACAGCTGTATGTCACATTGGAAGTTTGGTGTAGTGGTTAAAGTGTCAAGTTTAAAAGTGGTAGACTGTTGAGTTTGTACCTTAGATACAAAGCCAGCTGAGTGACCTTGAGCCAACTCTCAGCCCCTGGAGGCAGGCAGTAACAAACACTTCCAAAATAATGCCAAGAAAACTGCAGGGACTAGTCCAGGCAGGCACCAGGAGTTAACGCTGACTTGAAGGCACCAAAATAAATAAATAAATAAAGCCTGTATGATTTGGATTAATTATTCATCTTTCACAATAAAATGTAACCTCTGCAAGTGTTCAAAAATCAAGCCAAGCAGAGGACACATTGAAGACATCTTCTATTTTTGGCTTTTGGGGGGTTAAACAAAAACTCACGAGAAGTAATTTTAAATCTCTTCATCTAAACTTTGTTACAACACATCATGCAACTATTAGCTTAGACATGTGTTTACATTATTCATCCGGACCCACTGAGAGTAAAAATCAAATTGATCAAATCTGACGTTTGCTAAGTTATCACACCTAGAAGTAGAATACCTCACATCCTATTGGGAGGGTGGGTGGGGATGACATAGCGGATACAGAAAAACATGGTAAAAGGAGCCTATGAAAATGTGAATTCCACTGACATAAGGCTCAGTAAGCAAAAGTACAACGGGATTACCTTTAATAAGTTGCTGCACCAGTGTACAGTTTGGCCCTTTATCAGTACTGTGCACAATGCAATTTGCTATTCTTGTTAAGTGACCCATGTAGCCATAACGTCTTCCGCCTTCAGCTCTGCAAGAGTTAAACAAAGTTAGTTAGTTGTTCAATTATAGGATTTCTATTTTATAGACTTGTAGAAAATGGAACAAAAACAAAGGCTGATTCAAGCAGCATACAATGGAAAAATAGGTCAGTTAAAGACTAGCAACTGCACGCCAAAGTTCATTAGCTTTACGTTTGGGGTTTTCTTTTTTTGATAGCCTGCAGCAGTGCTTCATTTATGATTTAGTCTAGAACTGCAATGGGTGAATTCAGTAAGAAATTCAAATATATTGTGCAAAACATGGAATTATGATAAAATATGACAGCTTAATCCTCCACATAAAAATCTAAGTATTTAAACAGCATTCTGCATTAAAGCATATTCTTCTGGTTTAGTTTCAATATACATTTCTTCTATGACTATAATTATATATGGGAAAGATAGCCAAAACATAGAGACAAAAGTGCACAAAAGTGAGTGCTTAATTAAAGCAAATATAATAAACAGTGGAAATAAGGAGAATTAACAAGCTTATTTGTTCTCATGGAGGGATCTCATACCCCAAAGAGTCACAGGAAAAAGAGGTGTATGAAATTAAGAGTTTTTATAAAATTGCTAATTATAGCTAGGATGTAAATCGATGTCTGTGATACTTATACTGCATCTTAAAGGTACAAAGTTAGAAAAGTTTCTGACTACTCACTGTTTCTTTTCATTCATATCCCATGCTTCAAGTATTCGTTCTATTAAATGGCACTTAAGGAAAAGCTATAGAGAAAAAAATTACTGAGTTTTGCAGAAGAATTAAAAAACTTGATCAAATAGTAAAAAGAACTATTTATCACATCAGTGACTGGCTAGCCACCAAACTGTACAGTGCAAAAAGCACTATTTTTCCAACACACTCACTCTCACTCACTCTCTCTCTCTCTCCCCCTCCCTCCCTCCCTCTCTTTCTCTCTCTCTCTCTCTTCAACCCTGCCATTTGATTTTCAATGTTTAATGGAAAGAATAAAGATTAGACTCAAATTAACTACATGCTGCAATTATATTATGTGTTCTGTCCTCAATAAACTGCTTAACTGTTTACAGTTTTAGAGACAGATTTTTTTGCCGGGGGGGGGGGGGGGTCTCTATGTAACCTGACAAGACGAACTAGGTGCAGTTTTTATGAACGGGAAATAATCGGCAAGGATATTTCTTGCATTTTTGCTTCTATCCTTGCTATAAAATCTGTTAAAAAATAGAGGTACATGAAGTCTTGGAGTGGAGAGGTTATTATACATTAGAATCCTATTAAAATATAATGCTAGCATGTATTTCTTTATTCTGCCACTCACTTATTATAGTTGTAATGTTCTCAAATATAGTTGAAATTATTATTTAGTTAGAGAACTTACTACCACTGTACATAAGTGCAGCAATGATTAAGAACAAAAAAATATCTCACGTGTTTCAGCAAAAGGTTGCCTCTTGTGGGATCTGGATCTGAGACTGTACCATTTTCTGTGCTTTCAAAAGGACTTGCAAGAATCAGTGCAATACAAATTTCTACTTGAGTATGCAAAAAATTGTTCCACGTGTATTTAAAAAACATGTCCTGCCGGAGAAAAATAAACAGGAATCAGAAGTATCCATACCGCTTACTAAATATGTTTGGATATTTTTTTTCTACTGATAAAGTGATTTTAAAAATGTTCTTCCTCATTTAAAAAACCTCTCAGATATTCTTTATAACAGGATTGTCAAACTTGCTGTTTGCGGGCCGGATGTATCATGCGCTGGCAGCCCCCCAATATGTCAAGTGATGACATGAGTTTGACACCCCTGCTTTATAATAATGAAGGAAGCTGAACTCAGGGCTTGCCAGAAGCAGCAACAGAAATCTTAACCACCCTTTTTGTCAGAATTTGTTTAACGTAAGGATTATGGAATCTTTTCAGTAATGTGTGTGTGTTTGCATGTGTGTGTGTGTGTGTGTGTGTGTGTGTGTGTAAAAGCGTATATTAGTTAGGCCCTCCACCAATGTTGATTAAAAGACTTGGTATATTGAGTATGAATTCAATTGAGTATGAATTTGCACTACATATATCAGCTGCTGGAGCAATCAATCAAGGGGGGAAGGGAAGAGGAGACTTGAAGTATTTTTGAGCCAAGTGTCTGAATAATGAGCCTTTGGGTTAGTTATTGTTAGCTGCTCTGAACTGGCCAAAATGAATAAAAGGAGGGAAATAATAATATTCAACTGAGTCTTTCAAACAGACAAATATCTGCCATGTTACAGCCCACACTTAGATTAAATGTCAGTTAAGTGTCAATTCTTTTCATTCCATTTAATATGAAACAATAAGATGTACAGCCTCTCAATTTTTTTGAATAAATTCTCCCATCAAGGGTAACGTTTTAAATGAAAATATCCCAATTTCCCCTGCACTGCAGGGAATAGGTTTAATACAATAATATGGTTACTATTGTGTCTTCCCCATGAGTTACATACATTTAGTCCTGGACTTCAGGGACACTGTGAAGACTGAATGTTTGAGAACCAGCCATAATTTCCCCTCATTCAGAATCGTCACTAATTTGAATGGTCACTGAAGGAGTGATCCTTAATCGAGGGAGACCAGTAATCCAGCTGAGATTGGGGGTTGAGCTCAGAGGCTGTGCAGTCTAGCACTTGGAAGTCAAAAGTGCTTCTGTTTTTATCTTTCTTTTCATACATTATTGTGAGCCTCCTAGAACCATTATATGCAATAGGCGTTCATACAAATCCTGTAAGTATTTAAGTAAGTAAATAAATAAATCTAAAAATATGTGTTTTCTTACCAGTATAACTCCTATGCTGTTCAGCTCTATAAGTTCCTGGTTGACATTGTTCGTATTTGTCTGCAGAAGGCTGGATATTAACCTAATCACATTTAACCTGGTATTCCCTACTGGTGGATCCAGTACACCCCATGTTGTCTTCATAACACTTTTCTATACAAATAGAAGAATGCAACATTTAAAATAGAATTCCAACTCCTGAAGAAATATTTAAGTAACAGGAACATAATTCTGTGTTTAGTATAATGCTTATGTAATTTTATTCAAAGGATTATTTTCTATAGTTTTATGTTCTGGAATACTGAAAATTATTTAAGTAGACTATAGTGTTTTCATAAGCTGTCAATAACAAAAACCTGTCTTCCAAATACTTAGGGTTGTACTTCTATTGCAAAGGAGGGTTTTATTTTTTTAAGCCAAACCCAAAGATCCTTTCACAGTTATTTGATTCTGCAGGGCCTTTGGAGAATATAAATTGAGGAAATACATTTGTTGTTTTGATTTTCTTAGACATGTGTAAGCACTAGGAAAAGAGTAGAAAGTTTTGCTTTCTCTAAAGTGCCATTATTAAGGAAAGGAGGTGCAATAGTTAGCTAGTTGTGTTGAAAACCAAGAAAGTAAGATATAGTAGAGACAGAGTTATGTAATAGAGCGGAAGTCATATTCCCAATTGCTCAGACAATCAAAGCATGTTTTGCACTGGATGCCTCAATTACATTACTGAAACAAGGGAACCTCCTCTAATAATTCCATACATCTAAGAGTTCTGATATCTGGCAATGCAAAAATCTCCACAAACCATTTGACTATGCACCTGATGGTGAACCTATGGCACGTGTGCCCAAAGTAGCATGTGGAGCCACATCACCTGGCACATGTGGCAGCACCTGTTCCTCTTCCAGGTTTCTGGCATGCATGAAGATGCAACGATCAGCTGGCCTTTGTGTGTGCGGCAGTGCCGGAAACCAGAAGGGCTGGTCTTCTGTTTTCTGCCGTGAATATGTGCGCTGGCCAACTGTTTGGCGTGTGCACAAGCACGGCAGTAACTGGAAGACCCGCTGACTGGGGCGCATGTGTGCAACAGAAACCGGAAGTGCATTTTCCAGTGTGTGCATGCCTCCATGGCAGCTCCTCTTCCTGGTCATGGCCCAGACAAGCACACATGGCCACATAAAGTGCTCCCTTTTCGGCACTTGGTGCCGCACGCACATGCACTCGGTGCCAAAAAGGTTCACCATCACTGGACTATGCTATTCCAAACAACTGTGTAAGTCATGGGTGTCTAACCTTTTGGCTTGCCTGAGCCTCAATGTCTTGGGCTCCATATAAAATAGGTAATATCCCGGGTAGTTAATGTACATAAATGCCACTAAAAATCAAAGAATAATGACTCCAGACTAGATACAAAATCAACTTCCAGTGGAGGTAGTGGGTCAATCATCAGTATGTCAGTTTACACATACTTGGGATAAACATATGTCCATCATATGACAACAATTAAAAATTAAAATAAAATATTTAAAAATGAAAATAATAAATAAATAAATTAAACAGAAAACAAAAAACAGACAGACTCAAACGGTAGACTCAAAGGACCACTGGGTCGTTTTCTTCTGTCAGTTTTCTATGTTTCTAAGCACCCCTCACGTGAAAGACACAGGTGAAGAGATGGTCCCTTGGATACCTGGTCCCAAATGGAATCAATCCTCAACTAGTTTCTTCCAGTTGTTCTCTACCATGCTTGGAGGACTTGAGGATCTCTCAGAGGAGTCAAGGTAAAGGAATAGCTACAAGCCATGATTCTTTACAAAAATATAACATTTCATTGTGCCCCCCGCTCCCGATGCTAGTAGTTTCACCTGTGCCTCCTCAGCCTTCTTAAATTCACAGCCCTAAAACAAAATCTAAGGAAAACAAACATTGACTAGCTACCCAGGTAATACACACTCAGATCTGCTGGTTAAGTTCCAAGGAAACCTGAGCTTTTGTTATGTGAGCAAAGCTAAAGCTAAAATACCACCAGTAACCTGAAACAGGATTATGTTGATATATACAGCCTTACTGAAAGCTAAGCCAAGGTGTCAACCTACAAAAGGGAATTCACTTTCAGATTAAGCAAGATGGCACATATATTCTTGCTCTAGAAGTCACAAAACTGAATCAATCTATTTACACCGAGTTGGGTGTTTTTCTTACTTTGGGTGGTTCCAGGAGCAATTCGTGGAAAGATGAAAGTCGTGCTTTTATGGCTTCTAATACACTTTTATTGACTGAGTATGTTGAGTGGTTCATACCTGGAGGGCAAATCTCTATGTGACCTTCAAATCTGTAACACATACATAAAAAGAAAAAATGTTTGCCTATTAATACAGTAAGCAAAGCTATTGAAAGATTATTTTTGCTACCATCGGCACTATCAAGCATGAGCTTTTTCAATTACAAGTTCAAATTATCTTTTCATCTTCAGAAAACTGCTCACCACAACGTAAGAACCATTCAACCTTTTCTAGATATCAAAGCAATATTTTCAGACAATGAAATGAGCTCAAAGCTTTGTTGCGTTATATAAAGGCTTTTTGTTGCGTTATATAAAGGGTTTATTGGCTATTCCAAATAGTAGGTTAACGCTTAACATAATTCATATTTGCAGGATTGTATTAACCCCTTGATTAATTCAGTTACATCGTCATGGAAGAAGTATACATAAATATTAGTTTGAAAATACGTATGGCAGCCTGCGTACAACAGGCTCACTACCATAAAGCTTTGCTGTATTATGAACAAGAAATCTTTGGCTATATTCAAAATAACTGGCTCAGTACCAGGATGAACAGAAGATCTGTTATCGTTATCAATGCAAACTTCAGATTTTACTTGTTCATTCGCTTTTGATACCTGGAATTGAACAGATCAGGTAAGAATTATCAGAAAAATATTGATTCAGAATGTTTCTGTGTACTTAAGAGAACATCATTTATACATCTGAGGAAGGAGTGATAAGCAAATATAACAATAACCTAATAGCTACTAAAAAATTAAAAGTATCTTTAGAATAGAAAGATAAAAAATTAACTTACGTTGGTCGTCTTGTTTCCAGTAAAGTCAGTAATATCTGAATTGCACTGACTATTGCAGATTCATTTTTCTCTTTATTAAAAATATTTGATAGCAGCTGTTCTATAATTTCTTGTCTATAATAAAAAGATAATGCTTGAAATATACCTTTTAGTACACAGATAATTTCAAAGAAAACCTTTGCAGTTTACTTTGAAAAGTTCTTTATATAATATTTAGGCAATTATTTTAGCTTCAAATCTAATTCTTAGAGTTGCAGGAGAAAGTTGTGTAGAACTGGATTCTTACTTTTGTGGTATAAATAGTCCTCGACTTATGACCACAAGTGGGACCAGGACTTCCATTGCTAAGTGAGGTGGTTGTTAAATGAGTTGCATCCAATATTATGACATTTTTTTGCCGCACTTGTTAAGCAAATCAGTGCAGTTGTAAAGTGAATCACAGTCATTAAGTGAATCTAGTTTCTTCCACTGACTTGTCCTAGCTTGTCAGAAGTCAGCTAGGAAAGTCAAAAATGGTATTCATGTCAGCTTGGGGGTGGTGGAGGGGGTGTTGCAATCATCCAAAATACACGTCAGTTGCCAAGTACCAGAATTTTGAACATGGGAATGCTGAGATGGTTGTAAGTGCGAAGACTAGTAAGTCACTTTTTTCAATGCCATGGTAACTTTGAATGGTCACTAAACAAATGGTTGTAAGTTGAGGACTACCTGTACATTGATATATAAACAAGACAATCTAAGCCTATATTAACAGTATGTCCAGGCAACCTAATCCTTCTTCTACACGTCTAAATGTATCACAAATTCTTACTCTCTTGTAAAGGATAACCTTCTTATTGAATGCTTTTTAAATAAAATCTGTGGATTAATCTATAATCTATTATTACAAATATTACTATTATACCTAAAACGTATGAGTCACCTGTTTAAAAAAGTACATTGTTATAAATACAAGGGCTGAGGTCAGATATATCACTAAATCATGTTTTGGCATTATATTTATTTTTATTTAGTGTGGCCTTCTATCTTATGCAAATAGCAATAGCACTTAGACTTATATACTGCTTCACAGTGCTCTTACAGCCCTCTCTAAGCAGTTTACAGAGTCAGCCTATTGCCCCCAACAATCTGGGTCCTCATTTTACCCACCTCGGAAGGATGGAAGGCTGAATCAACCTTGAGCCTGGTGAGATTTGAACTGCCGAACTGCAGCTAGCAGTCAGCTGAAGTAGCCTGCAGTGCTGCACTCTAAACACTGTGCCACCTCGGCTCTTAACTGAGTGGCTCACAATAAAAAAGAATAAAAACCACATGCATACAAATATAAGCATAACGAACAAAATATAAAAAACGAGGCACCTTATACGTATTCTTCAGTGACAAATTCATCTATGTCAGGCTTCACTAACAATCTGCCCCTAAACCTGTGGGTTACATAGTCTTTCAGAAGGCAATGAGATCAGGACCACATGGATAGGGGGATGCTATTCCAATGCAAAAAGTACGTCTCCTGGTTTCCACAAGATGCCACTGTTTCCTTGACAGGAACAGGGAAGTGGGCTTGGGGAGTATGCCACTTTGCTCTATCTGGTGGGATAGATAAAACAACTGGAGACAGTGGTTCCAACAAGTAATCTGGCCCTGTGTCATATAGGGCTTTAAAGGTGATAACTAGTGCCATGAATTGCACCCCAAAGCATAATGGAAAGTAGTGGAGCTAAGGCAGCAAAGACATTACATAAGTAAATGAATGAACTCCGTGTTATCATGTGTTTTGAATTATTTTTCTAAGCAGTTCTGGAGCAGGAATATCATATTTGCTATTTAGAGCTCTAAATATTTTGCTTTTATTTATTTACTGCTTGCTACAGCATATATGGACACTCTTTCCATTATTAATCTCTCTACTTTTCCTAACAGAAGGAATACATTTAAACTTTCAGAATCCATAGATAACATACTTATTTTAAAAGTAAAGTAATATCTTTACACCAACCTACTTTTCTAGTGTTGCAAGCAGTGGATCTGGTTCAGAACTGTTTTGTACTTGTAGCATCTGGTCTCTACTCAAGCGTATAATTTCACAAAGTGACTGGGATGCATTTGACTGTCTCTGAAGAACAAGAGAGAATTTATAAAGGGAAAAGAAAGCTAAACAATTTTATTTGCTAATAAATACCAGAAACAATTTAACACAGATTCACTATTTTCTAGAAGGCACAATTACACTTCAAGTAAGTGGATTAAGTTGTTTCCTCAGTCCTGTAACTACAGTACCCACTATTTTAATGTATTGTTATAATTAAGTATATAATGAAGAAAATTTAAACTCTGTAAGCAGAATAAAGTAAACTAGTATATAAAACTAAATATGAATTATAAAATATATTTCTTACATCTTCATCTTGAGAAGGATGGACAATTTCCACAAGCCGCTGAATAATTTTCTCTTCATTTAACCACTGTGAAGACATATGGTAGTTGTTTTATTTTAAAATCATCTTCCAGAATTATGATTAAATATAATTACTGTATAATTCACCCACTGGTGTTATTTAATACTAAAGTGCATTCTCAGAAATTTTAAGATATTCAAAATTTACAGAAAGGAAATTACAAATACTATCAGTGAGTATAAACATGCTATGTATTTACTTTGTTATACAATGACATCATGAAAATAGCTCATTCTTATGCACCTTTGAAACAAGATAATAATAAATTATTCAAGAAATAACTATTTTGTACTTATGCAAGCCTGTATAACTAAATCAACAATCCAGAGACCTATCTTTCTCAGTAAGTCAAGCTTATCAGGTGATAAGGATATATATTATTGATTTTCCATTTTCTGTATGATTTGCGGTCAGGTTGGTATTATCTTTTCAACATTGTCTGAAATTTTCATATACAACCTAATTTTAAATTTGCACAATTTATTCCAAACTCCATGAACAGTAAATGTAGCATCAACAGTTGATTATTTTCTCTTCCCTGTATTTCTGTTTGCTTTGTTTGCCACTATAAACCATAAAGAGTTTGAAGAATTTGAAACAGTAACTGCTGTTAAGTTTAAGTGATCCAATAATTGTATTATTAAGATATGGATTTGAAATAGGAGAATAAACTACTTACATTTAATACTTCTTGCCTTGGCTGTGGAGGTTCTATGCATGTCAGTAGCCTGAGTAGTAAGTCCATAATAGCAGAGGTTCCTATGTGCTTTATTATGAGATCTACAAAATCATGTTTTTTCTTTAAGAAATCCACAATCTGGAAAAATATGAACAAGTATTAATAGAATGTTCTAAAAGTTTTTGAATCCAATAAAGCATAAGAAGAAATTCTGAAGAAATTGCTGGCATCAATTGATACATTGTTGAATTTGCTGAACAAGTTCATTCCTGACATTGAATATATCATGATGGTGTTTTTTTTTTACTAAATACTGTTGTGAGGTATCTTATATATACCCCAAATGTGAAATTTATTTTTTTATAGTCCCCATGTTCCCAGTTTTTTTCTGAGCAGAGAGAACATTTAAAATAAAGCATTAAATTACAGACATTTGGGGGGGGGGTATTTTAAAAATTATATTCCATTACTATAAGTAGCTTATGAGATGGGCAAGTTTTTCAAGTTGAAAAATATAGCAAAGGCTCATGATTAATTCTGTATCCCTATATGTATATATATATATGGATCATTCTAGTCTATTAGGTACAAAACAGTGCTCAGACTGAAAAAAAAGGCTCCTATTGATTCAGTTAAATCAGCGGTTCTCAAATAGTGGGGCGCGCCCCCCAGGGGGGGTGCAAGGCTCCGTAAAGGGGGGCGCGAAGGCTCCCTTTCCATCTGGGTGCAAACGAGGGGGCCGCGGCCGCCGGTGCAAAAAGAGGTCTTTGTGGCCTCGCTCGCGTCTCCTCTGAGATAACTGGCGGCGAAGGCGGCAACGGCGGGTCCCATCGGCTCCTCTTCCTCACTGGCTCCTCTTCCCCGCCCCTCCGCCTCCGCCCTGCTGGCCGAGCAAACAAGCCTCTCGGGGACCGCTTTGGCCACGCCCGGTGGCCGAGCCGCCCCAGCGCACGCCCCGCCTGCTTGCCTGCCTGCCTCCGCCCCGGAGGAGCGCTCGCTTCGGAGCTCGCAAATACAAACCCAGGAATCGCTCCGTCGGGAACATCGCAGCTGCCGCATTGGGATTTCCCTTGCCCCCCACACCCAAACCGGGAAGCTTTGTGGGCTGCGGGGAAACTGGGCCAAGGAGGGCTTGGAGAGGAGGCCATTAGGAAAGGCCAACCTCTTTGCTAGGGCTGGCAAGAAATGGGAAATAAATATTTTTATAATGTTTTTGTTGGAATAGGGTAGAGTGGGGGAAGGAGACAGGAAGGTAAGAGAAAGGGACCTTTGAGGTCTTCTAGTCCAGCCCCCTGCTGGAACATAATACATCTAGTGCTCCCTACAACAACCCTGTGAGAGGTATGCAGAGGTGTACTTATAACAATTTTATAGACAAATGATACTATTTACAGTCGCGCGGGGGGCGTGAAATGTTTTCTTCTTCCTAGGGGGGGCATGACAGAAAATAATTGAGAACCACTGAGTTAAATCAACACAATTCTATCAAGCATATAGATACAGAAATATATCTCCACACAGTATTAGAAAGACAGACTCTCAAACATGAAGATTCAAAAAGCAAATACCTGTTCTGGTTTTCTGCTAATAAGAATACTCAGCACCTTGCTGAAGAAACTGGCCAATAATGGATTTAGAGGTGGCTCATTTAGAAGAAAACTGTACAGTTTTATTAGTAATGATTCCTCTTCACCGAGCCTATCGTTGATCTGTGAAACATCGGAAGTAAGCAGCTCACAAGATATATTTGGATATCTAAAAGAAAATAGTTGAGGTTTTATTTTACTACAATTACAAAGCCATACATAAAAAAGACAAGCATTATTCTTTTACAGCCTGTTACATTCTGAATTAACCCAGCCATTTTTCATAATCTGTACAGGTTTCATAGGACTTCCATTTGAGAATAGCATTTCAATGAAGCTACTTTACAGAGGGTTCTTCAACTGATTTATGTATACAATAGACATTATTTATACAAACAATATAAAGTGTCTTTATCAGTATCAGATCTAGCCCTGGCACAAACCCAAACTTCTGGAGCTGAGCAAAAGCAAAAGTTGAGAATAAAAAAAGCAAAGTAACAATATACAGTTCTCCAAGGATATATTACAGCATCAAATTGGAAAGAGTAAGCGGCATCCAGAAAGCCTCTAAAGTTGAAGCTGGGCAGTGTAGCAACATCAGCATTTCCCTATGTGGTGTTCATACACCATGGCAGAGGAATGAGAAAAAGCACAAGTCAGAGCCACTTAGAGGTAGGCCTCCAGTAGGCAAAAACCAGCAACGGGAAGCTAAGTGAGAAGTCCTTTGGCGAGCTATTATGAGACGTAGCAAGAAGCACTCATATTTATCATATTCATAAAATTTCTTAAATTACATTTTTGGGGATGCCATATGGAAAAATCTCTCTCTTCACCATGTCCCTGTATGAAATGTTGTGTGAATTTGTTGTTGTTGTTGTTTTTGCTTTTGTTACATTTTTGTTTTCCTTCACCCCTTCATTTTTAACTGAAACTATTAATTTTATATTGCTTTAATTTACATTTGAATGTTAGGACTATTATTAATAGGGACATGGTGGCTCAGTGGCTAAGACCCTGAGCTTGTCGATCAGAAAGGTCGGCACAGTTGGCAGTTTATATCCCTAGTGCCACATAACGGAGTGAGCTCCCGTTACTTGTCCCAGCTTCTGCCAACCTAGCAGTTTGAAAGCATGTAAAAATGCAAGTAGAAAAAATAGGTGGGAAGGCAACAGCGTTCCGTGTGCCTTTGGCGTTTAGTCATGCTGGCCACATGACCACAGAGACATCTTTGGACAGCGCTGGCTCTTTGGCTTTGAATCCCGTTACTTACCTTTTACTATTATTAGCAATAACTATTATTACCAATAAAATTAATAATATTAATATCTAATATGTTATTAGAAAAGTTAAATCACTTCAAATAAGATCAGACCTCGGCATTTTATCCGGCCCATCGGCTGTCCCTGTCCAGCCCTCATGAAAGCAATCACAAATTAGTAATCAAATAAACTATACACCACACATACAATTGAGCAGAATTTAAGTTCAGCCTATTGATAAGGCCTTCACAATGATCCCAGTTTCTCATATGGCCCCTTGGGAAAATTAACTGCCCACTCCGGAACAAGACAACGTAATGTTCAAATATTAATAGTAACAATAAATAATTTTTGTTGATACAATTATTTTCATTTGATATGGTCTTAACAAGTTATGAAAGGGAAGATTTTTTAGAGTATCTATCTTAGCATACAATGCATACTTCCCTAAAATTAGTAGCATGCAAATCTCTTTTCCCAACTTCCTATTTTTCCAGTGCTTTAGATTAAACATATTTCTTACTTGTATCTGATCTTTTCATCCATGTCTTGAGGTGGCTCTTCTATAATGAATGATACTAGACTTTCCAGACATTCCGATTTCAAAAGAAATTCTATAAGTTTGCGATTTTGAGCTTTACACTCTTGTAACACATCTTCTTCATCCATCAGTTCCTTCAGTGTTACATCTTCTTTCTCCAGAAGTGTGTCTATGTGGGATGATGAATGAAGATCAAATTTCCAAAACATGCTGGTCTACAGAAAGGGGGAAAAATCATACAGAATTGTAATTAATGGAGTGTTTTTAAAAAGCCTGCTTAAGAAGGCCATTCCACTACCCCTCCCAGCCTTCTCAATTTGTATGCAAAAGAAACTGTAAAAGCAAGAAACTACTATAGCAAAAAAAAATGTAAGGAAGAAAAATGCTACCAGTATCAAAGTGCCTTAAATGATAAGCCAATGTCTTTAATATATCAATATAGTGATTAGTCATCACAAGATTTTAATATGGAAATAGTTTGAATGTTAATGCAAGAGCAGCAAGAAAAGTATTTATGACTCAGACATTTGATTTTAGAGTATTTTAGCATATTTTTGTCCTTTTTACTCAAAGCCTGATTACAACAATGGTCAACTCAGGAAATTGCTATAAGCAAATTAATCTAATCCTATTGCTGATCCACATTTCCATCCTTAAGTGTCTATGAATTTTCTCATATATTTTTCTGCAGACCCTATTTGCAAAATATAATGAATCCTTCACTGTTTGAATGAAATTTGGATATCTTCTGGAGTTGTAAAACTCATCAGCACCAACAATCAGAACAAACCATTAATAGTGCATCTGTCAGGCCTCATACTTGTTACGAGAATAAATTTATTTGATGAAGTAAATGTTTAAAATGTATTGGCGTATATAGAATATTAGGAAAGTATTCATTATCTCCTGAATAAATCAATACTGCCTCATTATTGTTAAAAATTAAGAAGTGTCAAGGTGAGTTAAAATCCTTACATAATTTCTTAAAAATCAGGATCCAATTATTTGTTTTTTTAAAAAACTTAAAAAAAACCTCTTGTATTATTAAACACCCTCTCCCAAGCTGGATCTTTTAGATGTTCAACTGACTACAATTTCCATTATCCAAACCTTGGCTACATTAACTAAGGCTGATGGGAGTTAGACCAAAATATCGACTGTCAGGCTCAGAGGGTTGTATTAAAGATAAATTAGTATAAGGATGCATTAGAAAAATTTTATTTCACAGAAAAAAATAGGAATTAGCTAGATGATTCTCTGTATATTAATGTTAAATTTCAAAATGCTCAGCAATTCTATATCCATCAATTATTTAGTAAATTAGTAATTTCCTAAAGCAGGGTAATGGCAACCACCAATTAAGTACATTATGAAGATATTATGTGCTCATTTTACGAAACTGCAGTGAATTAACATCATACAATGATAACTCTGTTTCATTTTAAGACTACAACAGAGAGAACAAGTTTCATGTACAACCAATCCTGCACGGTTTTGAATTAAATACTAGCTATGTTCAATTAAGCACATGCATGATAATTTAAACATAGGGAGCAAACTATACACACTTTTATTTTGTGGAAGGAAGCTATCTTATCAAAGCCAATCACATATTGTGGGCCCATACTTCAACTCACTGGCCTTTTAAAAATAGATTGCAATTCTCTAAATATACACACCTGGAACTGAATCCAGTGAAACCAATAAAGCTTCCTTCTAAAGGCAGATCCTTAGCATTACAGTAACAAACAATATTTAGCAGACATACAAGGGGGGGACCAAAAGGATGATACAGTATTTGACACAGGATTTTAAAAAGTATGTACAGAACTATAAATAGTTAAACCAATTTCTGGCTTGGCTACCTCTTACAGTATGACCCCTACCTAATAAAGTTAACAACCACCTGCTTTTGGTATCTACCTAATCATCATAAGATTAAAAAGGCAGAAGAATAACCAATGAATTAATATATTAGTACTTTTGCAGAATTTAAGTTCTATACATCAAATATATTTTACACAAATGAAAATCAAACATTGGCTTATTTATCAGGCCACTGCTACCACTCATTCTTAACATATAAAGCAATTCTATCTATATCCTATTAAAAATCTGATTTCCAGATTTCAGTTCTTCTCAAAAGAATTCCAAATCTTTGTGAATGAAAAATCCATGAAAAATCCTTCTAGCACATTGGATATTTAGAAAGAAGACCTTTCAAGAAGATGGAATTTAGTATCAAGAAAACATATGTACCTCATGGTACATGAAATTCTACAATATATAGGACCCACTGATTTGTAATAGTAGTCAAGGAAGACCAATATTAAATATCAACAAAAAAGAAAGCATACTACTGCAAACATGTTACTGCGTTATTTCACAAACTTTCTCCCAGGCAAGCTGTTTTAGGAGCTGGTTTCTCAATATGGCAGATGCTGACCAGATTACTCCATCACTTTCAACAGGAGACCAGGACCCTTGGAATAAGGAAAAATACCCAACATGGATCAAATTGCAGGAGCCCCAAACAGATGTATTTGATTGAACTTAAATCTTTAAGATGTAATTATGCTTACAAACACATATTCTATTCAAGTTCCACTTACTATTCTAATAGAACGCTCTTTGATTCTCAAATGAGATGCAAAACAGCTAGCTAATTTCATATTGTTCTGGCAAAGTCTTATCAGTCTCATGGTATTTGCTTCCAAGGAGAGAATATGGAGCATTGCAACAGAAGGCTACAACCAGGATTGAACACAATGATGGAGGGCTCTTAGGAGAGCTAGACTGACCTTCAAAATATATATTTTTTTAAAAAAGATTTTTTTAAAAAAAATATCAAAATCTTATGACAGCCAAATCTATGGCATCTCATTATTATTTGTTTAAATTGCTTAAAGCAAAGTATATGTTGTTCTGAAAAGGTTGTTGATCTTTGAACAAGTATAATGAAGATAATATAGATTTTTACTCTGCCTTTATCACTTTATAATTCAGTGGCAATTTCAAAATAACATTCCTCCTATTTTTTCCAACAACCACCATCCAGTGAGATGGGTTGGGTTGAGAGGAAATGACCAATCTAAAGTCACTCAGCCAGCTTTCATGCCTCAGACAGGACTAGAACACAGAGCTGCCTGATTTCTAGGTCACTACCTTAACCATTATACCAGACTAGCTGTCAAAGAGAAGAAAGAAACTGAACATAGGATTCAAGGATGTACTAAAATAGTTTATTGAATTTCATCATTTTCAGACAAAAAAGACATTTATCTTCACAATGACTGAGGGGCATAAGAGCAGTTTTTATTGTCGCAGCATGCAGGACACAAAATGCCCAAATATACCAAGAACTGAATATATAATCGGCATTTCTACTTTAACAGTGAAAAATGTAAGGGGGCATCTGGATGATTTGACCCTAAAATTTTATTTTCCCGGCTTATTTGCATTCAACAGCTGCAATCTCATCAAATACGATAAAGAGATACTAAATCATTTTGTGAAGATTGTTTCAGTATTTAAGAATTTCCATTAAAAAAGGCTAGCTTATTAGTCTTCAGCCTTTCCCTAACAATATATTACAGATAGTGAAGCAATCTCCTCTCGTAAATGGACTTTGTGTTGTTCTATTACTTACCAGGAATATTCATAATCTTTACTCCAGATGTACAAAACAAATTCTAAGTGACCATACTCCACCTCCATAGACTAAAAAAACTTCCAAAATTCTTTATGTTCTCTTTTCACATTTCTAGTATACATGGAAACTTCTCACTACTGGATATTTCAGTAATTCTTCTTGCTAACTTCCTATCAATGCACCAAGACCTAAGGTTGCACATAACACAGTAGCTGTAATATTACTTTTTGGGCTTTCAATTAGAGGCTAATGCCTTCAATATGCATGCCATGTTTTATGCTGTTTTTACACACAGGTGAGTCAGGGATCTGCATTATTGCATCACAGAGGACATGAGCATTTCTCCACAGTTTTTAGGTGACCACCAAGAATACTGATATTTAATTTTATATTAACACTTGTACATTTTGCAGTGTCCTTTTACACTCTGCAAGTACACTCTTCTTTTACCTTAGAAGACAGCTTCTTTTACTTTAGAAGGCAGCTGTAAAAGGTACTATAGAAATATGTATTTGATATATTTAACTTCTTGGCCTTATTCTGTTAAATCAGGAGGGGGAAATCTAACCTCAATTTCACATATCATTCCAAACTATTGATGTCAGACTTATTAGACAGGTGCAATTACACAAATAAGAAGCTTGCAAGCATCTTTTGCAAGTATATGAAACTTCTGGATCAACAAGGCAACAGCTGCAAACTGACAAGTCACCTATCCAATATATTCAATACACCTAGAAATTACTAATATTTCTATGATTCATGCTCTTTAATGGCATCTCAGTCCATTGTTAGTGCAATTTATTCTACTCCCAGAAAGAAAAGAAAGGTAGTGAATAAACTCATAAAATGGATGGGATATTTTGTGTACGCCTCCTTCTTCATTCTCATATTGGTATTTTGCAAACACTTAGACGCAAGAGTGGCATAGTAGCCTAGTGGGGCAGACATTCACTTGGAAGGTTGAGAGTTCAATCTTAGGTATGAAAAATATTTCTCTCCTAGGATGCAAAGAAAAAAATATCTGCTGCGAACTCTACTTGGCATCAGGAAGGGCATCTGGCCAGAAAACACTCAGCTCCATTCAGTCACCCCGACTCTATCTCAAATTAAGGGATTAAAGGTTCATAAAAAGGGTTTTGTCTGTGCACAAGTAGTCTTCGTGGTTACAACGACATGTATAGCAAGAGTTTGAAGGGGAACTTACAACTGGTCCTTGAAACTGTGGCCATTGCATTGCACAGTCACGTGATTGTGATTTGGGTGCTTGGCAAGCGACTCATAATAACAATGGTTACAGTGTCCTGTGGTCAAGATTGCCATTTGCAACCTTCCCTGTCAGCTTCCTGCCAGCTACGTCAATGGAAAGCCAGCAGAAGATGGCAAGTTATTCCTGAAGGTTGCTCTTGGGTTGCTGTTCTCCTGAGCCCTTGGGTGTCATGGGGATCTCATCCCCTGAAGGACCCACTGCCCATACTCTGAAGCACCTGCCCACCATATTTCTTAGTGCTGACCTTCCTGCCCATAGCTCTCACCCGCTGGCCTGCTTCCATGGGACACAATTTCAGCATCACAAGCACATACTTGTTAATTGAAGAATTCTAACCAATCAGTACTAGGTTATATTCAACTTGCATTGAAGCTATACTTGGAAGTTCAAATGTACTTCCTGTGGGCTCCACTAGTATTTAAACATTAAAAATATCTGAATAGGACGTTGGTCTTACCCGATATGCCTTTTCTCATAAGGTGGCAATTGCATCCAGGAATGGGTTAACTTCATCTGCTCGCTGACTGGACTGAGTCTGCCAAAGTTGTTGAGACACCCCCCTGTTGCTAGGGCTTCCCAGCTTTCAGTGAAGTTGAAGTGACAGACTCGACATGTCCTGTTGTGAGTCCTGTTCCTCCTGCTCAAGGACCAGTCTCCTTCAGGATGGGGATGGATGCTATCTCCATCTTATGAGAAACAACGAGGTATCAAGTAAGACTAACCCCTTTTCTCCATTGTGGTGGAGATAACATCCAAGAATGGAACATACCAAAGCTGGCTTGTCCTTACAGGTGGGCCGCAGTCTGGTCCGAAGTTCCCCGGCCCGTGTGAACAGTCTGTAGCACCCATCGGCCAAACACTGCCTCAGCAGAGGTAAAAATGTCCAGTTTATAGTGCCTGACAAAGGGGGAAGGAGAGGTCCAAGTGGCCGCACGACAGACCTCTTCTAAAAATGCCCTCTTCTAAAAATGCCTGCATAGCCCAAAATCGTGGCCACGCTCCTGGTGGAATGCGCTGTGATGAGACCAGGTAACGGCAGTGCCTGTAAGCTTTGTCTATGCATGTCCTTAGCCACCGCCCTAGTGTCGACAAATTCACTTTCCTGCCTAAAGATGATGGCTGGAAAGACAGGAATAGACTTTAACTTTCTAAAGGAGGAAGTCCTCATTATATAAATCCTGAGAGTCCTCCTGACATCCAAGGTGTGCCACTTCTTCTCAAGAGGATGAGAAGGGGCTGGGCAGAAGTTCAGCAGGAGTTCCTGGGCCCTTTGGGTGCACACCTTGGGGAAAAAGGAAGGATCCAGAGATAGGACTACTCTGTCGGGATGAAAAATACAGAAGTCCTCCCTCATAGAAAGGACCTGAAGTTTTGAAATCCACCTGGCCGTGACTGCCACTAGGAATGCCACCGTAAGGGTAAGGAAACATAAGGTGGCCATCCGCAAAGGCTCAAAGGGGGATCCGGTGTATGAGTTTAAAACCTTGGTCAGATCACAGGTAGGATACCTGTGCACCGTGTGGAGAGGAATTTAAGGGAGAGCCCAGATCTTTAACCTACGCGACTGAAGTAATTTCCTCCCATGTCAGCGAAAAGGGCCAGGCGACCCCCCGATGGGAGGGATGAACGCGTCAGTATCAGAGGCGATGGAAGTAATGACCTCCTTCCCCATGAAAGGACCGCTTGGACTGTCTACCTCTAGCTAGATGGTCCGATTGTTGTTGCTGCCTTGAGATGTAACCCCTCTGTGGCCTGAAATTTGCCAGTCTGGAGTCTGGGGCCTGAAAGGAAGGAAGTCTTGTGTATGGTGAGGGGCGAAAAAAGCCCCTTCTGGTACCAGGTGGCAAGATTTTTCTCTTATCCCTGGATTCCACCCAGACGGATTCCAGATATTCTCCAAACAAGTGACCCCCTTTAAATGGGGCAGAAGCCAGACACCACTTGTGGCGAGCATCTGCCTGCCACTGTCGGAGCCAGAGTAAGCGCAGCACCACTACTGAGGAGGCCAGAGACTTGGATGCAAATCTAGCAGCACTGAGAGTGTCATCAGCCAACAACTGGATCATTGCCACCAGCTTGTTGACATGCTGGTGCATCCTGGTATCGGTTGCTGGGATCCTCTCCTGCAGCTGCCAAAGCCAAAGCAACGAGGCTCGGTTGAAAAATGAGACAGTCATAGATGCCCGGAATGCCCACGCAGCTGCTGGATGGCTCCTCTGTAGAATTAGATCCTCCTGTCTGTCCTCCAGTTTCACAGATTCTTCAGATACACCAGGCGTGGTGGATGAAGTGTAGAGGGCCGCCATCAGTGTGTCCACAGTAGGTAGTGAAGTGACGGGGCAAGCTCAGGACTCACATTGTAAAACGCCTGTTAGCAGACATTGGCATAGGACTGGAAGCAGTTGAGCCCCACTGCCTTTGGACCACATCAACGAAGATGTGTCTAGGCACTAGAATTGTTTCCGCCTCCGTACTGTGCTCTGAGAAGAGCGGGTCTGCTGTGGTGGTTAGAGTCTCTGGTATCAGGTCAGCAATTTTGGCACAGTTTAGCTGAGTTCTTAGCCTTGAAAAGAAGCGACTTGAACATGACGAGTTGGAACGATCCAGTGAAGGTGGGCTGTTCTGTGATCATGCCCTCATCATCTGACAAGTCTGCTTCTCTTATTTCTCCCTCTTCAGAAGGCGGAGACTGGCTACTCTGTGAGGGGGCGGGCGAGTAAGCCTCAGGGTCTGCTAAAATATCTGCATGCTCTAGGTGCAGCTCAGAGGCTGCCAAGGAGGCTCGTCTGGACTGGTGTTGTAGCCCAGCTGCAATGCCCTGCCTAATTGCATTGGCAACAATGTCCTGCAAATTAGGCTGGGCCATTGGGTCGGTCTGCAATTCTGTGTGAAGACCCGTAACTGTTGGGGTAAAAGTGGCTACTGGAGCCGCCCTGACTGAAGAATGAGGCTGGTCTATGATGCCAGATGAAGTATTCAAATCTGACACTGATCCCCATAGACCTCTGGTGTTGACAGGGAAAATAGGGCTTGAGGGAGAAATCTGCTCTTCAGCTCCGCCTGGTGACAGAGTCATTGAGTGCCTGGCATAGGAAGAGCCTAACTCGCCTCTCATAAGGGAGCCTTGAACTTTTGGTTGCCAGCCTGAGAGCAAAGGCAGTCCAAGGTCTTATCCCTTCTCTTTTCAAATTTTGAGGCAGACTTGGAGCTCTTAAATGGCTTACTCTGCTTATTTGCATTTTTAGCATTGCTTTTGTGGCCCGTTGAAGTAGAGGGCTGCATTGTAGGTGTTGAGGCAGTTCCAGAAATGTTATAGTGTGCTTTCAGCCTGATCTCTCTTGCTGTGAGTAACTGCTGCTGCGCCCTCCATTTTGACTCCCTGACAAGCAGCATTTTTAACCCCCGCCGTGCAATGATGGCTTCAGTGTTTCCTGGCGATAGACGGGATCGCTTTTTGCAGCAGGCTTGACTGCTGAGTGGGAAAGTGGAGTCTAGCCATTTGCCTTGCTAAAAGTGCTGTCACTTTGAGCCCTAGCTCTTTCGAGCCATTAAAAGTTTGAGATGTGAGGAGACTCGTAGAGTGGCAGGCTGTGCATTTCACTCGCTAATAGCAGCAAAGACATGTTGAGGCTGATGGTTGCCCACTCACTCCCCCGCTTTGTTGTGATAGGTTATCCACCTCTATGTGGGGTGCAAAGCTCCTGCCCATGGAAGTGATACCAAGGGGCATGGAGCTCCAGCTAGATCACAGTTGGTCAGGGAATTGTTTAAGAGCTGGTGGCTGTAATTAGAGCGCGAGGCTCTGTAAAGAGAGGCACATGAAAGTCCAGCACTGACAGGGGGCGTCAAGCCCCTTTCTGAGACCTCTCTGCCACTGCTGGAGCTGTTAGTGCAAGTGGAGAGAATACCAGCTCGTGCACACTGGCGTTGGCTGTCACTCCTCCAGTGGCTAGAGCCTAGCCTAGGCACTGAATGGGATTCAGTTACTCTATCTGTCCAGGTGGGTCACTAAATGATCTACTCACAAATTTAAGTCTTGGTTAATTCTGCAATAGTCATCAGGAAGATTTGAAGAAATAGAAGGAAATTTGGAAGGAATAAGGAATGACTCATCTGCCCTTGCTAAGGGACTGAGTCGAAAGCTGGGAAGCCCTAGCAACAGGGGAGTGTTTCAACAGCTTTGACAGACTCAGTCCAATCAGCGAGCAGACAAGGTCAACCCATTCCTGGATCCTATCTCCACCACAATGGAGAACAGGAGGTTTTTATTCTAGAAACAGAATGCCGTGCTGTTAAAACAGCCGAGTATTCCCCACCACCACCATTACAAAGGATCCCTTTTCTCCTTTTTATTTATAAACTGTGCAGGACTGCTAAGGAGTCAAGGGGTCTTTAAATGTGTGGATGGAGTGATGAATAAATAAATAAATATCTTCATCCATTAGTACAGACTGGAGTACAGAATTTACATGGCAGGTGGTTATTACATTCTCCCTTCAGCAAAATGGTTATGAAAAATCTAAGAAGCGTTTCCATACTATAACCCAGGCTAAGGTCAATATTGTTGACAAAACACTGTTGATGAAGTATGAATTGGAAATGCTCAAAGGGCAAAAAACATTCTTGTATGCCAAACTACCACTGCAAGGATCAACAAGTACAACGTTCAATATGTTTAATAAAAACAAGTAATTTTCCAATATTCTTGACCTAAAAACCCTCCAATTACTGGTTCTATAATATCAGCAACATCAGAGGGCTGTGCAATCAATATCCATTAATGATTAAATATTTTAAGCAACTGTACTAAAAAGCATCTCTTGAAATATCTGAAGATCAGCAAATATATCATGCATTCTTTTGCAAAGGCAATATATTATCTGAAATACCAGTCAATAACTAAAAAGAGGTTCCAGAAGAAAGCTTTTAAATTACTAAGATGGTCTTACTATTAGCTAAATATTTACTGAAGAAAATGTTTTAGAATATAAACAATTTCTACAAGGAAAAAAATCCCTTGGCTAATTATACAGAGGAAAAAATATATAGACAAAATCATAAAATAGCATATTACTTCAAAAATTATATTGGTTGTAAACATTTCTTATGGGATATTGACAGAATAAAGTATCTGCTTTATTAATAATGCAAAAGTCCATGGGGAGAGCATAATATTTATGCATTCTTGAAATAGATGTTCATGCTGTAGGTTAAACGTACCTTAAAGAGCAAAAGAAGTCTGAAAAGATAATTACAACACCAAGAAAATAAAGTAGAAAGAATGAAATAGCGACTCTGAAATTTGTACTAAAAATTAATGGAATGGATTCATTTATTTTATTAAATTTCAATACTGCCTACAATTCTGGAAAATTTATATATAAATTTGGAAATTAAAATTAAACTAAACTAAAAGTAATGAAACTGAAAAATCATAAGGAAGCTTGGAAAAAACAGTAATTTTAAAAGACCTATGAGTATATGGAATACCTCAAAGTAATAAATACAAATGGAGAAATATTTGAGTCTTTAAGACCAGATGCAGAAGTACTTGACGATATCAAATCCAATATCTACAGCAGTTACTTACTGAACTTTGACAATTTTTGTTTTTTATCAAGACAATTGTTACTTACAACTACCTTGACAATTTTGCCAGTCATTTTTACAGATTAACATCTGATAATCTGAATGTATAACCATTTCAAATTCAAAACAAACTGAAATACTTTTTAATAAAACCCTAAAATATTTTACTGCCTGCTGAATACCATTAAGTCCAAACCTCAATCCCAGAAAAATGGATGATGAACATATGGATACTATAGATTTTATAGATAAGCAACATATGTAGGATTCTTTCAAATACAAAATAAGGAACCCCTTAAATATTTGAGTGCCATCATTGAGATAACTTACCTCTCACAGAGTGACAAGAACTTTTAATTCAACATTTCATTCATCCAAAGATTTTTCGAAAATGATTGCTTTCTATACCTCGTGTCAAACTAGCATCATCACGCCGTCACTTGACGAGTAACGCGAAGGGGACCAGCAGGGCCTTGTCCTTCTAAAGAGGACCTGTCCTGAAGAGGGCAGATATGGTGGCATTGGTTTTGGCCCCCGGGAAGGGCTGGCAGGAAAGGTGGGGGGGAGGGGAGGACAGGCCCCGCCCACCCATTCCTTCCATCCTGAGGAATTCCACTTGGGATAGAAGCACAGTTCGATGTAGTTTAAGCCTCTGTTTAAAATCCCATTTTCTTCTTAATCTGTGTTAAATCGATTGCTTGCATGAATTAACCGCTACGCGCTCCCATACCTGGTTGTAACGATTCTTGAGAAAGAAAGGAAGAAAGAAAGAAAGAAAGAAAGAAAGAAAGAAAGAAAGAAAGAAAGAAAGAAAGAAAGAAATGAAGGAAGGGAAAGAAAGAAGAAAAGAGAGGGAGGAATGGAAAGAAAGAAGGGAGGGAGGAATGGAAAGAAAGAAGAAAAGGGAGGGAGGAATGGAAAGAAAGAAAAGGGTGGGAGGAAAAGAAAGAAAGAAGAAAAGGGAGGGAGGAAAAGAAAGAAGAAAAGAAAGCGAGGAATGGAAAAAAAGAAAAAAGGGAGGGAGGAATGGAAAGAAAGAAAAAGAAAAGGGAGGGAGGAATGGAAAGGAAGAAAAGAGAGGGAGGAATGGAAAGAAAAAGAAAGAAGGGAGGGAGGGAGGAATGGAAAGAAAGAAAGAAAGAAAGAAAGAAAGAAAGAAAGAAAGAAAACTGGGTGGGTGGGTGGAACGGAATGTAAAAAATGTAAACTTAATAAAGTGAAACTCATGTCAGCCATGAACTGCTGCTGGAGGCAGGCAGGGAGGTCGTTTTATCCTGGAAAATCCTAGCCTGGCTGATCTCCCAAACCAAGATTGGTAGATTAATCACTATGCTTTAATTATGTTCAATTTGTAATAATGAAAATACATCCTGCATATCAGGTACATTACGATTCATAACAGTAGCAAAATTAGAGTTATGAAGTAGCAACGAAAATAATTTTATGGTTGGGGATCACAACATGAGGAACTGTATTAAAGTGTCGCGGCATTGGGAAGGTTGAGAACCACTGACCTAGGGAATACATGTGAGATTTACTAAGAAGGCACTAGGAACAGTGATACTTCAAAAAGCAAGAGATAACCCATTGAAATATAAAGAGAAATAATAGTTCTGAAACAAGTCCCTAGAAGAGTAAGAGACATGATAAAACAATACCAATTTCTGACAAGACAATTAATTAAGCATGAAGTAAATTTCAGATGCTAATACCTGAGGGAATCCTAGAGATCTGGATGGATCAAAGGCATAGACTTGATACTATAGAGAAAGCAGAGCAATTTTATGATGAGCAATTTGGATTATATGAGGAAAAAGAGAGAGACGAGATAGATGACAAGAAACAAGAAGCATCAGGAGGAAGAAACGTACAACAAAAAAGATGAAACAAAATTAAAGGAGAGAGCAGAACGAGAAGGTGCAAAGACAAAAGAGAGAAATAAGAGCAATCAGAACAATAAGACCTATCTACAAGTAAAACTAGGGAAGATGAAATAATATGGAGTAAATTCCCCTATGAAAAGAAAAGGAAAAGGACTTTCAACAAATTAGGAAAGTTAAAATTAGATTTTATTTGTCTTCAAGACGTTCAAATCAAAAAACAACAAAATAAATTATTGGAATATCCCAAAATTGGGAAACACTACTTCTCATTATCACAACAAAAGAAGAGACGTGGGGGGGGGGGGGCGGCGAAGTCACGACGATACAATGTGCGATCTCAATGCTCTGAGATCGCAATCGACACTTTTGCCACTGGGGGATCCAAACGGATCTGAACTGTCCCGTAGAGACAGTGAACAGGAAGAATATGTCTTGCTGAACTTGGGGATATCGTAAAATCCCCGAAAGAAGCAAGAGAAATTCCGTCAAGCTGGTGACAAAAAATCCAGCCAAGGCTGATGAAGTCAGGGCAGCCCCAAAATGGAAGGAATGGAAAGTGAAAGTGTTTCCAGCTGGTGAGGAATCATCATTGTTTTAAATGAGAGACTGCCTATAAAAACTTAAAAATTGATTTAAATTGAAGAATAGAAGACTTAAGCGGCGAAATTAATCTTGCAACGGTTCTGGACAGTTGCTATTCCATTTTCTTATATGCTATCTTCATGGATGAAACCTTTACAAGCTTTTTAAAATGGACGGATTAAGTCTTCTGTTTCTATCTTTTTTTTTCTGTGACTCAGTGATTTATAAACCAAAGTTTTCCTCTTTCATCGCTGTGAGTATTATTATTAAATTCATTTAAAGACTGGACCTCTTTTTCTAATTTGAAATGCAAAACAGATATAAAAAGAAATATCTTAAAAGTGCTACGTGCGGGAGGTTTTGTTGATTGGAGCTTTGTGTATTCAAGCGGAACTTTTCCCTTTCTTCACGGTTTGTTTGACGGCTCATTGCAGAGCGATAGGGGTAAGCCAAATGTCCTTTTGAAGCGTGTTTTCAACCAGAGAAGAGGGGGGAAAAACGGCTTTTGTGAATCCATGTTTTAACTTAAAAAAACCTTCCAAGCGAGAGCTCTTTGTTTAAAATGGCGGAGTGTCAGGAAAATGGAGAGATTGTAAGCCTGGAGACAATATTTTCAGAATTATTAAAATTAACAAATACATATGAGAAGATTGAACAAAAACTGGAACTTTTGGAACAGTTAACAGAAAGACGTGATTGAAAATTTGATGATGTTCACCAAATGCAAAATGAGGAGATTAAAACTCAAAGAATTGAAGTGGAAAATGAATATAAAGCGATTAAACTTACTGACATTTATGGCAATTGGTTTGTTTTTGAAAATGCAAAGAATGGAATACTGAAAGAGGAAATAAATGGAGAGGAAACCTATTTCAAAGGGTAAGACATAGAAGAAGAAAAAAGTAAAGAATGTATGGACTATGAAACTTTATTAACGAAAAGATGGATAACACTGCTGACAACTAAAGACAAGTGGAATAAAGAGGCAGAAAGAGGGCATCAGGATTATATGAGAGATCTTACAAGCAAGAAGTTGCTAGGACCAGTCCATACAAAGCTCATTAGAAGATTGATACTACAAATGGCAGAGGACATAAGATTTTGTTATTGGAAAGATATAGGTTGATAGATGGAAGAGTATAATTTAAAACTACTAGCTTGGTTTGGTTTGGTTTGGCTTATTTGGATTTATATGCCGCCCTTCTCCAAAAGGACTCAGGGCGGCGTACATTAAAAAACACACATCCCAAAAGTTAAAAAAGATTAAATCCATATCCAAAAAAAACAAAACGACAATACATTTAAAATAAGTTAAAATTAAAATTTACAGGCCAGGCCGGCTTGCTGGAAAAGCCAACTTTTAGGGCGCGTCGGAAGGACCAGAGGTCAGGGATTATGCGAAGCTCCGGGGGAAAGCTCATTCCAGAGGGAAGGCGCTCCCACAGAGAAGGCTCTCCCCCTGCCGACACTGCCTGGCCGACGGCACCCTGAGGAGACCAACTCTGTGGGATCGTACTGGACGGCTAAACCTAATGAAACTCTTGTGATAATAGGTATAGTTAAATAAAAAATTGGTAATGACAATACTGTATGCAATGTGTAGTGTTATGATAAGCAATAATTGGATATGAATATTGAATGAGACCTGGGATTATATATAAAAGTTAATAATAATAATAATAAATAAAAAGAGAATAAATTAGACAGAGTTAAGTTTTGATTATTAAATATTATGGATGTTTAGCTAGAATAGGATATAAGGATTTAATGTTAATGGAGGATTTTATAAATAAGTAAATGAAATGCCAGTATGTGGTTATGTATTAAATTTTGCTATATTTCATGATGAAGGATGTTTAAACAATAATAGTCAAATAAAAGTGGAGGTATGATGATGGTAATATGTATAAACATTTGAGTTAAGATACTAGAGTTAATATGAATTATACTTGATGACGGTAAAATATATGCACAAAAAACATTTGTAACCAACTGATACACTTTCTACAGCATGTAAAGAAGGAGGATTTTTATGTTTGTTTTTTAATGAACATTTTTACTAACAAATAGTTGCAAGTTGAGGACCACATGTATAGGAATAGCCTTGGAACAATCAGGCAAACTAAAGTGTTTTCATTCCAAAGCAGAGTACTCATTAGGTTGAGGTAGTGTTATATAGGACACTGGAAAGATCATAGCCTGCTTGTTGGTGGTATGGGAAATATCTTACTTTCCTCAACACAAAAACAAGGTATTTTGAATTCCAGGATCACCAACAGAAATTCTATTTTCAAACAATCTGAAGAATTGTAAATATATATATGTGTTTGGATGCATGAGTTTATCTAAAGATTTGTTTGAGCATGGCAGGAGGAGGAAAACGCTCCATCCACTCCCGATTGCCATAAAACCCCTGAGAAATCTGGCAATTAGGTACAGTACCATCATTAAGTCAGTATCAACAACTTTATTTTCATTCTTCTTATAGTAAGGAAGTAGTTATCCTGGATGAGTCTGGAATCAACTAATAAACTCAATTAAGACAGGGGTACAGCAAAACTTGTACTTCCCTGTTTCTGGAAAACTTTTTTTAAAACGTTTTTTTTTTTAAATCCCACTCTTAACTTTGGGCAAGCAAGTATCCTTTGCAGACCAGAATACTTTCCACTAAATTCTGGTTATTTATTTTTACTTTCAGAATGTGAGAAACTTTCTGGAAAATGCCCTGACACAAAGTCTAAAACATTGTAGTAGCTCTGAAAGGGGCATTATCAGTGAATATATTTAATATTTATTTAAATCAAATGTATACAGTGAGATCTGTAAAAACTATTATTCCAGAATTGAAGTCATTTATAGAAGCATTTATTTAGAATACATACATTAAATCAAAAATCCTGAGTAAGTAACCAGAGACAAAGCTATTACAAGATCATCTTTTCATGTACATGTAGTTCTCAACCTATGCCCACAATTGAGTCCAAAATGTATGTTGCTAAGTGAGAAATTTGTTACGCGAGTTTTGCCCCATTTTATGACTTTTCTTGCCCCATTTATTAAGTGAATCACTGCAGTTATTAAATTAGTAACCCAGTTGTTAAATGTATCTAGTTTTGCTTGTCAGAAGGTGGCAAAAGGGGATCGCATGATCAAGGGACACTGCAACTGTGATAAATGTAAATCAGCTGTCAAGCATCTGAATGTAAATCACATGACCATGGGGATGTTGGAATGGTCATAAGTTTGAAAAACGGTCATAAGTCACTTTTTTTCAATGCCATCGTAACTTGTGCAAGTACCATGTCACCTCAACAATAAGCAGCACCCACATCAAGACAGAACAGGATTTAAATTATAAGCACACTTCCATAACCTAGAAACAAACATTGATTAGTGAACTGATTAAATTTCAAAGATTATACCATGTTTCTCCTAAAACATGACCCACCCCAAAAAGAAGGTCCAGCACTGTTTTGTGAGCATGTGTCAAAATTAAACCCTACCCCCAAAATTTGGCCCTATTTAAGCGCATGCACGGCCAGGCTTGCCGGAGTGGACGGCAGACTTTTTCAAGTGGACAGCTACCGGTAGCTGGAGTGACCATTACAGGTACGCAAGGATGTGCAAGGCGCATGGGTTGTGTTGCTTGCTCTTTTCGGCCGCGAAAGAAGCGGACCGGTGGCCAGACGAGGTGTGTGTGGGGGAAATTAAGACACCTCTAGAAAAGAAGGCTAGCTGTTTTTTTGAGGGTCAAAAGAAAATAAGACCTAGTCATATTTTCGAAGGATACACAAAACAAACTGTTCAAATAGTTTAAGTAACAGCAGTTTGAATATTCTCATTTCACCACTTTAACATAATCCTGGATGAGAACTTGATATGCTTGAATTATGTAATTGATCTATATAATTTTCACAGAAAAGTTTTCATGGGGCAGCAGTTTGTAATAAAGTAGTTTTTTGTTTCTTTTTTCTTTATCTTTATAGTTTATGTCACCAGGCAGATTTCAATTAAAGCACATTTTTTGAAGAAAGAAATTAAACCAAGGTAATTATATTTAATAAGATTTAGCACAGTGAACAAACACATAGTTTAATCTTGAATTATTTCCCAATAATCCAATGCTTCAGCTTCCAACCCAAAACTGAGCTAACAAGAACATACAAAGGGTTCCAGCTCAAAATGTTTTTTGTGCAGAAAAATCATTTTTGAGTGTTTCTAAATTTTTTCCTTAACTCAAAGCAAAGAAGGCATGTTTTACATTGTTTCAAGTATTTGGATGCCTTACATTTTTTTCTTTATAGTTTTCCTAACATCTTTTAAAGGTTCCCTATTTCCTAACTAAAAACAAAACAAAAAACAAAACAAAAAACAATAAAATCATGAAGGGGGGGGGAGAGGCAGAGAGACAAAGATATATTAAGAAAGATATACATGCAGCAGGCTTAAGTTTCATATGGTTATTTTGCTGCTGTTGCAGCAGCTGTGATACCAACTGCCACCATATGAAAAAAAATCACTAATACTAGGCCAGGCTATCTTCCATTTCCATAGGAGGTAGCAATGCCAGGTCTTGTTTTATCGACCTAGGGACTGAAATGCAGCTCAAGACCAATGGTGACCCACATACAACCAGCAGATATTAGGTTAAAGAGGTCCTGAGACTAGTATTGTAAACTTAACACTTAAGGATTAAGGATTTGTGTTACATTGCCTAAATCCAAATCTAAGATGTGTATCAGCAGAAGTAAGGTCCCAGAATGACCCAAAAAGGTCAGCTGAGGCAAGGACACAAAAACATTTGGGGTATCAGGTTCTGGGCTTTACCAAAATGTCTCTGAAAATGTTGGCAATATTAGGCAAACTGTGTTTCTAACTATTTCTAACAATCAAAAAGATAAACACATACTTTCTGAAAAAGAGGAAGCTGCCATAGTAATCGTAACAGTAATCCATAAGCAAATAGCAAGTGATTCAATATTACTGAAAGTTACATGTGCTTTGGTCCAAATGATGGTTTCAACAACTACTCATTATATTCAAGATGTAAAATGTCTAGCGTCTCTTCTGTCCCTCATTACAGAATCCCCTTGTGCACCCTTTCAACCCTGACAATTGAAATGCATGGTGTAGGACTGCAGGATATTTCTGCTACAGGGTGAAAGAGTGAAGGCATTCAACAATAAATACTGCACACTATCCTGACGTGATACAATTTGGAACAGCGTCATATACTTTCTCCTTTGCAACCAGTTTAAAAAAAGGTGACAACAGTTTCGTTCCTTGCATTCTCGATGTCTCGTGTTTTTGACAAGCAAAAGAGGCCAATATTGTTTTGAATAATCAATGTATAGAACATTTCCCAAACTTGTTCCCGAACTTCCAGTTGGCCTGTTGGGGCCATTTTTCGCCCTCCCCAACCTCCGGAGGCTTTTCCTGAAGCCTGGGGAGGGCAAAAATGGCCTCCCTTGGCCATCCAGAGACCCATTGGGGCAGTTTTTCGCCCTCCCCAGGCTTCAGGAAAAGCCTCCGGAGCCTGGGGTGAGGGGTTGCATGCGCAGGTGGGTGGGGAGGATTGAATTGGTGGGGGTATGCGTGCCCGCACTATAGCGCGCAAACACAATTTTGGCATGCCATAAGAAAAAGGTTCACCATCACTGATCTAACCCATTCAAAATATTCAAATGGAATATTCAGTATAAGTTAGTTTTGTTTTGAAAAAACTTTTTTCTGTTCCATGAATATTCTTTAACTGTAGCGGCCATATCAGATAATATACCATTTCAGGACCAAACCAAATTAGTAAGACTGCAACTTAAATCCAGCTTCTTACATCAATGTAAAGTTAATCCGCAAGTGAATTTCAATAATAATAATTATTATTAGCAATACAGGCAGATTTGTGTACAGATGAAACTCAAAAAATTAGAATATCGTGCAAAAGTTCATTTATTTCAGTAATGCAAGTTAAAAGGTGAAACTAATATATGAGATAAGACTCATTACATGCAAAGCAAGGTAGTTCAAGCCGTGATTTGTCATAATTGTGATGATTATGGCTTACAGCTCATGAAAACCCCAAATCCACCATATCAGAAAATTAGATTATTACATGCAATCAATAAAACAAGGATTGTACATAGAACAATATCGGACCTCTGAAAAGTATAAGCATGTATATCTACTCAGTACTTGGTTTGGGCCCCTTTTGCAGCAATTACTGCCTCAATGCGGTGTGGCATGGAAGCTATCAGCCTGTGGCACTGCTGAGGTGTTATGGAAGACCAAGATGCTTCAATAGCAGCCTTCAGCTCTTCTACATTGTTCGGTCTCATGTCTCTCATCTTTCTCTTGGCAATGCCCCATAGATTCTTTATGGGGTTCAGGTCAGGCGAGTTTGCTGGCCAATCAAGCACAGTAATCCCACAGTCATTGAACCAGGTTTTGGTGCTTTTGGCAGTGTGGGCAGGTGCCAAGTCCTGCTGGAAAATGAAGTCAGCATCCCCATAAAGCTCGTCTGTGGAAGGAAGCATGAAGTGCTCCAAAATCTCCTAGTAGACGGCTGCGTTGACCCTGGATTTAATGAAGCACAGTGGACCAACACCAGCAGATGACATGGCTCCCCAAATCAACACAGACTGTGGAAACTTCAAACTGGACTTCAAGCATCTTGCAGTGTGTGCCTCTCCAATCTTCCTCCATACTCTGGGTCCTTGGTTTCCAAATGCGATGCAAAAGTTGCTCTCATCAGAAAAGAGGACTTTGGACCACTGAGCAACAGACCAGGTCTGTTTTTCTTTAGCCCAGGTAAGACGCTTCTGACGTTGTTTGTTGTTCAGGAACGGCTTCACAAGAGGAATACGACATTTGAAGCCCATGCCCAGGATCCGTCTGTGTGTGGTGGCTCTTGATGCACTGACTCCAGCCTCAGTCCACTCCTTGTGAAAGTCCCCAACACTTTTGAATGGCCTTTTCCTGACAATCCTCTCCAGGCTGTGGTCATCCCTGCTGCTTGTGCATCTTTTTCTTCCATTTTTCCCTTCCACATAACTTTCTATTAATGTGCTTTGATTCAGCATTTTGGGAAAATCCAACTTCTTTTGCAATTACCTTTTGACGCTTTCCCTCCTTATGGAAAGTGTCAATGATGGTTTTCTGCACAACTGCCAGTCTTTCCCATGATTGTGATTCCTACTGAACCAGACTGAGAGACCATTTAAAGGCTCCAGGAACCCTTTGCAGGTGTTATGGCTTAATTAGCTGATTAGAGTGGGACACCTTGAGCCTAGAATATTGCACCTTTTCACAATATTCCAATTTTCTGAGATTGTGGATTTGGGGTTTTCATGTAAGCCATAATCATCACAATTATGACAAATCACAGCTTGAACTATCTTGCTTTGCATGTAATGAGTCTATCTCATATATTAGTTTCACCTTTAAGTTGCATTACTGAAATAAATGAACTTTTGCACGATATCCTAATTTTTTGTGTTTCATCTGTAACTAATTAAAAAAAAAACTACCAAGGGGGTTGGGGGGGGGAAACCTTTATAATTTAATGAAAGAATACTGAAATAAAAAGAACATTTAAGTCAATCAAATTTCTGATTTGATAAACATAAAGGGTATAGCCAATACTTTGAAAATCATACATGCATACATGCATGCATACATACATATATATATATAACATAACCTCCAGAGGCAAAAATATGCAAAATTTCTTACCTATTAAAAGAAAAGTTTATAAAGGAAAAAAAAATCTAGTCTTCTTAGCTCCTTGCCCATTACAAGGTATCCTGGCAACAGCAAAATCTTTCAGTCTACAGTATTAGCAGATTAGAGACTGAATTAGGTTAAGATGCAGCAGGTTTCTTCCTACAAAAACAAAACAAAAACAAAACAAGTTAATTTAATTACATCAATATAAAATTTAATTAGCCAATTCAATTAGATAAAGACCAAAAAGATAAATATATAGACTACCAATGGCCACATAAGTTATATATTTATAAAAATATATAGCAGCCTGTTTCATTTTCTTTTTACATGTGCCCCCATTAAATTTCAAAAATACCAATTGAGGAGGATATGAGACATTATTACTGATGCACACTAGATAACTGAGAAAATCAAGATTATTAAAAAGAAATCAATCTATACTTCACCGATTATATAAAGCCTTCAATGACCTTTATATAATCAATGAATCAGTGTCTTCTTTTATTGTTTTTCAATAAAAAATATGTCACACATGAAGCAAGCTGAGAAAAGTGCTCAGAAAAATGGAAATCCCAGAATATATTATTGTCCTCATGAGAAACATAGATCATAAACCCATAGTGCAGGCAGAATATGATGAAACAGACCAGCTCCAGGTTGGAAATGCGTGCAAAGATCAGAATTGTGCAAACCTGTGACAGTCTACAGAAGTGAAAGTTGGACTCTGAAAAAATAAGGTGGGAAGAGTACTGACACTTTTGAACTTTGTGTTGGATAGCCAAGAAAACAAATGGATCACTGAACAAAACAACCCAGAGTTCTTGCTTGAGGCTTAAATTACCAGTTGTCCTATTTTACACACGTTATGTGAGGCTTTAGCTCTCTGGAAATGGCTCTAATGCTGGAAAAGGTGAAGGAAAAAGAAGAGGACGACCGGGAGCAAGATGGACAGGTTCAATTAAAGTAGTCACTATCTATCATTGGAATAACTGAAGAACCAGATTAGAGACAGAAAATGTATGTGGTTGCTAAGAGTTGATATCTACTTGATGGCATGCAATGAAACATTCAATCAATTTATAGATTATAAAATCCTAATTATTAGGGGGTGAAGCAGTTCTCATTCATGAATGGTAGAATATTTTGAGTTTTTTAGTACAAAAATTAGTGGGATGTGATAGAAATATTCCGAGTGAAGATTTAAAAAAAATCTGTGTTCATAATATTGAAATCTAAGATCATCAATGAAACTGAATTGGGACATTCATGACATAAATAACACTTTTTCATACAGTGCATATTGTAAAAAAAGAAAAGATCATTCCACTAAAGGAGAGCAACTTGGTAAGTGGATTTGATAAGCTGATGAAAATCAGAATTATTGATAGTTAGTAGCAACAGCAACTTCAAATTATAGCCCTTACTGAAGGCTATATGACTGCTATTGTACTTGTGACCTACTTGTGGCTTTCTTAAATATATTCTTAGACACAATGAGAACAGCATAATGATTTAAGGTTTCATCCAAAGGCTTTCTTATATTCTCATCATTTTTCAAATATAGAGTATGTATAAACATCAAAAGGTTTGTGTTTTTAAAGAAGAAAATGTAACACTGTAGTTTTATAAAGATTGTATCTATTATATCTTTTATCTATTATGAAATAGATAAAAAGTAAATTACAGATGTTTTATTTTGTTAGCTATGTGAGTTACATGTAACACGTCTGTAAAGTTCAAGTTTAAAAACATTTAGCAAATATAATGATTATCAGATATACACACAACTTGCATATTCTACTCAGCTAGAGATATGCAATACTTTCTGTGCATGGAAATTTTCTGATGCTTTGTTATGTTTTTGGAATGAAATGGGGCTGCTTGTTCCAGCTGTGGACTGAAACACAGCTATTTCAGAGTCTAGGAAGGTTAAAAAAGTTAATGAGTAAACTATGACAATGAACTACATGTCAATGTGAATAACAGAGAATATGTATGATTGGATTAGCAATATATTTCATTCTGAACTTTTGAGCAATAACATGAATTTTAATATGCAAGACATTCAAAACAGATCAGTTTCCATAGCTATTTGCCAAAGAACTAGGAAATGTGGTTCTAAAAAGATATCTAAATCTTCAACACACTTTTACAAAACTAAAATTTGCAATTCTCAGACTTGTTTGGTTTAGAAAATTAACATATTTACTAATGCCGCTTCAGTGAATGACCAATAACATTGGTGAATGACCAATAACACTAATGCTGCTTCAATTTGATCTGATGTAGGCTGCAAATCTGATAGTGTCCTTTCAATGCAACATATAAAATAAAATGATTAAATACATTTATGACAAAACTATGGAAGCATGATTTTAATACTGATACACACACACACATTTTTATTTATTTATATATTTATGCAGGTCTTGGCATATTCGGGTCTTTTCCCATGTAAGATTGACAGTATCTTGGCGACGTTTCAACGAGGTCACACTCGTCTTCAGGCTGGTGTCTTTGGCTTCATGCTTATGCGAGCAAAGCGTGATTGGAGCTGCCGTTTTTCTATAAATATAGGTGGTGGTGTGTGGAATGTTGGCTTTGTTGCTTTAAACGGATTGGTTGTCACATCTTGATTGGTTGATGGAACTGATGTTTGATGAGGGTGATTGGTGATGGTGTCCTGTGTTGTTCTGGGTCCTGTGTCGGTTTTTGTGGCTGGGACTCGTTTATTGACTAGGGCTAGTTTCCAGATGTCTGGTAGGCAGGAGGTATCATAAAGTTTATTCATGTTGTGGGGATGTTTCTCTATTTCGATAGCTTTCATAATTATTCTCTTGTTAAAGTGTTCAGTTTTGGAGAGTAATTTGGTTCCTTCAAAATCAATTTCATGTCTTATTGCTTTAAGGTGCTGGAAAAGGGAGGATGCTTTTTCTTCTTTTCTGACTGTGTTCTTGTGTTCTGCGATGCGTGCATTTATTCTCTTATTAGTTTGTCCAATGTATGTGGCTGGGTAGATTTTGCATGGTATTTCATAGACTCCTTGGTTTTCTAGCTGGATCTTGTCTTTGGGGTTTCTTAAGATGTTGGCTATTTTATACACACACACATACACACACACGCCACGTTCATTTAACATAATTATACAAATAGATAACTGTAAATATTAAAGCCTGCCAGTTTGTAATTAATTACAACTTTTACCTTTTAAAATAAAAAGAAAAGCTTTCTGGTTAGACCACACTTTTTTTCATTATAGCTACTGATTAAAACAAAGATTTTAGTAGCAATATACTGTAATGGCTAACAAATTTATTGGTGGCTAAACTATTTTTGATTGGAAATAACATCAATAAATAACTGTGCTAATAATTTGGGGTCAAGCCACTGTAAATGATGAAGGTAGAAAATAGTAAACACATTAACTTTAACTGGATGGAAAATTTAAAAAGAACAGTGAAAAACCTATCCCTGGTGTATAGTCCATTGCAGATAATAAACTCTTGGCTTTAAGTAATAGGCTTCAGTGTGATTTAAAATTAGTAAACATTTTATAACGGATCATATAACAGACCCAAAGACCAAACCCTTAATAGGTTCAGATGCAATTTCTATCCGTGACTACTCTAGCAACACTATTAGAAATCACAATACAGGTAGTCCTCAACTTATGACTGATTGTTTAACAACTGTTAAGAACAGGTAGTTTACAGCATGTTAAGGATGCATGCCCACTGCAAAATGTCATGCCACACATCCTCAGTCATGTGACCACATTTTGGGTGCCAGGCATTCGGCTTGCCTTTATAGCTTTCTTCGGTGTCTTGCAGTTACATGAGCATAATTAGCTACTTTTTTGACCATTTCCAGCAAAAAAACTCCCATTCAAGAGAATGATTTCACACTTATGAACTATGGCAGGGGTGTCCAAACTTGAGAACTTTAAGACTTGTGGACTTCAATTCCCAGAATTCTGGGAATTGAAGTCCACAAGTCTTAAAGTTCCCAAGTTTGGACACCCCTGAACTATGGATTCACTTAATCACGATTCGCTTGACAACCACCCACAAAATGTCCTGTAAAATCGGGAGTGGTCATGTTATTATCTCGACTTACTAATGAATGACTGCCAATCTGGTCCTAATTGTGGTCAAATGACAAGGACTATCTGTAATTCATAAACTGAAATTTTGCACACCATCATCTCTCTTCAGTGTCCTATATTATGCATTAGCAGGGTGGATAAAAATTGATGGATTTTTTTTAAATCAGATTTTTTTATTTAAATTGATTTTTTATTTTTATCAAATTAATTTTAATAAAATGCTTTTGGAGTAAAAATCTATCTAAAGATATTTTTCTATTTAAGATACATAAATCATTTAGTTTATTCAGCATGAAATGGAGCTTAGTTATGTAGCATGAGGCTGTATATATTCTGCAACATTTACATTTTTGGTAAACTCATTCAATGTCTCCAAGCTCTGGAAGCTAAATAGGAAACCTTCATTTTGTTTGCAAATAATAATATTTAAAGATTCTAACTACCAGCAGGAATATGTCCTTACATTTAAAGAGTACCTGTCATTTCAGATCCATCATGGCAGTGCCTGTTAGTGGGCATCCACTCACCTGCTGCCCACCATGTCCCCCACCTTGTTGTGTCACTGCCGCATCACCAGCTGTCCCATTAAAGTGAACGGGACTATTGGTGAGTCAACAGTGGTCAGAGGAGGAACTGCTTCGGGACAGAGATGACAGTTGCTCTTTAGAAATTATGATTTAAATCGAGTTGATTTAAATCAAACCTTTTTACTAGTGATTTAAATCATGATTTAAATGGAATTAATTTAAATCAGATCCACCGATACACATAGGATAAACATGTCAAATTATACATGAACTAAATAGGCATAAACATGAGGTTAGAATTTCAACTTTTAGAAACTAGCAGGAATATATTTCAGATTTTCCTGACACTGTCATTAACTGACTTATAAGAAGCCTATTGAAAAGATGTAGTCTTCTTAAGGGGGCATTGAAGATGAGGCTTGCATATTCTCCCCTGCTCCAAACATCCTTTCAACTTCAGATGTAAAATATAGCCCCTCTCTATTCACTATATTCAAGGGATTCCTAGATTTAGGATTGAGAGATTATGAGTTTGATGATTTCTATATTAAAATCAATTTTCATAACCATTGGTTTTAATCATTGATGTGACAGGACATGGGTTTTAATGAAAAAGGTTTACACAATACTTCTAAATGAGTAAACTGCTAAAGATTATATTGCTATAACACTTCTAACTGAATAAAATGTTATAGGTTTACTTTTTAATTACTTTGTAAGAATCTGAGGAATATACAAAAAAAATTGAACACTCAAATAGTATTCAGTGGCATAAATAGCAGTGATAATCTGAATAAAAATAACTTGGAAAGCATTTCAAAGAAGAATGTGTAACAAAAGCCTAATTCTGCTAACTCTAAGATTCAGTTTTGTCAAAACATTTTGCGGTTGCCAACATACACAAAAAATATGGCAAACATGACTATGACTCTTTTTAAGGAAGATACTTCAAAGGCTCCATTACAGCTTGAGAAGGGCACAAAATATGCTCCATCATTACAAAAATGTAGTATTATTGGAAATAACCAATAAACCAAATTTTTTGGACTATAAGATGCTCTGGACTATAAGACAAACCAAGCTTTTGGGGATGAAAAAAAGAAAAAAAATCTGTCTCCCAGCAATCTGCCTCCTTGCAGCAAACAGCAAGGTCAGCTTCAGCACAGCCTGATTTAGCATGAACAGATGATTGGTGGTTGGATAGGTCTCCCGGAATTCCGATGATCAGCTGTTCAAGGCTGTGGGGATTGCTGCCGCCAATCAGCACCTATGTGTGCCCCATTTTCGGCCTTTGGTGGTGATAGGCGGCGCCTGGAATGGACTGAAAACAGGATGCGTGGAGGCCAAAAATGGGGCACGCAATATCTGCATATCTGCAATGGACTATACACCAGGGATAGGTTTTTCACTGTACTTTTTAAGTGTTCCATTGAGTTAAAGTTTATGTGTTTACTGTTTTCTACCCTGCAACCTGGAACAACTGATTAAGTCTTAAGTTTCTTGAAAACGGACCTACAGTTGGAAAACAGGCCGTTTTCCGCCTCCGGAGGACCTCCGGGGGTGGAGGCCATTTTCCCCTTCCTCTGGCTCCAAGAAAGCCATGCGCGCATGTGCGTGGTGTGTCACACGCACATGCGCAGGGGGCATGGTACGGGGGGGAATTAAATTATGGGAGCTGGCACACAAGGGCGTGCGATAGCGTGTGCACACATGCTTTGGCACCCAAGGCAAAAAAGGTTCACCATCACTGGCATAGGACATGACAACTTAACCAAAAATGTTACTGAAGTACGATGATTAGCACTCTCTCCTCCTTTGTGAAACTGCTCAGAATTATTAAAGAGAATAAACACAAGCCTACAGACTGAAGACTGTGAAACTTAACACCTTAAAAAGAAGAAAAATCATTTTTAGATTAGGCTTATACAACATGCTATATCATAATGTGATTCAATTGGTTTCGGCTTATTTGATAGGAATCCATTCACTATAGTTAATAAGCTCTTTTTAATAATTTCCAGTTTTTTTCATATATATTTTTCTGTGGAACTCAATAAATATACATAGATCATCCCACGTAGCTTTTTCTCAGCAAATGTTTTATCATATATCTTGGACTAAGACTGTATTGATTTTAAATAGATTATTAGGGATTAATCTGATATGATTTTACATTTTGCAACCAATCCAAAAAGAGTTCTTAAATACTTATAGCATTTGCTATATAGGCTTTGAAATTATGTAATAACTCATCTTATTTATGTTCTCCTTTAAAACAACTAGTATTCAAAATAGACTGTTTGTAATTAAATGCATTAAGGCACTGAAGTTTCTTAAATTATCAAACCCTGCCTTTTAGGCCCTTGCTAGCCTATTTTTTAAATATTGTTTATTTTATTTCAAATGACCTTCACATACATTTTGAGAAGAGATTCTATTTTTTAAACATTCTACACTCTGCGTTAATATATTACTAATTTCATTTCTCAGTTTACACTGTTAGTATATATTAACAAAAACAAACTGAACTAGCGCATCAATTTTAGTCCTCAAATTACAATGGCAACTGGGGCTGGAATTACCGTTGCTAAGCACAAAGTCATATGATCATATTGCTTAGCAATGGCAATTCCAGCATGAGTCATTAAGCAAGGATCTCATGTGACTGTGATTTCTGACTTGCTGCCAGCTTCCCATTGACAGTGTTTGTGGCAGGGAATTTTGGAAATGATGATCACATGACTATAGAAACCCTGCAATGGCTACTTACCATTCATTTCATACACTGGTAACTTTGAACAGACACTAAACAATGGTTGCACCCCGAGAACTGTATGTATATAGAATTCATTAAACTCAAGAACAAACTTCTATATTAACCCTGCAACAAAAAAATTAAAAATGCAAATATATTACAGTTAGAGAGAAATAAATTTTGTAGCATGTTTCCCCCAAAATATGACCTACTCAGAAAGTAAATTCTAGTTTGATTTTTACATGTGAGCCCAATGTAAGTCCTACCCCCCCCAAACTAAGACCTAATTACCCCCCCCCAAACTAAGACCCCGCCCAATCCAGGGTGCACAGGTAAAAATTAAGCTAGGGTGGGGATGGTGCGTGTGGAGCTGCCCTATTACTTACCTTCGGATAGTTGCAGCCATGTCTCGCACTTCTCAGCACATTTCTTCTGCTGCAGCCGGCTTTCCTGAAGGCCTCTGTAGCCGATAGCAGAGCTCCAGATGGACTGCAGAGGTCTTCAGGAAAGCCTTGCTGGATGAAGAAGTTCCTGAAGGCCTTTGATAGCAAAAAAGAGGGGTGATGCACGCAAGTGAGGTGAGTCAGTGGACGACACACACACCCTGAAAATAAGACCTTGTGCCGTTTTGGTGGCAAAAAAAATAAATAAGACAGGGTCTTATTCTTAGGGAAACACAGGTATTTAAGGAGGAATAATCGAAAGCAACCGGCTTTTCTCTCACACATTATTTCTATTTCACAATGGCTGCATTCACACATAAACTATAATTTATGTCCTCTTGACTCATCACGATGAGCACATTTTATCCATTATAGTTTAGCACCATATATAAATTAGATCAATAACCCGAACCTATAAAAAACTTCGATTTTTTTCCTCATCATTCAGCACATCCTATCATATTCTGCCAAAATCTACTTTATAACCATAAAAAAGATAGTATTAGATACAAAGATGGAACATTTTTTATAAATAATTTTATTTCATGTATTCCCACTTATGTATTTTGGGCAGCATTCTGCTCAAGAGGAAGAACAAAAAAATGAACATAGCCCCTTCTGCTTTTTTTTTTAACCTAAGCAATTTCTAAAAATATTTAAGTTTTATCTACATATTACATTATTGCATGTCTACTAATTATGTTTGCCTAGGCTGACGTTTTCCATCTAAACTGAGACAATAATTAATTTATATCAACTTTTTCACCTAAAATCCAGATGCTGTTAGATACTAAATGACCACTAAAACTATTATCTCAGACCTTATTTTGAACTTTAAAAATCATAGTATTATTTTAATAATTTAAACTTTATAAAAAATCAAGAACAAGCTAAATTATGCATTTTAGATCTTATCAGGCTTTCTTGTCAACATTTTAAAAAGAAGTTACAATTACGCTAGAATTGTATCAAAAAAGCATAAAGAATTGAACATTTCTCCCATGTATTTGTTATCAAATTGCAAATACTACAGTGTGTCCTATCAAGAAAAAGCATGTGTTCACATCTACACTTTCACTAGCAGCATGATTAGTAACTTGGGGGGGGGGGGTTATCTTTGTAAACAAAAAAGTATTATCTCAAACATTGCAGCCTTATTTAATTTAGTGTCTTCTGTCAAAGATGATTATGAATTAAGTATATTTTCTCAGAAAAAAATATTGCATAAAAACATTTTGATCATGGATTTCTAGTGTCCAGTTTCATTTAGCAGAAAAGCTTAGTATCACTAATTACTATTTTTTTAGAGACATTACCACAGAGTAGGACTAGTTTATTGCCCAGCTAATTTCAGCAAATAAAGACTCATCTGAACTCTACTTAAGAATGAAAAAGAATGAAAAAAAAGAATGGTTTTCGCATCATCTATGATCTTTTTTTTCACACTTGTGCAATTAGAAAAACACCATAATTTGCTAGAATGTGCATTAAATTTAAGAACACTTCTGCCTTTTATTTCAAGTAACTTTCAGAAAAATAGAATATCAGGCAAATGTCCTCATCCCTCTGCATTTCTAAGCAAAGGTTTTTGAATCCAGTGGCCCTTCTTTTCAGGTTATCAAGTATATATGATTACAGCCTTAAGGTAGAACTCCCTCCACTTGAGTTGGTGATCCATGGGCACGTTTACATTGTTTTTAAAACAGCAATATGGAAGCAATTTAATTGCAATTATAACCTTAGCTGTAAATTTTTTAAAAAATCACAATCTCAATCCCTATCTTGTATGATTCACAGAAAAGAATTTCATTACTGGATGTTTTGTATCCTACAAACAGTAGATCTCAGCAATAAAAATATTCCATTTCCAATAAATAGGTCAGTAAAATTAGCTTTGAGGATTTTTTTTTAAAAGACAAATCGAATGAATTCTCAAAGCAACTGAAAAGAGCCACACAGACAAAATAATTTTAAAGTTAGTTAAGCTGGGTGGCAATATAGATATCCAAATTCAATTAGTCTCAAAAAACAAACAGAATCTAACCTATTTACAGGAACTTCTCGCAAAAGGCAACTGTAAATCACTTATGTATTGTTGTCACAAAACTTCCAAGGTCATGTCTTTAAGGCAACAGGACTTGAGCTTGACTTGAAAGAAATGTTATCTTTTCAATGTGGTAGTAGTACAGAGAATAGTAAAGAAGTCTAGCCAATATAAAATTTTAAATTCTACTTACAGAATTGAGAGGTGCAAGAATCACAGATAGCACATGTATGAAAACAAAACTTAAGAATTCAAACCTAGAAGACTAATACTTTCAAAAATCAAGTTTGAGATGCCAGGAGGAAAGGATCAATGGTTTTAAAATATCAATGGTTCATACTAAGGACATCACATGGTATTTTAAAAAGTAAAAAACAATTAAAGAAATCCTTCCTGACACTAATATTGCTGGATGCATATACAAAATTACATATTAAAGTCTGGGAATGGAAGTAATCCAGTCTAAAATTTACCACATATCTAGAGTTGTTTATATTTCTTAGTTACAACTCATATTATTCAGTAAATTGACATTCTCAAACTTTGTGATGCCATGATCCCATAAACTAAACGAATTTATATGAGGGCCTCATGGGAAAATGAATTTATGTGATAACCTCACCAGTAATAGATGCATAAATAATGAAATAAGCATGCCATTTGACAGGTACCTGAAGGAGGGGATGTATCCCTCAGTTGAGAAGCAAATAACATCCACAACACAGAGAACTACCTTCATACCAGTGGTGGGTTTCAAAATTTTTTAGAACTTCTTCTGTAGGTGTGGCCTGCTTTGTGGGAGTGGCTTGCCAGTCATGTGACGGGTGGGCGTGGCCAACTTGTAAAATGTGGTGAAAGTCACTTAACAACACTCTTGCTTAGCAACCAAAATATTGGCTCAGAAACTCTGGCATTTGAAGCACGCAAGTCTTAAAGCTGTCAAGTTACATGACCCTTGCACCCTTAACCTTTTAGGAAAAAAACCCCAGGGGTGTTCAAACTTGACAGCTTTAAGACTTATGGACTTCAACTCCCAGAATTCCTCCTCCAGTCATGTTGGCTCAGGAACTCTGGCATCGAAGTGTTCAAGTCTTAAAGCTGTCACGTTACAAGACCCTTGTACCCCTAACCCTTTAGAAAAAAAACCCCAGGGGTGTTCAAATTTGACAGCTTTAAGACTTGTGGACTTCAACTCCCAGAATTCCTCCTCTCGCTCTTCATCTTGATGATGTGCGGATGGACAGGGGGAGGGAGCTGGAACCGGTTCTAAACAGTACTATAGACTTGTGGAACCTCTTCTATAGAAGAGGTTAGAACTGGCAGGAACCCACCCCTGCTTCATACCCTGAAAAAGTCTAAGTAGGGAGTCCAGCACACAAGGAATACACTCCAGAAAGATCTGCAGTAGAACATGCTGGCCTCCTGTTATAAGCTATCAACACAAAGTTTGCAGTGGGTTGTGTATCAAGATATAACATGACAGACATACTAGGGAAAGCCGTCTTGGAAGAGGGAAAAAGATGGAATTAGGCAGGGGTCAGTGCTGAAACTACAAAAGTTGTTGAAATCAGTCATATCTAGATATTATATATGGTTGTGTCTAGCGCTAGCATCTTGGAGGAGATCACTAACTTCCAGACGTATGAAACAACTGTGACCCACTCTGTTCCTGTCCTTTAGTTTGAAAACTCCTGCAGTATTATCTATTACAGCATGAGCAATCAAATTTGATAGTAACGATGCAAACTACTTGACAGACATAAAGCTACAAGTATTAAATATTTAATTTATATTTATCCTGCTACATTTATTTATTCAGATTTATGGCTGGCCAACTCCCAGTGACTCTAGGAGGGATCTAAATAAAAAAAAACATAAAACAATACATATCAAAACCACCAAATAAATTGGTGATCAAAGATACTGACCAAAATAACATCCCACTTCCTAGAGATGGAATCATTCAGCATTCAAGCCCTACGCCAGTAGGAACAGGAAGTCTTTAAGAGCCTTACAAAAGGTCAATATGATTGGGGCCATCCTAATCTGGTGGACAGGAAAGAGAGAGAAGCTTTTAAGCAGAGCAGGCTCCATGATAGAGAAACCTTATTTCTTGGGTCCCATAATCCCACTAGATGCATTGCTTGATGGAAAGCCCCCCCCCCCATGCCAACACTGTCAGACTTGGTGGAAACTAAATAAAGTTGTATAGAACATTATCAGTAACTCACAGACACCTCTAAAATGATTATGCAGTTTAGATATTAGCACTGTTGAACTGAAAAAGCACTAACATAAACACAGTGCAGCATTTTATTAAGATCCCAGGCTATTAAGATTCAATTTTGAAGCAAGAGACCCACACCTCTACTTTGGAAATAATTACTGATTACTTCAAAAGATTTTAGAGCACTATCATTAAAAAAACCCAGCTGAAGTTAACATGTTCCCTTATGCCAAGTTAAGGGAATGGGGAATGTTTTAAAGGCAATGGGAAAAAATTACAGACTAACCAGGAGGTAGCTTTATTCACACGGGATAATACGTTTTCGATCCTTCTTCACTAATGTAGAACGGACATATTCTTATTTGTTAAGAAAAATGAATTTGAAGCTATTCTCACCACAAATCAAAACCCTGGCTTCAGGCATCCACTACCTAAAACCCAGCCTAACTCTCTACTTTTACAAACAGTTGAACCTCAAATCTCGAGTCCAGAAGTGACTGAGACACGTTTACATATCAATTAAGAAGAAGAAAAATTATATGTTTAAAACGATCGTTTTAATTTCCATTCATCTAACGATGAGAAAAGGACACGAATGGCGTTCCTTACATTCCCAGGGAAAGGAAACCAAAGGGCTGCCGGGGAAGCCTGCGGGTGGCAAGAAAACAAGAATTACGTGGGAATGCACGGACGCGTGTTGGAGGCTCTTCTCATTCTGTCGGGGAAGGGGCCCTTTATGGAAACCCTATTCGTCCCACAAGGCAGCGGCGGCGGGGGGTCTCTGTTTCCCACCACCACCACCGACAGTAAAGGGAGAAAGGACGCAGGCCCGCTGCGACACCGAATCAAAGGCCCGGGGAGGGGAGGGGGGCTCCGATTGCACTCAGGAAGCAAAACAAACCGGGCCACTAGGCCGCGGCCGCTCCAAGTTATAAGCCAGAGGGCAGCATTCCGCCCCCAGCGCTTCTAAGACGCCGGGACGCCGAAGGGCTGACCGTGGCGACGGAAAGGCTGAGCCGGCCTCCCAGCTCCGGTTCCTTCAGGACCGCCTTCCTGATGCTTCCTGCGGCCGACGCGTTTCTTCAACGAAGCAAGCCACCATCGCCACCGCCGCCACCCCCGCCCCGCTCCCCCCTGTCCTGGGCCTACGAAGGAAGGGAGGCCGCAAACTCCTACCCGAAGGCAGATGAACTCCCGGAGCCCTCACTTCAGCGAAGAGATCTCCCGCTCGGGCAAGCCAACCCCCTTGCCGCACTCAGGCGGGAAAACTGCGGCTCCCTACCATCATCGACTCCTCAAGATGGCGGTCATATCGGCTTCTTCGAACCCTCCTGTCTCCGTCCCCCCATTCCTGCCAATCAACCCTCCACAGTTCACGCCTTCGCCCAGCAGTATTTTTTTCTATTGGACAGTGGCAAAACATTCTATTTTCTATTGGTTCAAGAGCATAGTCGATCATAAGGGAACCGAATTACTATTGGGTAACAAAGGGATAAAGGCCGGGGTCACGGCTTCATTTAGCCCAATCAGCGTATTCGGATGGGTGACTCCGGCTTCCCACCGTCACGCCTTAGCAACAACTTTACATCAGTTTGAAAGACTTTCAGATCGCCCAACTACTAAGTCCCATTCCGTTTAAAAAGAAACCAATGGCAGCCAATAGTTTTAGGCTCAGTCCAATTGCAAGTCACGGGGGGCAGAGCTGAAGTGCCTCCTCCCACGGCGCTATTTACTAACGAACGTGCTGTCCTATTGGACAACATAAGAGTCCAAATTAACGTCATAAAATTAAAAAACTAGAACTGCCTGACAACAACGACTTCTTTAATAGATAGGGGAGGAGTTAGAAATCTGTCGGTCAGTTAAAATGGCATTTCTAAGCAAGTTCAACCCTTCCGCTTCGAAGGGGAATTAGCTCAAATGGTAGAGCGCTCGCTTAGCATGCGAGAGGTAGCGGGATCGATGCCCGCATTCTCCAGTTTTTAGAGATCATATAAGCTTGTGAAAAATAAGGTTTTCACAAGTTTGTCGTGTTAATGACAGCATTTTTCTCAAACACGGGTTCTAATTATATTTTCCCCCACCACAGAGTCGCACATATGAACGATTAAATCCTCTTATCTCCGCTATTCTGCAATCTCCCCCCTCCCCCAAACTGGGTTTGGGTTGACAGTGGGCCGAAACTTTCCAGATGTGACGCAAAGGTGCTTTTTCAAGAGGCAACTGGACTTTCTTTGTTTTTCTTTGAAGATGTTTTACTTCTCATCCAAGAAGCTTCTTCAGCTCTGACATTCCCTCGCCATCCAGTCAGAATTGAAGAAGCTTCTTGGATGAGAAGCGAAATGTTTTCAAAGAAAAATGGTGAAAATCCAGTTGTCTCTTGAAAAAGCACCTTTGGGACAACCTGGATAGCTGAGAAACTCCAGAGACAATTTCCAAACGTGCGATTTTTAGCATTAGCGGTGGGCAAAAAAAAGGAAGGAAGGAAAGAAAGAGAAAGAAAGAAAAATAGGAAAGGAAAAGGAAGGAAGGAAGGAGGGAGGGAGGGAAGGAAGGAAGGAAGGAAGGAAGGAAGGAAGGAAGGAAGGAAGGAAGGAAGGAAGGAAGGAAGGAAGGAAGGAAGAAGAGCCATTTCTTTCACCAGCACCAGAAGAGAATCTATTGAACTGCCTGTTTGTTTGCTTCTCCTCATTGTTAAACTTAAAAGAACCAACTCAACAAATAAAAATACAAATGGCACAGCACATCCCTTGGATTGAATGAGGGTTTGGGGAGGGGGAACTTAGAACTTAGAATAACTTTATTGTCACTTTGAATGTATATCTATCTATCTGTCTGTATATCGTATATATCTATATGCTGGTCTTGTTGTATTCGGGTCTTTTCCCGTGTAAGATTGAGTTTGTCTTACACAGGAAAAGACCCGAATACAACAAGACCAGCATACCTACACCCGTGAAAATCTACGAAAACATACATACATACACACACACACACACAGAGCTGTGTGTGTTTGTGTCTGTGTTCCAGAATTACTTTGGAACGCCTTGAGCTATTTCAACCAAACTTGAACAGATGACTTACTCTCTGGAGAAAAGTACTGTGGGGGTAAGACACCCTAACACTCCTCGGAGTGTGTGTTCTGTTAAGATACAGCATCTTGTGCCATGCTGCCTTACTGACTTCTACTGTACAGCACAGCGGCGTTGCCATGGTAACTGCTTCACAGTAGCCATTACACAAGGGGGCTCCCTCTGGTAAGGGAGAAAATCCAACATTAGAAATTACGTTTGGTCCAGACCAGTGATGGCTTCCTACCAGTTCAGACTGGTTCGGCCGAACCAGTAGTGGTTTGGTGGCCTGGGTCGCTGGAACCGGCAGTGACCCAGGCCTGTCATGCCCCTGAACCGGTTCCCCAGGTGGTGCCAGTGGCACCCCCATCTTGTTTTTCAGTTCTGTGCATGCGCAGAACAATTTTAATTGCACTGTGCATGCGCACACAGCACACGCATGCGCAAAGTGTGCACATGAGTGAACCGGCAGTAGTGCCTGCTGGAATACACCCCTGGTCCGGACATTTTCCTCCTGTAAAGAAATACCCAGGCAATGCCAGATTATCAGCATATAGCTCTCAAAGGGTCACCACCTCCAATATACATTACACAAACATGACAAAATAAATAAATAAATCCAAAATTATATATCATATACCCACATATATTATATGACCCAGAAAAAAAGAGAAGAGAGAAAGAGAGAAATATATGATCCTAGGAGCCACCAGGACTGCTCTATCTGGGCACAAAGTGATACAAAAGCTTCTACCATTTGGACAGTGAGCAGAGCTTTGATGCATGTCAATCAAAGTTGTTAGATACTTGCTCTAACTACAGTGGTTTCTACCAAGGTCCTCTGTTCCGCTAGGAACAGAGGTTTAATTGTATTGTTCGAAGGGTCTGACAGCTCCCTATAAAAGGGCTGCTGTCAGACTCAACCTTCACTGGATTGTTCTCACTTGTTGTACTTAATAAAGAGCTGTTGTTACCGTTAAGCCTGTGTGTGCCTATCCATTACCCAATCTAACACTGGCGACGAAGGTGAGTTTGGAAGGCAACTAGGCGAACCAAAAAAGAGAGTAGCAATCCAGCAAGTACATCCAGCCCAGAACTCAGCGTGGCTTTGAGCAGTCATTTTTGAGCAGCAGATTCCAAAACGCCCTCAGAACACAAAATGGACATGCACACCCCACCGACTCCGTATGACCCAGTCACTGAGCACTGGGATATATACATGCTATGATTTGACTGCTTCCTCGAAGCAAACGACTTCATGGGCCTTTCTGAAGGCCGCAAGAAGAACATGTTCCTCGGATACTGTGGCTGGGAAGTGTTTGAGATGGTGAAAAACCTCTCTGAGCCGACACCGCTGCAATCAGTCGCCTAGTCCATGCTCCAGCAAACGCTGAGGACCCATTATGCCCCCAAGCCATCCAAGCACATTCACCGGCATGGAGAGTACCTTTTGCTCTCCGCCCCAAAATTGACAGGGAAATTGACAAGCTTGTAGGCCAGGGAAACCTAGAGCTGGTTGATCACACAAGCTGGGAGACCCCTATAGTGATACCTGTCAAATCTGATGGGTCTGTCTGCATCTGCGTGGACTACAAGTGCACAATAAATAAAGCGCAACAACAAACGCCTACCCTGTACCTATTGTACAGCACCTACTTCATTCACTAGGCCCCAGAATTTTTTTTGCAAAATTGGACATGGCACAGGCATACCAACAATTGCCTGTAGATGGCACTATGGCGGAGGCCCAAACCATTGTGACGCACATAAGTGCATTCAAATGTCACCGCCTGCAATTCGGCATTAGTATCACCCCTGGACTGTTCCAAAGCATCATGGAATGGCTTTTGCAGGGGATTCCAGGTGTTGTCCCCTATTTTGATGACATCTTGGTATCGGCTGCAAATGAGGCACAACTTTTGAAACGTGTACGAACAGTTTTGGCTTGAATTAGAGACAAAGGCCTCCGTCTCAAAAAAGAGAAATGCCAAATTAACATGCCAAGGGTAGAATTCCTAGGGTACCTAATCAATGGTTCTGGGAGTCACCCGACCACACAAAAAATTAAAGCTATTCAGGACGCCCCCACACCTCGCAATCAAACCGAGCTGCAGGCGTTCCTCGGGCTCCTTAATTTCTACAGCGTCTTTCTCAAACAGAAAGCCACTGTTGCTGAGCCTTTACACCGCCTCCTGGCTAAGAATGCGAAGTGGTCCTGGGGCAGAGCCGAGGCTGTCACATTTGCCGTGGTGAAACGATTCCTGTCAGGTGGACTCCTTTCTACTACAATACAGCCAGACCCTGCTATTGGTGCTGACCTGCGAGGCTTCCCCATTTGGCGTCGGCGCCATCCTCAGCCACTGCATGCCCAATGGAATCGAAGCCCCTATTGCATTTTACTCCAGGACCTTGTCCACCACAGAGCGGAACTATAGCCAGCTGGACCATGAGGCTTTGGCTGCAGTGGCCGGAGTAAAGAGGTTCCATGAGTATCTATATGGCCAGGACTTCAAACTGGTTACGGACCACAAGCTGCTGTTGGGCTTACTGGCTGGGGACCGACCTACCCCAGTGTCATTATCATCTCGCATGACCAGATGGGCCATCTTCTTAGCTGCCTACTCCTACCGCTTCATCCACCGACCAGGTTCTACTTTGGGGCACGCTAACGCATTAAGCCACTGCCCGCTGCCAGAACTTCTCGCTGACCAAACCCCTGAGATGCCAGTCCTCCTCATTGACTGCCTTGAAACTGGCCCTATCTCATCCAGTGACATTCCCCGTCACTCTGCAAAGGACTCCACCATCAAGCAATTTTTGAACTGGGTGTGGAGGGGGTGGCCCAAGGGGCCTGTTGGGGTTGATTTCAAAATGTATTTTACCAAATGTGATGAGTTATCGGTTATTAATGGCTATTTACTGTAGGGGGACCATATCGTTGTTCCACCCAAACTGTGTATTGCAGTATTAGAGGCTTTACACCTAGGGCATCCTGGAATTGTCAGGATGAAGTCTTTGGCTAGGAGTTACGTGTGGTGGCCTAACATGGACAGGGAGATCAAAGAATGGCTGGCTACCTGCACACCATGCCAGGAGTCCAGACCAGCTCCCCTAGAGGCACCTGCTAAGGAATGGGAGCGACCTCAAGCACCATGGTATAGGGCAGCGATGGCAAACCTTTTTTTGCTTGCGTGCCATAAGTGGGGGGAGCACAGAGGGGTCGTGTGCAGGCGTGCCGCACCCATAATGCAATGTGCGACCTCCCAGGTACATGCGCACACTACAGGTGCAACCCCCCTATTTTTGCATGCTTTTTTCACCCTCCCCAAGCTGCAGAGGCTTTATAGGAGCATGGGGAGGGTGAAAACAGCCTCCCCCGCCCTCTGGAAGCCCTCTGGAGCCTTCAGGGACCTTCAGGAGGCTTCCCTGAAGCCTCCAAAGCAGTCAAAATGACCCTCCGAGCAAACCGGAAGTCAGTTCCCGAACTTCCGGTTTGCCTGTAGGGCCGGTTTTTTGCGCTCCGGAGGCTTCAGGGAAGCTCATGAAGCCTCCGGAGGGCCTCTGTGGGGGGTGGGGAGGCTCTTTTTGCCCTCCCCAGGCTCCTATAAAGCCTCTGGAGCCTAGGGAGGGCAAAAAATGGCTTTTAAAAAAGGTGAACTCAGCTGGCCCGTGCATGCATGCTGGCCAGCTGACAGGGCAGCGCCTTGCGTGCCCTGACAAATGGCTCCGCGTGCCACCTATGGCACGCGTGCCATAGCTTCGCCATCACTGGTATAGGGTACACATTGACTTTGCTGGCCCAGTTCATGGCCAGACATTTCTTGTAGTTGTGGATGCCTACTTGAAATGGTTAGAGGTCCTGATGACCTCCACTATGGCAGAAGCGGTCATCTAGGTGCTACGGAGACTTTTCTCCATGCACGGCCTGCCTGACGTCTTGGTCTCTGACAATGGGCCCCAATTCACGACCATGCAATTTGAGACCTTCCTAGCAGCTCAGGGAATCAGGCATGCCCTTGTCACACCATTCTATCCGGCCTCCAATGGTCAGGCAGAGAGAATGGTGAGATCTGCAAAAGAGGCCCTCTCTAGGATAGGCCCGGGTGATTGGCAAACACAGGTTGACCACTATTTGCTAATTCAGCACATCACACCCAGTGCCACTACAGGGAGAAGCCCCTCCGAGCTTCTCATGGGTCACCGGCTAAGGTCCCACTTAGACTGGCTACATCCCAATTATTCTGCCTCATCGCCCCCAGACTCCGCAAGCAAGATTCGGACATTTAGCGTGGGGGATTCGGTATACACCCACAACTATGCTGGGGGAACTCTGTGGATTCCTGCCACAGTGATAGGCATCACCGGCCTCACTCTTACCTCCTAGAACTTGAGGACGGTAGGAATCTCCAACTCCAATCGTAGACAACCAGAGGTAACTCCTGCATGAGTTAGCCAAAGCCCTACACAAACAGAGCAAATGCTCACTCCTTCCCCAGTCAGCTCAAGCCCGAGGGTACCAGGAAACTTACCTGGTTTTGTTGCAGGTCCACAGCGAACTCCAAGCGAACCAGCTCCAGAAGCCCCAGCCGTGGCCTGTGAAAGTTTCCAGGAGCTTCCACCAAGCGGAGCTGCAGTGCAAACAGGTCCGTCCGACCTGTCCAACGAAACCCCTCCTACTGAACTGCGCAGGTCAGGCAGAGCTACCCAAAGCCCGCCTACCTGCGTGACTATGTAACAAGTAGGATTGTTCCATCCAAGAGGGGAGGGGTGTTAGATACTTGTTCTAACTACAGTGGTTTCCACCAAGGTCCTCTGTTCCGGCGGGAACAGAGGTTTAATCCTATTGGTCGAAGGGTCTGACAGCTCCCTATAAAAGGGCTGCTTTAGACTCAACCTTCGCTGGATTGTTCTCATTTGTTGTACTTAATAAAGAGCTGTTGTTACCATTAAGCCTGTGTGTGCCTATCCATTACCCAATCTAACAAAAGTCACTTCTGGGTGCAAGAGTTTGGCCATGCAAGGGAGCATCCAAATGAATCCATTTACCTACAGAGATTCCTCACATTGACCTAATTTGTTATACTTAATAATTCTTGGTAGTGTTAACTATGTGATTTTTTTCTTAGTTTAAAGCTTAAATACTTTTTTAGACACTGATGTAGAATTTTATATGCAGGAGAATTTGTTGACTAATTACAACCCCCTTGATGGCACAAACTGTGTTTATTTGCCGTGTTTTATTATTGAATATTTTTCATTCTTTTTATGTTTATCATGTTTTATGTTTATATTCTTTTTAAAATGTTTAAGATATCTTTTCTTAGAGAATAACTTTAAGACTGGGCTAAGCTTATTTGTAGACATAATTAAACCTGTTTTAAAAACTAAGTTTTAGTTATTTCATAAAACCCATTTCTTCTTCGGTTACCCCGATATCTTCCCCATAAAATTTCAGTACATTACTTTAGGGCCTGAAAAATCAGAACTCTGGTAGCAACTAACCAATTTTATTAAAAGCTCACGAAAGGACATGACTTCTAATAAAATCTGATTGTAAAAGAACAGACTGCTGTTCTCCTACAGTATCTATTTAGAGACTGAAAGATTCTATGCCTGAGAGGGGAGTAGCAGTGGCAGCAGAACAAAAGGAAGAGAAAGGAAATGACCTGCATCCCACCCCCTGAAATGGGGAATATGCAACAGACTCCTCCAGGACAGTTGGTCCTGTAGGAACAGGTGGCCTGGTGGCCTTCATGGAAGTTTTAGGCTGATGCACCAGTTGCAATCCTAAACTGGACCCCAAAGCCCTCACTTGCGTCTCTCACTATAAGGCCAGGTTTCTGTAGCCTACGCAATGGAGAGATGCCTTTGAACATAACCTGGTAACCACAATTGGTGCAAAATGCAGTGGTCAGAACACTAGCAGTGTAAACTGTTGCTGGAAAATAAGACTGTCATCTGTTCTGGATTATTTCTGCAGTCATTTCATTCTTGTTGCTCAGTGCTATCAGTACTTTCTCCACAACTGCTCCAATGTAAAATTGTAATTTTTTTGTTCTTTGTTTGGAACATATTATATGCCAGTTTTCTATTCTCTTAACGACTGCATTGTTCAGCAATGATTCAAAGTTTCAGTGGAGCTGAAATAGTAACTTAATGACTGATCCTCGCATTTATGACTACTGTAGCATTCCTGTGGTCATGTTATTGACATTCAGATGCTTTACGATCATTGCTTGCAACAGGTTGTTAGGACACTTGTAGTGTCTTGTGCCATGTGATCATCATTTGCAACCTTCCCTGCCTGCTTTCCACAAAGTCAATTGGGAAGCAGGCAGGAGGCCACAAGTTGTTCCTGTTGTTCCCTCTCTCCCCATACACAAACACAACACCTGTGGCATCCACCTAACTGCCCAATTTGTCCAACCTTTACATGCAAATCCTTCAGATATTTAGCCAATAATATGGCATAATCTATGTACAAAAATAACTTACATCATGTCCCCAACCACTTATCGCTTTCAGCATTCCTTATACATTTTCTCATTATCAAGGGTTAAACTTATAAGGATACCTGTGCCTTATTCTCTGCTAAATGCTACATAGTCCATTTAGTCTCACATGTGCTTTACATCCATCCTATTCTGCTCTTAATGCAATCAGTAATCCATCTTCATATTATTACAAAATATTTGAAAATTCACGCCTGTTCTTCAGTTTATGACACTATTTTTTGTAAATCAACGAAGTGTATAATGAACTTTTCCCCACACTTACTTGCTGAAGTGCAAAACTGTTGTGTCCAATCTTTGTCCCTCATAGAATCATGTTGCACCTCCAAAGTTTGCTAATTGTCTCTTTTTGCCAAGGGACACATTAACAAACTTACCCCTCACGGTTTTTTACATTGAATCTTTCTATGTTTCAGATACATAATCGCACAATTATTTCAATAGGCACACATTGAATTGCTTTCAAATTTACTTTCCTGGAAATTTCTTATTTAGCACTCTTCACCTACTTCCAGGACAATTTTTATTTCCATCAGAATCACTCTTCATAGCATTTCTTAATCTCAATCATCCCTTGACGATTTCCTTGCAATTATCTTTTTTCCCTATATACACATTATATCCCTGATCCTTATTTTCAGCAGTAATCATTGTCCTTTGTGCATTTTTTCCTCATCTGTAGCTTATTTCACTTCATTCTGTCGAGCTTCCCATGCCATGCTTCCCATTACTGTAACTCCAGTAATTTATTTATTTATTTATTTACGTATATGATTGCCTATCTCATATCAAATGACTCTAGGCAGCCCACTACATCCATAACACCTAGTTAAAAGCAAAAGTCCCCTCCCCGGGCAAACATCCACACAGCTCAACACCCATCCTAGCCCAGTGCTTGGTGGAAGAGCCAATCCTTCACACCCCACAGAAGTCTAAACTATATTCAGTATTAATATTCCTGTCACAACACTAAATGTTATATTGTATTTCTTTCTCCATCGCTTTCCAGATGTATCAGATCTAAAAAGTCCATTAAACTATATGTCTAAAACGTGCACATCGAAGTCGATGAAAAAGTATTAAGAATCTACTCACAGAGAAACAGACTCCAATGGGACAAATAAATACACACTGGTTCTAATTCATTACAAAGTTAAAGGTAATGGTTCATGCATATGTGCTAGTCATTCCCGACTCTAGAGGGTGGTGCTCATCTCTGTTATAAAGCCGAAGAGCCAGCGCTGTCCGAAGACGTCTCTGTGGTCATGTGGCCGGCATGACTAAATGCTGAAGGCGCACGGAATGCTGTTAGCTTCCCACCAAAGGTGGTCCCTATTTTTCTACTTGCATTTTTACATGCTTTCGAACTGGTAGGTTGGCAGAAGCTGGACAAGTAACAGGAACTCACTCTGTTATGCGGCGCTAGGGATTCAAACTGCTGAACTGATCAACAAGCTCAGTGTCTTAGCCACTGTGTCCCACTTCATTACAAAGGCCATCCCAAAATTTTGAAATCCATTAACAAAGTGCAAATAAAATGAAAGCTTAGAATAGGTTTCCGAATAAACAAGACAGAGTTAATTGAGGTGTCATATTATTTGTCATGGCATAATAAATATTCTGTTTGAATATATGCATGTTAAGGTCTTTTCTGGTTTGGGGTGATTCAAAATGAATCTTCATGTTATTTGTAATCATTTCTGAGTGGCATTAAAATTTACCAAAGTAACGTCAAAATTATTCAGTAATTTATTTTTTTCACATTATGTCTGCAAAGTCACTATTCCATCCTGGTTTAATTTACCCAGGGGTGCAATGGAGTGAGCCAGATTCCAAAAGGGAAAAATAGGTGACCTACATATTGATTGATTCTGGACATCTGGTGGCTACTATGGGGGGAGGCGGAATCTTATTAAAATATTAACTTGTTGGCAGAAGGGTTGCTTCAAAATCGTGTCTGACGTGCTACTGAAGCACATCAGCAGAGAGATTTTAAAATATTTTTGTTTTTGTTCAAAAAGAAATATAATATTAAAATAATATTTTCAAACATTTGACGGCATTTTTTAAATACACCACTGGAGGGCAATCTAATACCATCTGCTCCAATATTTTTATACAGTTCTGTACTTTTCTTTATTCATTCGCATTCCACAGAGGGTAACTTTCAGATGTTGGTATCATCTGCTGCCTCCTGCTGGACTCAAATTTTAATTCTCTGCTCTCAGGGTCCACATAATGAAGATACCAGAGGCTGACACAGCCAAAGTTGAAATCCAGAATACTACAGATATTACTTGCATGCTTGTGTTTATTCTTTTTGTTTCAAGGATAAACTGGCCCTATGTTTCTAGAAGAGAAGCAACCAAGATGGCCGCCAAATAGCATGGCAGGCCCAGTAATAAGTTTTGGTGATAAATAATAGCCAATGTCAGTGACAAGCTGTTCGTCAGGTGATGACTCACTTATTACCTTTGCCCAAATGGATTTGTCATAATAATCTCAAGTTGATGTTAAAGCTGTCATGATATGTCTCATAATAAATACTATGTGTGAACAGCAAAGGCAGCCTAATGGGTTTACTTTAACAGCTAAGTATTTTAGCATTTAATTTTCCTTGCTCCTTGCACAACCAAAACTTGACTGCTATATTTTGACTTGTAATACAGGTAGTCCACAATTTACAACAGTTGATTTAGTGACAGTTCAAAGTTACAATGGCCCTGAAAAAGTGACTTATGACCATTTTTCATACTATTGACATGTGCAGCATCCCCATGCTCACATGATTTAGATTCAGATCAGTGGTGGGTTTCAATTTTTTTTAGAACCTCTTCTTTAGGTGTGGCCTGCTTCGTGGGAGTGGCTTGCTGGCCATGTGACTGAGTGGGAGTGGCTTGGCAGTCATATGACTGGGTGGACATGGCCAACTTGTAAAATGAGGTGTGTTAGATTGTGTAATGGATAGGCACACACAGGCTTAATGGTAACAACAGCTCTTTATTAAGTACAACAAGTGAGAACAATCCAGTGAAGGTTGAGTCTGACAGCAGCCCTTTTATAGGGAGCTGTCAGACCCTTCAACCAATAGGATTAAACCTCTGTTCCCGCCAGAACAGAGGACCTTGGTGGAAACCACTGTAGTTAGAACAAGTATCTAACACCCCTCCCCTCTTGGATGGAACAATCCTACTTGTTACATAGTCACACAGGTAGGCGGGCTTTTGGGTAGCTCTGCCTGACCTGCGCAGTTCAGTAGGAGAGGTTTCCTTGGACAGGTCGGACGGACCTGTTTGCTCCGCAGCTCCACTTGGTGGAAGTTCCTGGAACCTTTCACAGGACGCGGCTGGAGCTTCTGGAGCCGGTTCGCTCAGAGCTCGCTGCAGGCCTGCAACATAACCAGATAACTTTCCTGGTACCCTCGGGCTTGAGCTGGCCGTGGAAGGAGTGAGTGTTTGCTCCATTTGGGTAGGGCTTTGGCTAACTAGTGCAGGAGTTACCTCTGGTTGTCTAACAGTGGAGTTGGAGAGGTGGCCACGGAGTTGGTCAATATACCTTCTCCAATTTCTACCATCCTCAAGCTCTAGGAGGTAAGAGCGAGGGCCGGTGATGCCTATCACTGTGGCAGGAATCCACAGAGTTCCCCCGGCGTAGTTGTTGGCGTATACCGAATCCCCTTTTTCGATCTCCCTGTCCATGTTAGGCCACCACACATAACTCCTAGTCAAAAACTTCATCCTGACAATTCCAGGATGCCCTACATGTAAAGCCTCTAATACTGCAATGCACAGTTTGGGTGGAACAAAGACCCAGAACCCCCACAGTAAACAGCCATTAATAACCGATAACTCATCTCATTTGGTAAAATACATTTTGAAATCAACCCCAACAGGCCCCTTGGGCCACCCCCTCCACACCCAGTTTAAAATTTGCTTGATGGTGGAGTCCTTTGCAGAGTGACGGGCAACATCGCTGGATGAGACAGGGCCAGTTTCAAGGCAGTCAATGAGGAGGACTGGCGTCTCAGGGGTAGGGTCAGTGAGAAGTTCCGGCAGCGGGCAGTGTCTTAACGCATCAGTGTGCCCCAAAGTGGAACCTGGTCGGTGGATGAGGCGGTAGGAGTAGGCAGCTAAGAAGATGGTCCACCTGGTCATGCAAGGTGATAACAACACTGGGATAGGTCGGTCCCCAGCCAGTAAGCCCAACAACAGCTTGTGGTCCGTAACCAGTTTGAATTCCCGGCCATATAGATACTCATGGAACCTCTCTTCTCTGGCCACTGCAGCCAAAGCCTCACGGTCCAGCTGGCTGTAGGTCCACTCTGCGGTGGACAAGGTCCTGGAGTAAAATGCAATAGGGGCTTTGGTTCCGTTAGGTATGCGGTGGCTGAGGACGGCACCAACGCCGAATGGGGAAGCGTCACAGGTCAGCACTAATAGCAGGGTCTGGCTGTATTGTACTAGAAAGGAGTCCGCTGACAGGAGTTTTTTTACCACGGTAAATGCGGCAGCCTCAGCTCTGCCCCAGGAGCACTTTGCGTTCTTAGCCATGAGACGGTGCAAGGGCACAGCAACATTGGCTTTCTGTTTGAGAAAGACGCTGTAGAAATTAAGGAGCCCGAGGCAAGCCTGCAGCTCAGTTTGATTGCGAGGTGTGGGGGGCGTCCTGAATAGCTTTAATTTTTTGTGTGGTTGGGTGAATCCCAGAACCATTGATTAGGTACCCTAGGAATTCAACCCTTGGCATGTTAATTTGGCATTTTTCTTTTTTGAGAAGGAGGCCTTTGTCTCTAATTCGAGCCAAAACTGTTTGTACAAATTTCAAAAGTTGCGCCTCGTTTGCAACAGATACCAAGATGTTGTCGAAATAGGGGACGACTCCTGGAATCCCCTGCAAAAGCCGTTCCATGACACTTTGGAACAGTCCAGGGGCGATACTAACGCCAAATTGCAGGCGGTGACATTTGAATGCACCCGTGTGTCACAATGGTTTGGGCCTCCGCCATAGCGCCATCTACAGGCAATTGTTGGTATGCGTGTGCCATGTCCAATTTTGCAAAAAAATGTCCGGGGCCTAGTGAATGAAGTAGGTGCTGTACAATAGGTACAGGGTAGGTGCTTTGTTGTAGCGCTTTATTTATTGTGCACTTGTAGTCCACGCAGATGCAGACAGACCCATCAGATTTGACAGGTGTCACTGTAGGGGTCTCCCAGCATGCATGATCGACCGACTCTAGGATTCCCTGGCCTACGAGCTTGTCAATTTCCCTGGCAATTGGGGCAGAGAGCAAAAGGTACTCTCCTGGGTTTTAGTCTTATTGAGGCTATGTTGCGGTCCAAACTGAAGGAAATTGGAGTCCCAACATACTTACCCAGACCGGTGCTGAAGACATCCTTGAACTCCTTAAGGTGTTGATACCGGTCACTTCTAGGCCCAGGGCTTGGAACCAATCTAGCCCTAGGAGGCTCTGCAGGTTGCCGCTGACTACTGTCACTGGAGTTTCCCTCTGAACTGTTGAACTTCACCTGGAAGGTGCCTTGGCCCACGATGGGGACCCGGTTTCCCTGGTAATCGCGTAGGCGGATGTCAGGGGTGCGAAGATGCTTCTTCTTTAGGCTAGGGATAGCCTGCTTTAGGGTAGACCACGGCATGATGGTCAGTGATGACCCGGTGTCGATCTCTATCTCACATGGAGAGTCCTTGATGAGGACTGTGACCTTCAGCTTCGGTGTTTTGGAATTTGCCACTCAAAAATGGCTGCTCGAAGCAGCGCTGAGCTCCAGGCTGGATGTACTTGCTGGATTGCTACGCTCTTTTTGGTTCGCATACTTGCCTTCTTATCCCACCTTCATCGGTAACAACAGCTCTTTATTGAGTACAACAAGTGAGAACAATCCAGCGAAGGTTGAGTCTGACAGCAGCCCTTTTATAGAGAGCTGTCAGACCCTTCGACCAATAGGATTAAACCTCTGTTCCCGCCAGAACAGAGGACCTGGGTGGAAACCACTGTAGTTAAAACAAGTATCTAACATGGTAAAACTCACTTAACCATGTTCTTGCTTAGCAACCAAAATATTGGCTCAGAAACTCTGGCATTGAAGCATACAAGTCTTAAAGCTGTCAAGTTACAAGACCTTTGCACCCCTAACCATTTAGGAAAAAAAACCCAGGCGTGTTCAAATATGATGGCTTTAAGACTTCCAGTATTCCTCCTCTCGCTCTTCATCTTGATGATGGGCGGATGGGTGGGGGGAGGGAGCTGAAACTGGTTCTAAACAGCACTGAAGATTTTTGGAACCTCTTCTATAGAAGATGTTAGAACTGGCAGGAACCCACCCCTGATTCAGATGCTTAACAACTGGTTGATATTTATGACGGTTACAGTGTCTTGGGTCATGTGATCATATTTTGCAATCTTCTGACAAGCAGAGTCAATGGGGAAGCCAGATTCACTTAACAACCTTGTTACTAATTTAACAACTGGCGTGATTCACTTAACAAATGTGGCAAGAAAGATCATAAAATGGGACAAAACTCACTTTACACATTTTCCATTTTGCAACATAAATTCTGAGTTCAATTGTGATTTACCTGTACTATCTCCTCGTTCAGTGACAGACGGGATCAATATGGGGTGAATATAAGTAGTATTTCGTGGTACCTGATCTGTACATAGAGCTGCTAGCTGAACCAGCAATGCAGCAGGAAAACAATTAGGCAGAAAAACTATAGTTGGAAAAAAAGAGAGGAAGAATCCACATAGGGGTCTCCAAACTTGGCAACTTTAAGACTCGTGGACTTCAACTCCCAGAATTCTCCAGCCAGCATAGTTGCCAAGTTTGGAGACATAGATGCTTCAGAAAGAAATTACATTTAGATGAATTGTAGCCTGCAAATGATGAACCTTCTTGCTCTCATATCCAACCATACCAAATTGTTATTGATGTGTACTAGACATCTGCCCAAAGAAAGAATCTGTGGCTTCAACTCATGGAAAGTATGGAGAATATGTTTCTACAATAAACACTTGTCTAAATACAGAATCCAGGAATAGGCTACAGTGGCCTCTTGTTATTTATGCCTGGTTAATTCATCAAAAGAAACTGACACTCCACATTTAGGAAACAGGAGAATACCTACTGACTTCTCGCTTGCTTTATGAGAAGTCTGGCTTCAATCATTTCACAAATTGGAAAAACACCTGAGTTTGGAAAAACAAATCTCACCAAAATGTAAACTTGAATTCTGAACCTCTCGAGATGATGGATGGTTGCCAGCGTCCTAAAAAACAGTGACTTCTGCAATCAGCCTAGCTAAACGAAGCCTTTCTTTCTTGTCTGTCACATTTACGCTGATAATCCTGTTCTAAGACTTTATTTTCAATCACTAAAAATGAATGTTATGCATTGAATGGACCCATAAACAACATTTTGGTTTTTTTCCTGAAAAATTAGGAGATTAATCCAAATATATTTAATATTTTATGGAATATTTGGAAATGAAAATAATTTAAGTTAATATCTGCAATCGTTTTTAAGCTTTTATTTTAGGATTCTACATAGCTGTATTCAGTTACTGTTATGTTGGCTTTATTTCAGATTTCAGTAGCAAAAAGTTTCCTTGAATTGAAATTTGGATGTCACAAACATGAAAATTTACTGTTATAAAAATAAAATACCTATTTGTATAAATGAGGCAGAAAGAAGACAAATTTATTTGCTTACCGCCAGCTTATTCTCCAAGGGAGAATAAAATTATTCTCCAAAGTTATTTTCCAAATTTCACTTCACACTCTGCTGAGGAAATGAATACTTTTGTAGAATATGAATTGGGATCCAAATGTCACATGCATTAACCAGAAATATCCCATTAAACTTGTTCTGTTTAACAAATCGTTCTCACATTTTAGTTTTGATGAAAGCTAACTTATCTTAAAACTATTTCATGTTCTGTTCTGTTCTAGATTCTGTCGCCTTTTCAATTGGCACATTTTTAAAAAAGAATGTATGGCTATAATCTGAGACCTTATTGAAAACTTGACTGTAAAACAGATCCCCAAAGCATTTTTGTATATGAATGTGTGTGCAGCCTTTCTGCAAATACACAGCATTTTATTGAACTCTGATATTCTATGTTGTGACAGGCACAGTGTTCATCTTTTTTGGAAAACTGCAACTTTTGAAAAATGGGGTACCAGTTGGATATGTTAAATACTGCTTGAGCACTTAAAAAGAGTAGCCCCTTCACAAATAAATTGTGCAGAAAATTCCATCTCCAAAGCACCCATAATTAAGCATTTGAACACAACAAAAAACAGAAAAGAGTTTCTGTAAATTCAAGAATCCTCAGCAACGTCAGAGGCATTTAATATGTGTATAATATATCAATAACAATGCACAAAACAAAATGCAGTAAAAATCTTTGTGGGGCGGGGAGCAATAGAGCAAAATGTTGTGGCTTGTGCACCAGAAACAGAGGTGGTATTCAACAGGTTCTGACCAGTTCTGGAGAACCAGTAGCGGAAATTTTGAGTAGTTCAGGAAACTGGTAAATACCACCTCTGACTGTACCTGCCCCCATCTATTCTCTGCCTCCCAAGTCCCAGCTGATCAGGAGGGAATGGAATTTTGCAGTATCCTTCCCCTTGAGTGGGGAGGAAATGGAGTTTTTCACAGTATCCTTCCCCTGCCACGCCCACCAAGCCACGCCCACCAAGCCATGCCACACCACAGAACCAGAAGTAAGAAAAATTGGATCCCACCACTGACCATAGAGATGTAGTTTCCCAGCAGAAGAAAATTACAGATGTATGGAGCCCTATGTTAAGGAACTAGAAATCTTTTTGTAAAAAAGAAGGTAAATATGATACTGACCCAGGGTCAACTTAGATATGGGTGATGGGAGCTACATTTAATGAACATATCAGGATGGGTGCAGAGCAGGTGGCAAATTAAAGCAAACAATTAGCTGTAAATCACAATTCACATGGCTTTCATTAGAAAGCACTATCATAAGTTTTTCGCTGCCATGAATACACAGCATGGTCTCTGAAGGGAGCTGCAGATGAAGGTTTTTTTTTTTCTTCAGTAGTTGTTTTTCCTGGGAAGAACAGGATAAATCCAAAATGGATGCTTGGATCAAGGCAGAACAGGCAGTTCCAAAGAGTTTGGCTGTCTGCAGGCAACGGTCAGAACACACACTGGCAGGGTTCCTGATAAAAAGCACGCTCAAGTAAAATTATTTCCAGATGCCATAAAATGGCATAGAAAAGAGCTACAACCTGCAAGCAAAACATATCTAGCCAATAGCCTAGCTTAACATGGGAGGTTAAAAAACCCAAATTTGCAAAGGGGCTGAGAGAGATTTAAGGGTAACACTGGTTTTCAGAAAACATCTGAATTTTAAAATAACCTATTGGCTAATTAAGTGCAGCCATTCCTGTCAGTGGAACAAATAGAGCATAGCAAAATGTTGAATGTTGAATCTGGATGGCTATAGAAAGTACTGGCTGGGCACACCATTCCTTTGCTGAAGGTACAGAAGCCAAAAATGCTTTTTCTAAAAAGCAGATTCTTTCATCTTCTCTATCAAGTCAACAGAACCCGCCTTTGCCCCCAGCACGCACTCCCACCCTCACCCACAGCAGTCCATTTGCTGCCTCTGTTCAGATTGCTGGGATTTGGCTGCAAAAATGGCCAGTTTTTAATAGCACATTTTTTGGTCTTTGTTTGCAAAAATAAAACTAGGATCTTCTGTCCTTCAAACATCAACCCAGTGGCTCCAAGTGACCCTTCTAAAGCTCAGATCACATTGGGGGATTGTTTCTTTTTAAAATAATATAGATGAAAGGGGTTTGCCTCACTTCTTGATTCCCCCCCCCTACTCTTAACCCACCCTCCATAGGCCAATATTGTTTCTGGCATGCCCTTTCTGATTAAATTGCCACATCCACCTATTGGCCACCTGCAGTTCTCTGTCCTCTGATCCATCAGAAGTTGCCCATCCTTGCCAGACATTTTCTAAATCAGTCCAAATTCAAGACAAGGGGATTGCCCACACTTACACTGCCATTCATTCCCAACACTGGAGAGCAGGGTCAAAAGCACTCAATGTATAGGTAGTGCATAGATAATACCTCGGTTGATAAAAGAGTGGCCAGAAGGTAAAGAAATAATAAGATAGATTAGTAGTAAAAAGTCATCCACAAGAGAGACGCTAGATTACTTATCTGTTGGGCTCTACCCAATGCCTAGAAACTACAGTAATGGAAAATAATATGTGGTTTTATATATACAGTATATTAAGCAGCCATGTCATATTTGTCATTTGGGGCTCTTATAATGAGCAACAGAGCTGTGAGCAGTGACATATGACCACTTAAAATTAGCAGAACTCAACAGCCCGGAGTAAGAATAATTTATGTTGTCATTCTATAAAACACGGGAGTGAAATATTTTTTTAAATTATTTATATAAGAATCACTGCTCATTTTCACAAACCTTTCTGTAGAATTCTTTGGACACAGAAGAGTTGCCAGTTATTCGTAAACCCCATCCTAGCAATTCAATTAGTGTCTAGAATCTGTTTTCAACTGTTAATACATTGAGCACAAACCATTTAGACTCAAGAGGCTGCATAACACGTATCTTTTCCAGCAGCAGAAAGTAGTAATAGTAGTAGTAGTAGTAGTAGTAGTAGTAGTAGTAGTAGTAGTAATAATAATAGTTTCTGAAACAAAATTTCATAAACTGACTACCTACAATGCCATGACTGCGTTGCTAAGATCATTCACTGGAAATTGTGCCAAAGGTTTGGATTTGAGCACAGCAAAAACCACTAGGAACATCAGGTTGAGAAGGTTTTAGAGAATGAGAAAGTCAAGATCTTGTGGGACTTCAGAATCCAGACTGACAGGCACTTGGCCTACAACACACCTGACATAACAATAGTTGAAAAGAAAAAAAGTTTGGTTCATTGACATTGCAATACCTGGAGATGCACGAATTGAAGATAAACAGCAAGAAAAAATCACAAAGTACCGGGACTTGCAAATTGAAGTTGAGTGACTGTGGAAAAAGAAATCATGTGTTGTCCCGATTGTACTTGGAGCCCTTGGAGCAATACCTAAAGGGCTACCTCGCTATTTGAAAAATTTAAATTTATCAGATTTGAACATTCTGATTCTACAAAAAAGGTAGCTGTTCCTACTTGGAACAGCTTATATCCTTCGACATTACCTTAACAGTTCCTAGGTCCTTGGTTAGGACTCGAGCTGTTGAGCTACCAACCAGCCCCAAAGGCTGTGAATCTCACCAAAGATTAACCACGCAATAATAATAATAATAATAATAATAATAAATTTCCTGGATAATGGCTTTAAAGCTTTCAAAAACTATTTTAAAATATTCAATAAATTGTATTAAATTGCAATGCTCTCTACATGGGGCTTCCCTTGAGATGCACTCGGAGGCTGCAGTTGGTCCAGAATGCGGCCGCGCGGGTGATTATGGGGAGTACTAGGTACTCCCATGTAACACCTCTCCTGCGCGAGCTGCACTGGCTTCCTGTGGTCTATCGGGTGCGTTTCAAGGTTTTGATCACGATCTTCAAAGCGCTCCATGGCACAGGACCTAGTTACCTGCGGGATCGCATCCTGCCCCATACATCCCTATGACCAATTCGCTCACACAGAGAGGGACTTCTCCGGGTGCCGTCCGCTAAACAGTGTCGGGGGGCGACACCCAGGAGCAGGGCCTTCTCTGTGGTGGGCCCAGCCCTGTGGAATGACCTCTCCCTTGACATCAGGATTACTTCCGATCTCCGCTCCTTCCGTGCAAAGCTCAAGACCCACCTTTTTCAATTATCTGGCCTGGCTCAGCCGTAGTTTATCCTATTCCTCCTGACAGTCCTTTTTTAAATTTGTAATCTTACTATGGGGTATTTTAATGGCTAATTTTATTATCATTATTGTGATGTATTTAATTGTTACCTCCTCCGTGTATGTCTATGTATGTGTATGTGTGTATGTGTATGTTTATATGCATTTATGTATGTTTTTATTGTACGCCGCCCCGAGTCCCTTGTGGAGAGGGAGCGGCTAACAAATTAAATTATTATTATTATTATTATTATTATTTGCTTGATGTGAAACAAAAAGACTGCTAGTCTTCCCTCAGGCACGGAAGCTGGGTGACTGTGGGCCAGGCACTGAGTTGTTGTAGATAATATGAAGGAATATTATGGATGCCTTGAGTTGTACAAGAAAAGGTGGAATATAAATCTCATAAATAAAATTTAACGACGTTTTTTGTATAGAATTACACAAAGACAAATTAAGCACCATGTGTTAGTTAAAGGGGGCCGTTTGGCATAGTGCTTAAGGCAGCACATTAGAAACCAGGAGATTGGGAGCTCTAATCCTGCTTTAGACATGAAGCCGTCTGGGTGACCTTGAACCAGTCATTCTCTCAGCCCCAGGAAGGAGGCAATGGCAAGCCACTTATATTTTCCAGAGGTAACAAATAAATAATATTACTAATTTCAGTATATCTTCCTCCTTATGTAACATATTCCCACACTTTCATTATATTGAAACTTCAGAAGCATAAAACTGGAAAGCAATGAAAAGCAATGTACTACAAGTTGTTAAATTTTAGTTCTAAGAGCAAGACATTTAAATAAAAATTTAAAACCCTACACTCATGGAACTACAGGTTGCAAAGTCAACAATTGTCTTCTTTTTCAAGTGTACAATTCAGTCAAAGATACACATATTTTTGATTCCCAGAGTATTAAAAATATGCTTTTTTCACTACTGTAAAATTAAAAAGACAAACAAGTATTGGGCTCTGTTTTATTGTTGGCAAAGGGGCTTTTGCACATCCTGGCGTATATTGGACGTTAATATGACAAAAGATTATTTTCAGCTGCCCAATTAATACTCAAAATAGTGATTTTGGTAAAGCTTGTGCTTATGATATAAATGTCAATATTATTGTAGTAAAAATTAAATAGAATTCCAGTCCTTAGGAAAGTACATTAATCTAATTTAATAACAGATTTTGTTACATAATTTTACAAAAATTTATACCAAGAACATATTTAGCATCCATAAAATATAAACAGTGAAATGAAAAGGAGCACATTGGGTGTCTTAAAGCTCCCAATTTTGTAATTTCTGGGTAAAAAATTCTCCCAGATTTCTCTAAAATATTTTCTTTAAAAAAAAAAAAAACCCAAGCACAACTCTGTAAAAATCACATAATTAGTGACGTTGCATTAACATATACAAACAAGCTTAGTCCCACCATCCTGTGAATGCCTTAACTTGGAATGAGTTGAACACAATACATATTTGCAACACCATGCTTGATGAAAAACTAACAAATGAAGCAAATGAGTAAAAGGTTGCTTTGTTTTTAAGGCTTTGTTATCATCTGCCCAAGTCAATATCCTAGACTGTTTAAAAAGACCAAAGGCACTTTTTCTCTGTGTGACAAACTGTATCTACAAAACAGTATATGAATATAAAGCTAAAATATTTAGGAGGTTTGCAGAATACACTTTACAATATAAATATAAAACAGATCAGCATGAGTCTATTATAACAATTCTTGGCAATATCTGCATATTTTCATGTACATTTACATTACATTAGCAGCAACTGCAAAATACTTAGATACAATACAAAAAGCAGCCTGGGTTTCATTTCTAATTAGAATGCCCTTCGAGTTATGTACTGAACAGTAAAACATAACCCACTTAAAAATGTAAATTGCCAGGTTGCATCCAATGATTCCCCCCACCCCTTTCATGTTCCCACCAAAGTGGGATGAGCCAGCTACTGCTTCTCTTGTTCTTCCGCCCCTCTCCATTTTTCCATAATTGGTTATTTTGCTTTCCTCATACTTAGTGCAATGACCAAGAAGATCCTATGGGAAAGTTCACATATTGCAATAGCCCATAAGATGATTGGGTTTGGTTTACTGCAGTGGGCGAACCATTGTGATTTGTTAAATAATAGTTTATAGCTTAGTGTTCTGTAAAATCAACCACCGATGGTTTATTAAAGGATCTATGATTTAATGTGAGCAATGAAATATGTATCCCACAACACAAAAAGTAGATATATAATAGGACCGGGGGAGGGGGGCGAGTTGGAAAAGCTGCTAGCTGACGTTTCCTCTAGCTGAGCTCAATTGGCTCAAAAATAAAAGAGGATTCATGAGTTTGTAACTTGGCAAGGCTAATTTTGCTCCATTTTAATCCAGGCCCAATAGTTTTTATTCATTATTTAATAAAATTGATTGTTTTTCCCCCTAATTGCAAATAGCACAATTACATTATTTACAAAATATTTTCAACAAATATTATTTTACAAATTAAATTTGACACCACACAACTGCTTTCCATCCAATACCCCAGCCACCTACATCCACACATAAAATTGGCAAAGGAAACTTCCAGGGAACTGAACTCCATCTCTAAAGGTGCTTAAAACATTTTTCAGACAAAGACTTTTGGTACGTTGCATGTTAAGACCAGCATTTCCTTTCAAAAAGGTTTAGTTGTCCTAACGTGTTAATTGCTAAGAGCAAGCTCGCTCTCAGGTCCAAGATCAGTAACTACTTTCAGTGAATTATGGATTTTAAAAACTAATGTTCATGAAGATGGATCTAACAAACATCAGCTACAGGGATTAGGTATCCAATCTGGTATCTTTCTACATAGTAAAACCAAGTCTGCCTGGTAGAGATATGCTACTTAAGATTTCACCAACATTAACAATCACTTTTGAAGAGATAAGCATTCAAATCAATTTCCCTAGGGTAGTGAGATGTGACACACAGCCACTAACCAATGGCAAGCCAATATAAGGAAGTTAACCTTTGACACTGCACTATGGCTAGATCTGAAGAGTTACTTGCTCCTTAAATTTTAATAAAGCCAATCAGTTACATTTACATATATTCACATGCATTGTATTTAGTATATAAATATAGGGTTCATATTCATGGGGCTAAGTCATAATGTGATTTGGTTCTGGCCTAGCATAAATCTAGCAATTGTATTTATTCAATCAGAGTTAAGCAAACCATGGCTTTAAAAAATGAGATCCAAAGAGTGTCAGTTCACTAGCCACCCCTGGTTTATGTCATTTGTAGCTCTTTGGCAACATGGCCAATGATCCCAAACTAGGATGGCTCTTGAAAGCCAAAATTACAATCAATAGTTTGCATGGTATCATTTCAAAATAGCTTGTAAAAATTAGAATTAATCTCCGCACTGATTCATGATTTGGTAAACTGTATCTTTTTTCTAACAGAAGAGAGCTGAACGGAGAAGTCCTTTGTGCTCTATGAGGAAGGTTGTTTACTTGCAGATGTTTCATTACCAGACTAGATAATATTATCAGTGCTAGTTTAAGTGTGGGGTATGCTCTCTGTTTATATACAGTAGCTTGCCCTGCCAGTGTTGATGGGAATGTGGTTTTCTCCCTGGTAATGAATTGTCTGCAAGCAAATGACCCAAGCTCCCAGTGTGGTTTTTTATGTGATTCATTGAGGCCTATGTCAAAAAAGAAATGGATAATATCATAGCCCAGAGTACTACTGATATTAGATATTTTAGCTAAAATTGTGGATTGGAGAGAGAGAAATAATTTAAAATAACGAAAATGAAACAATTATTTCTTGGTAAGATATTTTTGACTTCACTCAGTTCTACAACAACTCCAGTTGGGCAAATCTGATAATTTATTTGAAATTGGTGAGATGTTTCCAAATTATCATGTTAATCAAGAAAGCAGAATATTTAATTTTCATGATTAACACAGATTTACAATAGCAAGCATGATTGTAGCCATAAATATTATAGTACTCTGTTCACATCGGTAGCCTTAGTTATTTTTTCATTGCTTAAAGTATCCAATTCACCATTGAATACAGTACACTTTTTTCAGCAAGCAGGTTAATATGGTTATTTACATTTCTTTTAAAAAATAAACTATTTATTCAAATTTTAATGTGCAGTACATTTTAGACAACATAAACCTGGCAATGGTAAATCAAAGCATGTAATGTTAAGAATTAAAGGGTATCTTTTTATAAATGCTAGACAAAAGGTTAAAAGCAATTATAAAACAAATTAGTGGATGCAAATCTCTCAACAATTTTGTGTGTGTGTGTGTGTGCGCGCACACGTACAAGCTTTATCTGTAACAAAGCTAAAACTGGAATCCTGGACTTAGAAGAAGTTAATTTATTATCTTCCAACCCAATTTGAGTTACTATTAGTACGGAATGTTATGATTTTTGAGCTGAGCACTCTAGATGCATTGCTATGGACTATTTTTGCTCTAGACACACAGACAATACACCCTAACAACTTTGACCTCCCCAAAGTATTCAGGTAAGGATATTTTTGCATACAAATAATTAATTCTATTTTTTTATCTCCCATATTAAACTTGGAAAGAAAAGTAAAATGGCATGATTGCAAAATACAAGTTTCCTGAGAGATCAGAATTCTCCTGTACTCAAAGATCCTAATTGCAGGTCCTCAGAATTAAACCACCATGTCCAAACAATTAGGAATAGACTAATGGGAACATATTCAGAAATAACAGAGAGATCGACCTCCACCTTATTAATAAGCTTGGAAAAAAGGGCCAGAGGAAGGAGAAGTCTCACCTCACACTTGGCCAGAAATACTTGCTAAAACCCAGCTATAAATGTAAAAAAACAACAATTTTCATCATTGTCAATGATTCTATGACTGTCAACAGCCGGCTGTACCTGCTGTTACGCAGCTGTGAAAACATACTGTAATTTTGGCTTTCCCCCCTTTTTCCAATCATATTTCATTATTTGTTCACAGTCTTCTAATTCTACAACCTTTCAAACATTCTGTGTGAGGCAATCAAACAAAAGCACAAGCACAGTCAGTAATGTGAGACGTGTTGCTCATTTTCTTCCTGACCCGTGATGAAATGCACCTTTTTTCCTTATATATAGAAGGTTAAAGAGGGTAAATTTGGATCCTCACCCAGTGGAAAATATGGTGGCAGTGTAAGTTATGATTTAAAATGAGGAAGGGTTGCTTTTTTTCTGTACAACCAGGGACCTTGGTAGACCCTTATTCAAGAAATATACAAATACATCCATTTGGATGGATAGTTTTGCTATTCAGTGAACTCTTTATAAACTGTTTTTAATTGATGAAATGTGTTTTAATTGTTATAGTTTTTTAATAGAAATTTTCATTGGATATGACAGAAAAAGAGACTTGGGGGGGATTACATTTTTCTAAACTATTTTAATCTTTCAGAAAATTGATTCATTCTTTTTTTCCACTTTTCAATTCTATTTCTATCATGACCACCACCTCCTTCCTTTCCTCCCTCCTCTCATCTCCAAATCTCCTGAGCTGTTTTGGGGGGCCTTTAGAGAAAGCTAAAACATGAAGCAGTGCCTTGAATTTGACAGACTCGTAATAGAAGTGTGATGCGTCCAATAGGACTGAATGCTTATTTTAATTTGGGGAGAAGTAGTTCATGATGAATAATGTAATAAATCTAACACGTATTCTAGAAGTTCACTTTTTTTTATGTACTGACTCTTGGAAAGTGAATGATGGAATAAAACAAAAGAAAGCAGAGGAAGCCCATTTTTGTGGTTAAGTACCTAGGATCAAGTATTAATCCATACACACAGACACATACACATATACAGACATACACAGACACACAAGAATTTCCCTTGTGTGTATTTCAAATAACATCATCATTCATTCATTCATACATACTTCTTCTTGCCTTTTACATTAGTTAAAATAACTTGGCACATTCCCCTTTATTGAACCAAAAGATGATTTCAAAATGTTCCAAGCATATTATTTTCTGCTTCTTACCTCCTTTGGAGGTCAATTTAAATGTTGTGACTTCAATGCAAAGGCAAATTATGGCACAAAAGAATGGATTATTAAATTAAAAAAAATCAACATAAATATCACTTTGCTGTACAATTTTCACAGCCCGGGCCCATTCATTTTTATTCACATTTTTATAAGTTCCCACCCCATTTTAGATCATAAAATATATATATTTAAAATCTTTGTTCATATTTTAAAAAAACATATTTACAGAAAAAGACAAGTCCCTTCTGTTAAAATCATGAGGAGTCTGTACAAGGAGATGGAGGAGGGGGGTAAAGGTGGAAGTAGCTCCGCTCAGTAGCTGGAGATGGTGGGCAGCTTTCCTCTGCTGACATGTACTGGCTGCGAGGAGTAGGAGGAGGTGGATAAGGATCTGAGTCTGAGTTTAAGTCGATGTAGTATTTGTTGGCTTTCCACCGGCTTGTGGTGTAGTCACTGTCATATACATCTGTGCTGCAGGGGGTAGTTGGTGGAGCAATCCCTCTGATAAGATAAGGCCTAAAATACAAAATACACATTAGTAGCATTGTAGAAAAATTCTGCTGGCTGAGAAAGGACAGAAGTTGGAGGCTTTCCACTTCTTTTTATCTGCAGCAAATTAGCCATCAATAGACATATAGACAACATCTACATACGGTGCAAAAGAGATAATCAGCACACCAAAAAAGAAACAAAAAGACCCCCCCCCCAAACACTTCCCCAACAGCAATAAACACCCAGATGAGCATAGATTAACACCAACATTAATATTAAACTAACAATCAAGAAGTAAACACTATTTCCCAATCAAGGAACTGCCAAAGAACCTCCAAGATCCCCACCCACACTAGCAGGGCAAGCCACTAAAATATAAACTGAGAGTAAACCCCACTCCTTACTAGAACTGATGTTACCTAGCTTGGGTAATGGGACAACTAACCCTCAGACTGGGGTCCTTGGTGCTCATGTTTTTCTGAGCAGTCTAAAAATGCATGTCCATGTTAAGTCCTATCACGAAGCCTTATTTTCCAGTTTGAAGATTCCATCAATCAAACCATACAAAGCTGACAACTGGAGCAGTTTTATTAGAAAAAGAAAGTATTCTTTATCCAAAGCTGTTATGTAAACAAAGTAAGAAGCAGATATTTAAAGACTAAGAGTTAAAGAATCCACCAAGTGATTTTGAAAGCCATTACCTGTAAGACCTTGTTGTTGATGGAATGTTTGAAGAATAAAACATTTCTGTGTTATAGAGGGAGCGATCTGTAGCTGGTGAAGGTGGTGGATTCAAAATCTGTGTGAATGTAAAATGAAATAGTTTAATAATGTCCAATGGGAGCTACTTCTATCAATGAAATCATTTGAGATGCCTGAGGACAAGTGGGCCTTCTGTGCTTTCTTTGGTTCATAATCTGAAAGCCCATATTATGAGAATCTGTTTCAAATCCAGATGTTTTCCCTAAAACAACGGGACCATTCTATTAATGTGCCACTATTTAGAGTTATATAAATAAATAAATGTTCTGCTAATTATTACATCATGAAATCAGTGTACATTTTATAGTAATTTATTTCTATGAAATAACTTGGAACTGCAGGATGAGCAGGGACAGCAATTCTCCACAATGTTACCATAGTCCTTTCCAGGAGTACTGTCAAAAGTGCATTTTCTTAAATATAAATGTTCAAGTTGGGTATATATGAGAAATAGAACCGTTCTCCAACTCCCATCAGCTATTGGCATGTCATGGCTGACTGAGAGGAAACTGAGATCTTTGAGCCCAATCTAACTTCCTTAAGTTTGATTCAAATTTCATGTTTGCCTGATAGCAGCTCCTCCCTCCACAACAATTATATAGCTAAATGTGCTGTTCAAGCAGAGCTAATAGGAACTGAAATCATAATTGCAACATGGCTTATACAATTTTCAACACTTACCTGTGGATAAAATGTGGCTTTTGTACTGGATGAACTACTAGAGGAAGCTCCAGTGACGTGGTTTCTGTCATAAAGAGGGGCACCACTGCTTCCACCCATTAGGCTCATGGAGCTAATCATGGATTTTCCACAAGAGATGCCTATATGGATAGAAGAAATAAGAATATATTTATTCAGATATATATTCACTGAAATTTACCAAAGCAATTACTGTGGTAAAAGATGTCTATATGGACTGCAGAATCTTGGTTTTATCACAAGGCTTTAAAAAAAATGCAATCCCTTTAAATTAAATACATATCCTATAACACATACAGTTCTGCATCATATCTATAAACAATCCTATTCAAAGCATACTACTCAGGCAGAGGATACGGCTAAAAGAATAATAAAAGATTTCAAATTCTGAGTGCTGACATTCCAAAGGAAGCAAGAATCCACTCCAAAATATTGCCCTTCATTCTATTTCCAAAGATTTTAAAATAGTAGTTTGGCCGGAGATTCAACAGCAGGAGCAATATAATGAAGATCATCATATAACCACAGCCAGTTGTTATTTAGCATGCGGCAAAGTAAAAAAAAAAACAAAATCTGAAGAACATTATAGGAATACATAGAGGCACTGCTGCAATTACCTGTAAAGGTCCCATGCTGAGAACTCCCTGGAGCAATGAAATTTAAGGGGACATGAGGGGTCCCGCTGACATACTCGTGTGGAAAAGGTCCATTAGGCCCAGCGTAACGTTGGCAAACCACACGCTGGCAAACAAAGTACATGCCTCCCATGACAAAAAGGGTAAGAATAATTCCAATCACAGGCCCAATAGCATTACTGTGGGCTCCAGAATCATTAGAGGATTTAATTTTTTCTGTAAAAAGAAAAAGGAAATTAGAACTCTATCTCCTCCTTTTTAACAGCCCTGCAAATGTTAGTATAAAAATAGTAGAGGGCCTTTTTAGCACAGGCTTCCAGTTACTAACAACATAACCCAGACATGACGAGTGGAATTTACATTCTAAGTATTTTTTTTCACTTATGTGAGTTACCAATAGGTTCAGTTATCATCTTTGATGTTGGAGATTCTGGCTTTGATAGGTTCTCCTCTATAGAATGTAATACTGTTGGGACAATTCCAAGTTTGTCCCCAAAGTTTATATCTATCAATAGCCCACTACTGCAAATCAGATGCAGATTGGTACTTCCAATCCTAGATGACTTTGGGTCATCCCTTATGTGCAAAGGGTCCGCAATCACTGTGGGCGCTTTATTTTTCTGTACAAGTGGTTAAAGCAACTGATTTTTAAATTATTAACATCAAAAGAAGTTTTAACAATGTGTGCAGTGCCAAAAGGGCAGAGAAGGATCAGCAAATGAGAGTACGAAGGACAGGAGCCTGTGAGAAATAATGTTTATTTCAAAGTTTGTAGAAATAAATACTAAAAGTTTACTTCCATCTCCACCTCTTGCATAAAATAACTTTTCTCCTGTCACCACGCATCAGCTGTCTAGTATAGTAAACCAGATGTTGCCTTCCTTTTATCATCTTTTTATAATTCACAGTAAATGAAGCTTTCAGTAAACTTACTAGCAAGACACATACACATACCTTTGCACTGAAACACTGCAAAGGAAGAAAGATGTGGAATCTTCAACTGTATCACCTTTCCTGGTTTCAGAGTGACACCTTCCCACTCTCACAATGTCTGCCTTCGTAACCCTTTCTCAACTAGCAGAGTCCACAAGTGTCACCTTTGATTATAATCGAACTATAACACATAAGGGTCTCCTCAAACCTGGAACCAATCTAACATCACTTAGGAGCCCCCAAGCTTTAATGTATTGAAAGGGGCATTCAAAAAGAACCAATATTTCATGCATCTTCTCTTCATAACTTCAATAGTTCTTTTCAGTGTTTAAAAGGCTGTTCGATGCTTACTTCATTTTATTTATATGCAAATTCCATTAGGGAGGATTTGATGGTGGCTGGGTCATGGTAACTTGTGGTTTTCCCATATTAATTTGGTCTAAGGAATACATAGTCTAAATTATTTTTGGTCTTCTTTTTTGACCATGGGATGATGGGACTTGTAATCCAGTGCATTTAGAAGGCACCAAATTGGGGAAGGGTAGACTGGTTTGCAATCTGTAGCATTTTATTACAAGGACCCTTGTGGCTCTTTTCTGTATAAGATTATCTCTATTGCAACATAGTTATCAATGGCAATAATTCTAATGATAAATAGACAGTTCAATTTCTTTTACAACATTCTGGACGTTATCAGGTGGCTGCTATCTCTAAGTATTTTTCCCTCAACCCCAACAAATACAGAGATGCCAGGACTGAAAATACAGAATTATTATCAAACCATCCACAGTCAGAAAATGGCATTTCTGGTTAGCATAAACGATGCAGGGATTAAAGCCAATCTGAACAGCCACCAAAGGCCCAGGGGGACAAGACAGAATTGCATCTGCTTTGGCCTTTTGATAATAGCTTTATTTTTCACAGGATGTGGATTTGGCTACATCTGAAGAAAGAAAAACGACAGCTTTCTGAAAACTGCAAAGCACCATTGACCAGTACTTCATTTCAAGGACAGAAGTATTAAGCCTCGGCAATAGTAAATAACTATATTTGCTTTTCTAGACCCAGAGAATAAACAGTGATCCCTGGATCCAAACTTGCCCTTATGAACTGATAGCTTCGAGTTATGCTGGGCTGAAAAGCTTCAGAATTTCCTAGTTGTTGGCTAAGTTGGCTGGGAATTCGGGGAAAGTTAGCCCAACACATATTGTGTAAATATAGTTAACAATAGGAGGCCTTTTACAATACCAACTTACCAGTAAAAAGTGTCTTGTCACAGAGAAGTTCATCAGAACCATCAATGCAATCTGGAAAGGAGTCACACTGCTGTTTTTTGAGAATACACTGGCCATTGGCACACTGAAAGTGATTCTGGAGACAAATAGCTGCAAGGGGGTGGGGGTAGGACGGGAGAGAATCATCAAGCAATTTTTAATACTGTCAAGATAAATCAACCAAACCTAAATTAAATAATAAACACATCACTTTCTTCAAGAAAGCAGTTGTTTTATAAGCCTCCAAGAAGCACAAATAAACATTATACTCAGTCCTCTTGAAATCAAGCATCTGGGGAAAACATAAATGCAAACCACTCACAGTCTTCTGTTAAGCGCCGAAGATATGGAAGGATGAACTATCATAGTGTCAATCTAGAGTTTACTCTAATCCCTTAAAACAGGGATGAACAGCCCCTTTGTGGCTTGAGGACACAATTTAAAAAATGTAGGGGGAAGAAAGAATAGAAGGCTATGAAGAATGTGACAAGGATGGCCTGGCATCATTTAAGAGTTCATAAGCAGAATGTTTTATTCTACTTTTGGAATGGGTGTTTTATATAACAAGAATATGAAAATAAAACTCAATAATGAATTATTGCTATAGGCAGTGACTGATTAATTAATTCATTACATTTGCTTTATTTATATGCTGCTTTTTTTCTGGAAGTCTCCGGATGGCTAATAATAACTTCACTGAACAAGAAATCTCCTTAACAACAGCAACAAAAACCCACTTGATTTATTAACCATTCACTATAAAGCAAATGATCAAAAATATACATTCAAGAAAATGTACAGGACAATTCAAAATCTATGTCTGCACTTGTGGGGGAAAGAAAACAGCCATAATTGCTCTCCTGAAAATCAGGAGGGAAAGCATGCCAAAGTCTGGAAGATTTGATAGAAAATGCTGGCTTCTGGGGTCTCATCCAGTAGCATTCCTATACAGGACAGGATCTGGAGGCCCAAATCTTATTTGATCTTAATGGACGTCAGATGAATGTGGGAAAAGACAGGCCCTCAGATAATCTGGTCTTGAATCATGTAGGGCCAGAATCTTGGAATTGCATCCAGATGCCAACCAGCAACCAACACAAGTCCTAAAACAGTCGAGCCATCCAAGAATATTGGGATGTATCCATCACTGTCTAGGACTCTGCATTTTGTATCATTTATAGCTTCCAAATGCTTTCCGAAGGCAGCCCTATGTAAAGTGATTGTAAGCAGGGCCCCATAATAAAGACCGCAACTGGAGCATGAGATATAATTAAACTTGTCTTTGTCTCTGGCCAGTGGACGAGTGATCTGGGAATAGGGGACTCAACTATTATTCCCCTGTCATGGTCAGATCACTCACTTCTCCGGCTTGACTTCCCTGGTGCTACCCCCCACTGCGGGGAGGCGGAACCGGAAGGTATTAGATGGTTCCGCCCCAGGCGCCTGATGGAACCAGATAGGTTCCAGACGGAGCTTGGGCCACCTCCTGTGGACCTGACCCGCCCCCGAGTGGAGGACCTGGTAGACGCCTGGAATAGTGCGACTACCGGGGCCCTAGACCGGGTGGCGCCTTTGCGGCCTCTCCTGCGGCGACGAACCACCCTGGCTCCTTGGTTTACCGAGGAGCTAAGGGTGATGAAACGCCACAAGAGAAGCCTAGAGAGTCGTTGGAGATCCTCCCGTTCCGAATTTGACCGAGCACAGGCACGAGCCTATTTGAGGACGTACCTTGTGGCGTTAAGAGCGGCCAAACGTCAACATTGTGCCGCTCTTATTGCGTCCGCAGATAACCGCCCTGCCGCCCTGTTTCGGGTGACTCGCTCCCTCTTGTTTGAGAGACCGCGGGAAGCCCCTTTACATGGCAGAGCAGAGGAGTTTGGGAAATATCTACAGGACAAAGTCGCTCAAATCCGGATGGGATGGGCCCCTTTCAGTGGTCCAGTGGAGACGCCCGAGGCGAGTCTTGAGGGACCGTTCTGGGAGGAGTTTGACTCGGTTGCCATCGAGGATTTGGACAGGTTGCGTGGACGTCTACGTGCTACCACATGTTTATTGGACCCGTGTCCCTCCTGGCTTGTACTGGCATCCTGGGAGGTTACGCGCGACTGGCTCCTGGGCCTAGTGAACGCTTCGTTGGGTGAGGGGTTTCTACCGGCCGCCTTGAAAGAGGCGGTTGTGAGGCCCCTGCTCAAGAAGCCTTCCCTGGACCCAATGGATCTAGTCAATTATCGTCCAGTCTCCAACCTTCCCTTTTTAGCGAAGGTTGTAGAGAGTGTGGTGGCACAACAGTTTCCACGTCACCTGGAGGAGAATGATTATCTAGACCCGCGCCAGTCCGGCTTCCGACCCGGGCACAGCACGGAGACGGCCTTGGTCGCGTTGGTTGATGATCTCTGGAGGGCCAGAGATAGGGGTTGTTCCTCTATCCTGGTCCTATTAGATCTCTCGGCGGCGTTCGATACCATCGACCATGGTATCCTGTTGCACCGGCCAGAGGGGCTGGGAGTCAGGGGCACCGTTTTACGGTGGTTTGGCTCCTACCTCTCTGGCCAGATGCAACGTGTGTTAGCAGGGGAGCAGAGATCGACCCGGAGCCCCCTCACATGTGGGGTGCCACAGGGGTCGGTGCTCTCGCCTCTCCTGTTCAACACATACATGAAACCGCTGGGTGAGATCATCCGTGGTTTTGGGGTGGGATATCATCTGTATGCTGATGATACTCAGCTATACATTTCCACCCCGAACCACCCCAACGAGGCCGTTGAAATGATGTCCCGGTGTTTGGAGGCCGTACGGGTCTGGATGGATGACAACCGACTAAAACTCAACCCTTCCAAGACGGAGTGGCTGTGGCTTCCGGCCTCCCGGTTCAACCAGTTGCTTCCATCTCTGGCCATTGGGGGCGAGCAACTGGCCCCCATGGAACGGGTGCGCAATTTGGGCGTCCTCCTGGATGCCCGGCTGTCCATGGATGACCATGTAACAGCCGTGGCAAGGGGGGCGTTCCATCAGGTTCGCCTGATGCGCCAATTGCGCCCCTTATTGGACCGGGATGCCCTACGCACAGTCACCCATGCGCTGGTGACGTCTCGCCTGGACTACTGCAATGCTCTCTACATGGGGCTTCCCTTGAGATGCACTCGGAGACTGCAGTTGGTCCAGAACGCGGCCGCGCGGGTGATTATGGGGAGGGCTAGATACTCCCCTGTAACACCTCTCCTGCGCGAGCTGCACTGGCTTCCTGTAGTCTACCGAGTGCGTTTCAAGGTTTTGATTATGATCTTTAAAGCGCTTCATGGCACAGGACCTAGTTACATGCAGGATCGCATCCTGCCCCATACATCCCTACGACCAATCCGCTCACACAGAGAGGAACTTCTTCGGGTGCCGTCCGCTAAACAGTGTCGGGGGGCGACACCCAGGAGCAGAGCCTTCTCTGTGATGGGCCCAGCCCTGTGGAATGACCTCCCCCGTGACATCAGGATTACTTCCGATCTCCGCTCCTTCCGTGTACAGCTGAAGACCCACCTCTTTCAATTATCTGGCCTGGCTCAACCGTAATTTTTTTCTTATTCCTCCTGACAGTCCTTTTAAATTTTAAATTGTGGTATTACTAATGGGGTATTTTAATGGTGACTTTTAATTGTCTAAATGTGATGTAATTTGCTACCTCCTCCGTGCACGTATGTCTTTATATATGTGTGTATTTGGATGTTTATGTGTTTGCACATATGTTTCATGTTTTATATGTTTTATTGTACGCCACCCCGAGTCCCACCCCGAGGAGAGGGAGCGGCTAATAAATTCAAATTTATTATTATTATTATTATTATTATTATTATTATTATTATTATTATTATTATTATTATTATTATTATTATTATTATTATTATTAAACAAAAGCCTTCTTGGTCACAGCTGCCAGCCCCCAAGTTGCAAACCATCTCTGAATAGGGGAGTGAAACTCCATTCAGAGTGAATATCATTTGACCTTGAAATTCAAAACTAATTTGTCTTGGAGAGGGTCATTTTAAGACTGTCCCTCCTCATACAGGCCCTGACAGCTTCCCTTCTACCACCTCTCCTGTTTGACCAGGCTGAGATTTATAGGCGTATATGTATAAGCATAGTTCCATTTGCTTCCCTCATTGCTGAATCTAACAACGTGCATGTGTCGAACATAAGATAAAATATACAGTTCTTACTTTCACAATAAGATTCATCAGATTTATCTTGGCAATCAACTTCTCCATTACATCTCAAATGTGCATCGATGCACTGTCCCTTCTCACATTGGAACTGGGTTGCTGAGCAGATGGGACAGTTTTCTTCATCACTCTGATCGTCACATTCGGAAAAGCCATCACAACGCCATGCCATGGGAATGCAATCAATCTCCCCAGTTGCACATGTGAACTGATCCGGGGAACAGGTTGGTGGCTCTAAAAGGAATTTTTTAAGAACTGCAGGAAACTCTTCAAAATATTAAATAATTTACAACAAAGAATGCACTGTTTTATCTTTATAAGGCCCTGTGGTGCTATTTAGCTGGTTCTATCCGGTTCGGGTGAACCGGTAGCGACGGCGGCGGGAGGCTCTGCCCACCAGCCCGGAGGTAATCACATCCTGTTTTTGGTGCTCTGGCATGCGTGGAAGGTTCTCACATATGCGAACTGGTAGCAAAGGTAAGTTGATTTCACCCCTGGTAAAGCCCTTATACTAGATCCTGTAACATTAGGAAATTTATTTCAATCAGCCTGAACAATCACTCTGCCCAGACAAGGAAACTCTACCACCTTTACAAATAAGACATAAAATATGCAGAACCTCCTGAATGTATTGAAAATCTGCAATCTATTATTTGGATGCTATGTTTGGAAACATCAGTCTCAAAGAGACAACAAATTTCAATTTGCGATTTAGTCTGGAAAACTAGTTCCAAAAGGAGCAAATTCAATGCCTAAAAAATAAGTGTCATGTGTACCATACACTAAGTCTAAATTATAATTAAGTAATTAACATGAAACACTGTAATTTGATAACTGCAATAAATGAAATGATAACTAAGAAGAGCTGCATTTACATAATTAAAAAATAAACTAGCTTTTCCTTCAAGTCCCTGTACTGAAATCTGCCTTTCATGAAGAAACTTGCCATTCAAACTTAAAATGCATGTGACAACTACTTTCAAAAAAACATGTTTGAAAAAAGCCAGTTGATAACAATAATCAAATGTTTTTTCATAGAACAAAATTCTTATAGAACAAATTACAATTAACTGAAATTAATCTGTCTAGTCAATTGATTTCTAATATGAATAACAAGATCTTATTTATACCCAAAGTTTCCTTAAAATAATCATCACAGAACAACATTTTGTGCCTTTTTTCTAAGGATTTATTAGCTAATAAATTTTTTTTTCTCTCCATATGACATCTGGAAGAATTTCATCTGACCACTTTTTAAAAGGGGTGAAATTAATTCAGAGCACCTTGAATGGTACAATGGACAACTGAGTGAAACATGTAATGCTGATTTGAGCTACATTCTCCACGCAGAGATGTTGAAAGAGTTTACTCTATTTCCCTTCTACACCTCTTGAAAAAAGCTCTTTTCCAAAGGCTGGCAACACAATGGTGAGAGTTTCTGCTCTTGTACTTCTATATGCCTAAATCCAGGACGTTGTTTGATCTCTTATAAGGCCCTCTTAGATCCCTTGATTTTTAAGGCTTGAGTTGAAAATTAAACAATAGGTAAACCAGATCTGAGACAATGCATTTTCCCCCATAAAGAATTACACTTGTACCCAAGGAATAACTGGTTTATTGAATGCAGTGAGTCACTTGAATCACTATTCTTTAAAAAACTCACAATGAATTCCCACCCCACCCCCCACATATTTTTTGGCATCTTTATAGGTGCAATCTACCATAAAATATCATGCTCAGTATTTTGGCCCTGAATAGAGTGACTGCAGAGAGACTACATAAGTATGCCTGTGATGGTTGACAAATCTGAGATACAGAAGATTTCAAATTAGGATGTTAGGAGAAAAGACAAGGATAAATATAAAATTACTGTATTAGGAATGGTATGTAAATGTGAGATTCAGCATACAATAAGAAGAAGAGTGCATTTGCCATGAGGAATCTCTCACAAATGGAGAAACATGAGCCAATAAACTGACTTCTTTCTCCATAGAATAGATGTTCAACTCCAATACCACAGAGCATGTTGTGGTTGCGAGACAGAAACTGTTTATAAGAGATCCCTGGAGAGCTCATAGTACAGCAAATGTGTCATTTAAGAGAAAGAAGTATTTTCAAAACAAACTTGAAAAGGAAGCTTTAAGCTGCAAAGATGGGAGAAAAAAGCCTTCCTGATGAGAGATGTTTATTTTCACAGAAAATATAGCTATAAATATTTTGAAAAATGTTTTCTTCCATAAAAGCAAAGAAATGATATATTGGAATAAAATGGACAAATTTGGACAGTATGCATACACTGAAATAGGGGAAACTCATAGCTAAAAACATAGCACCATAGTGCTTAACGCTGAGTTGCAAGGTATCTATTCTACGTAATGCCATTTGTATGTAATTATAACAGCACGATTATGCTATTTCCTACTGCCTTTTGTTTATCCACCCAAAGTAACAATTTCCAGGATTTTTGTAAAATACACGGAAGCCACACTTTTGGAATATTACATATAAACTCAGAAACTAAGCTCCAAGCAGTGACTTACGGCTTAATGTTATATGGAATTAGCTTTGTAAGGAAATTATGAACTATTCAGGCCTTCATCATATTGGTGATATCAGTTTCTAAAGTCAATCTTCTTGTTTTTTTAGAAGCTATCTACAAGTTTAGAAAACAGAACTAGTTAATTAAAACTCACTGCATCCAAAAGTGGCCTGTTGTTAGCAGAAAATGTGTCCATGCTATTTATACTTCACAGAGAAATCATTAAATACAACTCAAAGACAGGGTTGTGTGCGTGTGTGTGTGTTTGTATTGGATTTATGTGACACTCAACTTGTCTGGAAGCCTCTGGGCGGCTTACAAACAGGTTCCCTTAGTTATGTGTGATTCCTTTATTCAGAGGAAATACAGACTAGATTTCATTATCTGCAGTAAAGGAGTTCACATAACCCCAAATTTGGAGATGATTTCTGTGTGGATCTTTTTGTGCATATTATGCATGTTTTAAATGATGACTGGGGCACTGCATATTTTTGTAAAATCTTCTTTTCTGTGGTTTTGTTATTCCCAATTTTGAATGAAACGGAGGAACAATAAGGATAACCTTGTGTAAATTATTATTTTTTTAATCCTGAAAGGAAAATGAGAAAGGAAGGAGAACGGGTAAAAGAAACACTGAGGGTAGATGTCATCTACAAAGAGGGATGTTCTCAGTAGCATTTAGTACTCCAATCACAGCATTTCCTGGAATGTTTGATTAGTTGCATCACTTTGAAGAAGTTCAAAGGCACTATTGCACAGAGAATCTCTCGGTATGAACTCTGTCTCCAAATATCTACATGATGTATTGATGAGATCACTCAAGGGTTCATGGTTTGAATTTGATCACTTGGTTAATAAAACCCATCTCTAGTTTACAACTCATTGAGTGATTCTGAGCAGGTCCTCAATATAGATTAAAAAAACTGGGGTTCAGTCCAGACAAAACAGCGATTCTGCTGCTCAGCAGACAATCTAATACGAGGGCCAGATGCAATATATTTTGGATGGAATAGTTTTAGATTATACTTGTTTTAAGGGGAAGCAAATAAAAATGCCTCTTGCTGTTATCTTTTTCCATTGACCTTCTATTATATTTCACTGAAATATAGAGCCCTAGAAACAATTAGATAACACTACGGTGAGATTTTCTTACAGCATTTCCTCGCAATAATGAATAAAGTATCACAACGTACTTTTGGGTGGGAACAACCAGCATAGTTATGAAAACAATAAAATGCACTGCAGTTCTGTGCTTTAGTTAGTGTACATTAGACTCACTATGATTTCTATAACACTCCCTCCCAACTACAGTACAGATATTATACAGGTCTTGTTAATATACTGTCACAGTTACAGAAAGATGCATGTATGTATGTAAAAATGGTAGTCAAATTTACCTGGTGAATTTAAGTTGCTCTCATAATCTCATTTGGGTGCAAATACTGCCTGCCAATGGCAAGGGATTGAGTGCATGAACTGGTCAAGCAACATGAAGGCTTCCCACAAAACGGGGCCCTGCAGATCTCTCTGAGTTTAACTCAAATAATTCTCACATTGTCTGCTACCTCTAGGGAGAAGTAGCTGAGGAAAACTGTTCTAGATCCATGAAGTACAAACACATCTGCCTTGCAAAGCTCGAATGCTTGCCAATCTTTCCTGAAAGGAATGCTTTTGCTTAAGATTACTTACCTCCACACGTTAAGAGGTCCTGCAGAAGTACCAAATGAACAGGGCAGGAACACCTTGGAGTCCCATCTCCTTTTGCTATACAGAGGTGTGAACATTTCCCATTATCTCGGGAACACGGGTGGTTTGCTTCAAGCAAAGAAAAAGGAGGATAGCAATTAGTTATAGAATTAGGGGGAAATTTCCTAAATCTATTACTACTTAAGTACAGGTAGTGCTTGACTTACAACAGCTCATTTAATGACCATTCAAAGTTATAACAGCAGTGAAAAAAGTGACGTAGGACCGTTTTCAGAGTTACAACCTTTGCAGCATCCCCATAATCATGGGATCAAAATTCAGACGCTTGACAAATGATTCATATTTATGACCGTTGCTGTGTCCCAGGCCATGTGATCTCCTTTGGAGACCTTCTGACAAGCAAAGTCACTGGAGGAAACAGATTCACTTAACAGCTGGGTTACTAACTTATCAACCGCAGTGATTCACTTAACGACTGTGGCAAGAAAGGTCCTAAAATGGGGCAAAAGTCACTTAACAACAGAAATTTTGGACTCCATTGTGGTTGTAAATTGAGGACCACCTGTAATAGTTTGTAAATTCCAAGTTTATTTACAGACACTTTACTATTGCCTCAAATTGCTATATCACAGTTAAACTCTTATGGGATGGCAGGTAGGGGATGGGGGATATAAAGGCAGCAATAGGGCATGGTAAAGAGAAGAGAAAAAAACCTCAAAACACTGCTTTAGATATTAGAGGCGTTCTCAATCAACACTTTTAGAATATTGGTCAATTGTGCCCTTCTTGTTTCATTTTTAGCAACGAAGTGAGGCTCTACCTCACTGAAACAACGAAAGAACTGCAAGCATATCCTCATTACGGCAGCTTAGCTGAGGCATTCACTTAAAATTAACTTCACATCCTCCCCTCTCTAAACTATCTGTTTCCACTCAAACTGTTAATTAGCAATAACTTTAAAAACTATTTGTTTCCTCTGTCTTCCTTTTCCTTTTGAATTGTGGCATTTAAACATGGGGAATAGGGTGGGACATTGTTTTCTGCTTGTATATAATAAATATATTCTATACACTTTACAAATGGTAATAAGTAAATGTTTCCAATATGCATGAAAGAGTAGCTCTTCAAGACCTATTTTAATTTATTTAATTGATATATAGACTGCCTGTCTTCTTCGATAAAGAATGAGTTTAATGAACAATGAAAAAAAGATTGAATTCCCTTTCTATGTTCTCTGAAGACTATATGACTTCTAAATAATTATGCATAAAAGTCAAGCTGCCCAGGATACAAGCTGAAGTAATAACCTTTCTAGAACTGGGCTCAATATTACCTGAGATCAAATTACAGGTACATTCTTAACTCCCAGCAAGCATGGGAAATTTCATGAGGAAAAACATAACAATTTTTTTGCCTACTTGTTCATTCTGATGAAAAACTTAGAAGATTTTCAGAGTTTAGTATATAAACTCATGGTGGCATTAGAATAATCACTGACTTGTAATACGTGTGTGTGCGTGTGTGTGTATGTGTGCGTGCGTACGCGGAGGTGCGTGGTCAACAGTCATTTTTCTTACTTCTGGGGAAATGTGCACAGCCTCTTATAAAAAGGTACCTGCTTGATCATTAAAAGACAAAGGATTAACTTCCTTATTGTGTTTTCTGATACCTAGGACTTTGTTGTTGTAACATAATGCTTGTGGGCAGTGTACAAAGAAGGAAGGAATGATAAATCAGTTTTACCATGTAACAGCCTATTTCTTTTAGAAACAGTAGCCCACACATGTAGGGAGGTTTCATATTGTGACTATCAAATACCAAAAGCAAACAAAACAAGTATCTTCAAAAAAAATCAGAAGATTTCCTCCCAGGGCTGAAGATAGTTTGTTAGTGGAGTTTTGTAGCATTTTGGGCTTACAGAGCAGTGATGCTTAGGAAGGCTGTGGAGAGCAGGGTTTTTTTTTATCCCTTTAAAAAAATAGATGATTTCCAGAGAAAAGTTCTGCTGAGCGAGAACAGCAAAAAAAAAAAAAAAGTCTTCCTATTAACCTATTCTGAAAACCACTCCTTTTGTGAATGATACCCTCATTCACGCAAAAAGCAGATTTTTTGCTAAATGTATTTTTCTGTGGCTGAAGCATGAATTCTGAGATAATGCAATCCACTCTGGATACATCTCCAAATTTAGAGAACTTTGCTCCAATGAACTCTTAGCTAAAGTTGGCGTGTTTGTGGCTTCAGAACCACAGTAAAAGGTTTCTAATTTTAGTTTAACTTTAATTTTAAAAGTTCTTGAACATCCCACTAGGTCTCAGTCAACAGAAAATACATGAGGTAAAATAATCTCATTTAAGATGAACTTCACTCAAGGTTAATGTAAGTTTTAACAGGCCGGCCTATTTTAATTCCTTACACTTATAAGTAAAGTTATAAGATATTAATTAATTCTCTGTGGCACGAATATCCTTCAAGATGTTCATAGTAGCTATTTATTGGAAAAGATTATTTAAATTTTTGCATGTCAGTGCTCACTGCTTTGTAACTAGGGCTAGTTAGATTTCTTTTCTTTTCTCTTACTTCTTGCATTTAATTTTTATTGCACACTACTTCTCACTCTTTTCCTGGTTTTGCCTAATGTTGCTTATCTTGAAAGAGAACAGTAAGTTGAGTATATATGTAGAACAGCAAGTTGAGTATATATGTACATTTGGACTATGTAGTCCTGTTATCATTGATATTTCTGACATTTTGACAGTAGAGACTTTTCAGGAAGCAACCAAAGTCAATTTATTCCTTCTTAAAAAGAGGTTGCTATAATAGAATGTTCTGTTAGACGGGAGACCTGAAAGAATCTGTAGTCAGTTTAGGAACAGGGGTGGGCGTTACTGCCGTTTTGCTCATGCGCACGCTGGATGCACACGGTGCATGCATGGGCAGTTCAATGGAAATTGTTCTGTGCATGCGCAGAACTAAAAAAAATGGCAATGGCAATGACTGGAGAACTGGTTTGGGGGCATGGCCAGCCTGGGTCGCTGCCCGTTTTGCAACCCAGGCCAGCATACCACTACCAGTTTGGCTGAACTGGGCTGAATCGGTAGGAACCCACCTCTGTATTGGATGCAATTCACCCTGAAACTGGAGAGGAAAATAAAAAATTGGAATATTATCTCATATGGTCTGGGCATATCCCACTGTTGCCACTTTGGGGATTGGAATCTATAGTATCATCAGTGAAGTTTTAGTTCAATCACTGACAATGAAAGATACATTTCTGCCATTTGGCTATAGAACAAGCAACAAAATATGCAGACCAGTTGTACACAGGGTACAACTGAAAGATGTATGCATTTATTTACTGGATTTATATTTTGGTGACTCATGTAAACTCATGATAGCTTATAAAAATCTATTATAAAACAATGGCAAACAATATGTAAACAACATATATAAAGCATTTAAAATGCTTTATGGCAGTGACTAATATAAGTTTAGGAATTAGGGCAGATTCAGGTGCAAGAATGAAGACTGCTGAGCAATTTGTTCAAATCCTTTGAGTTATTTCAATTATTATATGTTTATAGACAAGCCTTTCTTATGACTTGTTTCTTTTCTGTCGTTTTGATGAGGAAAGTCAGATCTATATAGTTTTGCTAATTTTGTGTTATATGTAACTTTAAAAAAATAGGTAGATAATATAACCCTAATAAACAAAAATAAGTAAATAGCAGTCAATGACGAGAGAAAGTGGTAGTTGTGCACTATTTTAAAATTGGATCATACTTGAATATTCTTTCCTATTATTCCTATTCTTCATTTTCCAAACCAAAATCAGTCTTGGAATTGCCATTCAGTTGATTTAATTAAAAAGGAAAAAAAGAGAATGTTCTGGAATAAATATTCAACTTTGTTATTCAGCCCTGAAATTGATACAAACTATTTTATTTTATATACAGTGATCAATATCAAATCAAGAATTGTAAAACAAAGGAATTGGGTTTACTAACATTTGACATATGAAGCCCATTTGTTTTAGACATGGCTATTTCTTGATTTCTACTCACTTTTGAAAAACAGTAAATCAGAATGCCTCAGTCAGATGAAATATATTGTTAGATTCACAACGTGAATATGGGTTTGTTTTATTTGCAAGGTACATGAAGTGAACAATATGGTATAATGATAAGGACCTGGATTTGGATTAAGCTTTTGAAAGTTCAAATTCCACTTGATCCTAGATCTCAGAGTATTCAATGCCAAACTTTTTTAGACTCAAATAAAACTTGTCCTTCAGAGTTTAAAATTCCTATTAGAACTCACTCATGAATCTGAGCAGCAAGCTGAGAATAAAAAACGGTAATGTAACAGGATATTGGAGAACATTAAGAATTTAATACTATAATAAACTTACAGAATTCTTCCATATCAATATCTTCAATGGCATGTATACCAGTTAGGTGAGCGATTCGACCTTGTATTCTGGTCCTCTTGTATCCATTGGTTTTCTCCACTCTTTCTATCATCTGCTGCTGCCGATCGATCCAGTAGAGATGATTTCCCAGAACGGTCAAACCCATTGGCTGCAGAATGTTGGAATCTTGTAATGTGACCCGGTTAGCCCCTGAAAGTATAATATAACTTTTGTCAATACAGACTTTCTTTTCTTCTCTTTCTTTTTAAAAAGGAAGGGTTTTTTTTGGGGGGGGGGAGGAAGTAATAATGATTTTTAAAAATTATGATAACTACTACTAGATGGTTGTTTGGCAAAAATTAGCAACTTGATTTTTGTAACTGTTCTATACTCGACAGCCCTTACATGAGTAAAGTAAACACGAAAACAGACTGCAACACCTTATTAAAGGACCAATGAGAAAAGAAGTACAACCAGTTTTGTCTAATCCAGAAAGAGAAGACTATATCCAAGTTACGTAGTTTCTTCTATGGAAGTGGTTTTCAGGTGAAATTATATTCAACGTCTCATAAGAGAAATATTTTATGAGCAATTTTTCCTTAATAATCACATTTCATATATCATTCGAAGTGGAAGTGAATAATAACATTTAGAAAAATGACTACTGTATTCTAACATATATCTAACATTGCACCCCTAACCCTTTAGGGAAAAAACCCCAGGGGTGTTCAAACTTGACAGCATTAAGACTTGTGGACTTCATCTCCCAGAATTCCTCCTCTTGCTCTTCATCTTGATGATGTGCGGACGGGCGGGGGGAGGGAGCTGGAACCGGTTCTAAATGGCACTGTAGATTTGTGGAACCTCTTCTATAGAAGAGGTTAGAACTGGCAGGAACCCACCCCTGAATTATGGCATCATATAAATCTATTTAAATCTAATATATAAAATTAGATATGGTATATAGAGAAGCCTATGATGTGATTACATAGTTATAAGATGGTGTTAAAACAGAAGAAATTGGCTAAAACTGCCAAAAGTGACATATAGAGAATTGCAACAATTCACACCAAGTTTCCAAAACATCAGTGCCGAATTTTACATCTTCTCTATCCAACAGAGAGTCATTATTACCAGGTGTGGGTGTGCTGGCCACCTTGTGGGTAGATGCATCTATAAGACAGTACTGCCAAACCTACAGTTTCTTCGATAGTTGCCTCTGCCCAATCTTTTACCAATCACTAAGAAAAGGGAGGGTGGCAGAGAAAAGGGGCTACCAAGATATCATTACAAAGATTTTGTAAAGGAATAATAAATAATGTTTGGTATCAAGTCCTATTTTTCTCTTATGTTAACACTCCTCACTGCCCACCCACTCCTGATGGAGTTTATATTAGGGGCAGCTAAAATTAATCTGACAGTTTTATCCATCTGTTCAGGAAAAAACTGAAAACAGGCCTCCTCCATGATGGTTAGTTTTCCTTGGTGAGACAGAGGAAGTTTACAACTAACTTAAAACAACATCAACATTGTGATTTCTTGTTTCTTATATCAGAAAAAAAAAAGGTTTGCGTTTCATGACAGAAGATTGCTGCCATAAGAGCCATTCTTCAGCAAATGGGCATTTGTTCTCCAACTCACTGGCTGCTGCTTCACATGATTTGGAGAACTGGTGAAATTTTCTAATCTGAGAATGAGAGGAGGGGACATTTGTCCCCTTATGTGATACACATCTTCGTATTAAATTACAGTAGAAGCACTGGTGGGATTCAGCCGGTTCGTACTGGTTCATGCAAACTGGTTATTAAATTACGCACCCCACTATCAAAGTGGATCCTGGGTGCAATGGAAATAGACAATGGAATAGCCAACGCGATGGAAGGAGAAAGCCACTATCCCTCTTTCTTCTCCCTGCTCCCCCTCCTTCCCTCGTGCTGGCTGCTCCCTTGTCTGTTTCTCCACTGCAGCGCAGAGGCCAGGATCCACTTTGATAGTGTGGGGGGTGGTAGTAATAATTTGCCTGGCCAAACTAACCCCGCAGTCTCCCCTACATTGGGCCCAGCTTCGATTGTGCAGCCAACTTAATTCCTCGCTCCTCTCACTTTTGCCCGGAGACTGACCAACACCCCCTGCATGCAGCTCCATGGAGGATCCCTCCCCCCAATTCTTCACCTTCCCGCACGAGCGCTCAGGAGCATCAAATTCTTGTCTCTATGGTAACCCCCCTTCCTATTTCCTCAGAAACCTTGCCTCTTAAAGAAGAAGTGTCCAGAAGGCTAAAACAGCAGCAAGACCAACATGCAGGCAAGAGCTCAGAAACAGCCTTTTGGCAAAGGTTGGAAATTTAACAACTGGTTCGCCCATGATCAGGTTAGCTGTCATGGGAGGCTCATCCCCCATGTGCAGCACAGCTGGAGGTCAGGGATGGGTCACGTCCCCCATGGTGGCCAACCTGATCCTGGGTGAACTGGTTGTTAAGTTATTTGAATCCCACCACTGATTAAAGAAAGCAAAAGAGCCAGGGTGAGGGCTGTGGCTAAGGTGGTAGAGGTCTATTCAATCGCTACTTTCACTGGGTGACTTTCAGACAGAAACTCTTTCTTAACCTGCTTCAAATTATAAATTAGCTGGGGGGGGGGAGAATGAAGGAGAAACTGCTTTGTACAATATCCTGAATTCTTAAAGGGAAGATGGGATATAAATATTAACTACACCACTGACAGTTATTGAAAATGCCCTAGAAAAATAGGACATAATCTACTACTTTAAAAGTATAACCAATTTTGTATTTCACGCAAAAATAGTAATGGACAATCTATTTGCAGCACTAGAATTTTAATGTTAATTTATGAACAAACAAAATGTAGCACTCTGAAGAATCATAATATGTGATGCATATTGCCTACTTAATAATGCTAAAATTTTCTTTTATCCTAGTTATCTTTCTTCTTTTCACTATACCAAAAGGGTCCTGCAGTTTTAGGGGTTTTGTTTTGTTGTCTTTTTATCCTTGCTTTTTTCTGTTTTTAAAATATGCTTTTAGCAGAATTATTAAAATCTATATTGACATAAAATACAAATATGTTAATCTTTTTCTAGTACAGCTATACTCCAAAATTCTATTATAGTAATGTTAAACTTTCCTCTCCTGAGCATAGATTCATATTCCTCTAAAGTCCTTCTGGCCCTATTAATATAATATATACATTATTATCTACTTTATAGACTGGTTGGCTCCACCAGGACTCTGGGTAATATACAGAATAAAACAATTAAAACATTACAATCAGAGGCTATTTCCAAAGCAAGTGTCCAAAAAAAGTAATACAATAATTTCATATGCATATACATACATATACATACATACATACATACATACATACATAAATACAATACAATACAATATAATAGTAGAGTTGGAAGGGACCTTGGAGGTCTTCTAGTCCAACCCCCTGCCTAGGCAGGAAACCCTATACAGTTTCAGACAAATAGCTATACATACATACATACATACATACATACATACATACATACATACATACACACACACACACACACACACCAGAACAGGTTATCACTATCCAAAACATTCATATTCTGTAATGATACTTGGAGCAAATAATTAAAAATGTAATGAACTAATTATAACCAAGGAGAAGAGTAAAAGGTGGAAAGTTACAAAGAAAATAAAAGAGGAGAATAAGTATAACCCCCCCAGAAACCCTACTTTAGAGAAAAATCCATTCAGCATTCAGTTACAGAATTATCCAAGAATACTGAACTGGTTACTAGCTTGTGCAGTTCACCAAAAGGTTCAATGGTTTGAATGGGTAACACGGGACACTCAGGACATTTTATACAAAAAAGAGAACACAACACACCTGATAAGTCACAACTTTCAATTCGTTTGAGATCAGCATCCACCCAAAAGAGCTTCCCAAGCTTATTGTCAATCACTAGTGCAACAGGTCGAAGCAAACCAGTGGTGAAGAGCACTTCTCGTTCTGTTCCATCTAAGGCTGCACGTTCAATCTTTGGGGCTCGCTCTTGCATGTTAGTGAAATACATGTACCTGACAACATATAAGAACAACGGAATTCTCAATATCAGGCAGACAAACATCATGTATAATTATATTCTCTGCCATTTTCTGAAGTTATTTTCTGAGGTTGAACTTCCTTTCTCAGTTTCTAGGGCAGATTAACTACGATCTTGTTTTGTACTGAAGGGAGATTCCAATATGGAATCTTTCTTGCTTGTAAATAAATTTACAGCTGGAAAAGGGATATCTGAAATATACCGTCCACTCGCTCCCAAGCCACATTCCCCCGACGGACATGGTACAGTTGGTCAAATAAAGCCAAAAGGATTGAGACTAGAAGCCTGTAGGCATGGCATCTCATCCTTCCCCATCCCATCATCGCCCCAATATCCTCACAACTGCTCTGGACCACCCTCTGAGGTAGATGTGTGGGGAGAGATGAAATTGCTGTCCTCATTTATCTATATTTATTTATTTTTATGATTTCTCTAGGAACTCAAGATTATAAAAATCCTTTCTGTGGATGGATATGTTATCAAGATTTTTTTTCCTATTATACATTCAAAAGTTTCAACAATAAAAATAAATGCATTATTCCCAGAGACAAGAGTTTAATTAATCCCAGAGAATTCTTAGGTAGCTTTTGGTTTATTAAGTTAAAGGAGGTTAGAACAGCCTTGGTGGTCTAGAAATTGGCTTAAAGTATCCCAAGATAACAAGCAAAATAAATGTCTATATCCTATAATGTAGCATGGGCAGCCTCCATGGAACACTTTGCAACATTCAATGCAATATAACTTCTTAGAACTTGAGAATATTCTCACCCTCGTTCTGCATTTACGACTATGGCCCTGGGCTTGTCATGATCTCCCCGTAAGACAATTCCAATCTGCTCCCCATTAAGTCTGTGGACATTGATTGTATTTGTAGCTTCACAGGTCCAGTACAAAGTATGGCTGAAAATATCAATGCTCAGGTCATGTGGCTGCTTTTCTGGATTTTGGCTTTGGTTGCGAATATTCATGACTGTGAAAGGCTACAAGGAAAAGAAAAATAAGAACAAAATAGGTAAGATTATTTGATGTCACAGTATACAGAAAAATTGTTTAAAACCAAATAATAATTAGTAATAAATAAAACCAAATAGTAATAATTCCATATAACAATCCCTCTGAGCTCAATTACTTTTAACCCTAAGTAAGTGGTTACTGGATTGTAAATTCAGTCTACCAATTCAATAAAGGTAATAATTCACAAAAACATAGTCAAAAAAACCCCATAGCTTATTTTTTCTTCACTCAGTATTTTACCAGACTTTGATAGGAACTATTCCTTCTGATCAACAAATCCTCCACTTTTTAAAACTGTACTATCAGTAGCTGTTTTTATGTGCATACAGGATGTATAAAAAAAAAATCCTGCCTACTGAGGGAACGAAACAAATTGTTAAAAGAAAGAACTGAAACATTTAAGGCAAGAGCTAATACATTCATAATTTGCTTTTTAAACTATCTACTTTTAACTTTAAGAATTAAAACTATTTTCAAAGTGGATTTTAAAAAGGTGATAGAAAAGAACTGATGGCTATTTTGAATGTGTATTTGAAATGTAGAATTAAAAATGACATGTCACAAGAGTGATATGGAAAATATATAACACAAATATGTTTACATATGAAACCAGCTGATATCTTAATAATTAAATAATAAGAATGAAAAGGGACATACAGATAACAAATCAGAAGAGTCTGATTTGTGTTATCTTGGATTTACAAAAAAATAACATGTTACACTTATTAAAAATGTTTCTGAGGAGAAAGGGGTAATAGAAAAACTTTTGGGACACTATTTAAAAGAATGAAAGGTCAAGATTCTTAAAAGCAAAGGAAAGGAATATAAAGTTGGCTTTTGATCAAACATTTGATCAATGTTACAATATAAGTGTTGTTGTTCCTGAAAAGTTGTTAAAATTGTTTGTTCTTGTCTTTATTATGGGGAAAGTAATTATTTCTTTTCTACTATTTTTTCTCTTTCTATTTCCTTTTTTTCTGGTACCTTTTTCTTTTTATATTTTCCTTAGGTTGTATTAATTTTTTTATCTTTGTATCTGTAAATTTTTATAAAAATTATTGTAAAAAATAGTGCTTGGGAAATTCCAGGGCTGTAAAGACAGCAATTGCAAGCTATTTACTGTATGTATTACTGTAAGGAAATCTACATGTTTATGCAGTCACCAAGCGGCAAGCTTGCTTTTTTTCTACGTGATTTCAGGAAAAAACAACTGAGAAATATCTGATTATTAATATTAATATTCAAAACCACTAATTAACAGAGACTGAATATGAAATACCCCAATCATCAATATCACTGCAAATCTGGATACTAAAAATGTCGCAAGGAGGTATTCTTCAAACAGTGAAACTCTTTTGCTTCTACAGAACAACAGACTGCATTGTAGCAAGTAGTCACCAATGTAATTTGCACCTAAGAAGAACACTAATGGGAAACAATTAGGCAATTAACGCCTAGCAAATATTCTTCAAAGAGCAGGCCTGACACTAGACAGCCCCTCCTTGGTACAAACAAGATTTCATTATCTGGTAGAAAATATTACATAAAAAAATTATCAAATTAGCCCAGATGGTCCTTTCCTATTCTCCCCCCCCAATTCTCATTTTTATAGAACACAAACTAGTGAAAATACATTCTTGGATGTACGAGAAAGAAAACGCACATTGAACATCCAAGTATTTTCCATAGAAAAAGAACTTTACTGCAGCTTGCCAAGAAAGAAATAATAAAGGGGCTCCATTAGCAACAGCTAAAATATGACAGTATAAATAGAAGGTGCTTTGATTGAAGAGGGCCCTTTCCCCCTCTTTCTATTCCTTCAGAAATGTTCTAGTTTGGAATTTGCAGCCTTCTATCATATATATATATGGCTTCTTTTCAGTTTAAATCCTGTAAAGGAAGTCTTGTTTTGATAGGACACTGCAGAAAAAAGGCTCCCAAGCTCCATTTTCACTGGCAGAGGGTTGCAGGAGGCGGTGGCAGCCGAAAACAGAGCTCAGGAGACCGTTTTCACTGGCAGAAGCACTGTGGGTCAGTCCTTTGCTGTTTCTAGGGCAGCCCCGTGGGCCAGATCTAAATACCCTGTGGGCCAGCTCTGGCTCCCGGGGCCTTGAGTTCGACACCCCTGCTGTATGCTATCAGTTTAGGCACATTTACAAGATAAAAATACTTGCCTGGCTGCCGTCATCTTTTGCCCTTTTAATAATGTTTTGGCGTCCATCTACCCAGTAGATGAATGCATCAAGTGGATCATAATCAATGGCTTTAACATTTCTTAGGCCATGGATGGGAAGAATGATATCTGGACTCTGCTGATCATCTGGTATCATCCTACTTATTGCAGACCTCTGACTGAATAGCAAGAAGCTGCTGGGTGCTAAAGGTAGAGAAAAAGTGAACACAATCCAAATAACAATATTGGTAAAATTCTTTTGGAAAGTAAATACACATATGCAAAAATATCAAAATATAAATCCTTCTATGTCCATATTTTTGCTATTACTGTTATTGGTCACAGAATGACATGATTTTAATCCCATCTTCAAAGAAAACATCAGAATGATTTGCCAAAAAGTCTGATATATTTCACATTACCAGACTTGGGATAAAATGACACCTATGATCTTCAGTCCAGTCCAGGAGCCTAACTCATGCAAGATTTATTTAAAAGTCTGCTCTGCCTCACTTTCCCAGGGATCCTCTTTTGATTTAAGCAATGCCAGGTCCAGGTTTTTTTTAAAGGCCCTCTTGGGTAGGATGCCCACAACTTCTACCAATCTCATTTGTTGAATCTGAATCATTAAAGAGAGATCCAACCTAGAACTAAGGATAAATTTTCTAACAATGAGAACAATTTATCAGTAGAACGTCTTGCCTCCAGAAATGGTGCATGCTCAAGCATTGGAGGTTTTCAAGAAGAAATTGGACAAACATCTAGAATGATATACAGTCTCCTGCTCACACAGGGGTTTGGACTAGAAGACCTCCAAGGTCCCTTCCAACTTTGTTATTCTATGTTGTTCATTGCTGCTGCCATATACATGTGGGGGAATCCAGCTGTTGCCAAATTATAAGAAAGGCTCCTATCTCTCTCAGTGCTTAGTTGCATAGAAGGGACATATGCATAAAGAATGACAGCAAGAAGCAGCAGTCTACCCAAGGAGTACTGGCCAACACTGGGTTTTGTTATAAGAAAGGGCTCAGCAACTGCCAACTTGCCATCCAAGCCAACTGTATAGGACAGTGATGGTGAAACCTTTTGGCACCAAGTGCCCAAATCGGGACATGTGTGCATGTGTGCGCTCCAGAGCACTGGAAACCCGAAGACCAGCTGGACAGCACAAACATGCCTGGTTTTTGGGCCGGTTTTTGCAGCCATTTCTCTACACTCTGGCACCCGCAGACCAGCTGGCCAGTGGACATGTGCACGCCAGAAAGCAGAAGAGCAGCTGGGGACGACACGTGTGTTCACAGAGAGGGCTCTGCATGCCATGTCTGGCACGTGGCATGTGACTGGTTTGTCATCACAGGTATAAGAAGTAAATGCTGCTGACATTTTCTGCAAAAATGTCCAGCTTCTTTTCAGTGTCGAATAACAACGTTAAATAGTACTCTTCTTACTGACAAGCACTACCCCAAGAAATAGCAAATCCTACCATTATTACTTTCATCAACTACACTTTTAAAATAATTTCATTGCTTCAATTTAGATCCATTAAAAATAAATTTAGAATTCCTTTCATTTAATGTTTTAACCAAACTTTCTCTCTCCCTTCTCCTCCCTGAGAAGCAAAGCTGGTGTTGCTGTAAATCACAAAGGCAGTTTTTTTTTTTTTAGAAAACTCTGAAATGGACAACTGTTGGCAATCACTCTTTATGCTTATTTTCCAATACTGTTTGGATCTAGAATTGTGCTGAGTTTTAGCCAGTTGCTTTAATGATAGGTTTGTTGTTACTTTTATTTTTTTGTGTTGTTTGTTAACCGATACCTGAATTTCTCTTCTGGTGGAATACAAGATAATGATTTTCGTATAAATGAAAATTAAAGCATTTATCGGGAGAGATGCAGATATCTATATATACAAGCCATAAGTATCTAGTGTGCTAGGAGGACATGTGGATTTAGTAAAAATTATTCTTCAAGTTTCATTTTTAACGCTACTCATTTCTACTTCTTTTCATTGCCACCCACTAGGCTCAACCCTGGACTGAGCAACATGACAAAATTGCCAGAAGCTGCTTCAATGCCAGGAGAAAAGAATTAGCCCTTTCTTTTCATCTGGAGGGTTGCAGGATTAAAAAAACCCACTCAACCAGGTTTCAGGTATCAGAAACAAATGGGCTGGCAAGATGCCCTGGAACAGGAACTCTGCGGTTCCTTTGTGAAACCTCTCCTCTTTTAAGTTCTGTTGCAGAATCCTTGACATTCCTCCCATTCTACCCAGGGGTTACTGGAACCAAAACTCTATTTTGATGGAGGAAGGCCTGGAACTAACAGAAGAAGAGCAAGTGCACACTCCCAAGAATACTATGTTCTTTAGCTGCTACTCGGCTTCTGGCAAGAAGAGTTGTGAATCACTCCTACAGTCCATTCCAGCTGTCTGTCCTTCCCACACAGATGTCAAAACCTTGCCTTCCTGGAAGTGTTGGGACTATAACTTTCATGATCTCAACCAGCACATCCTTGATGAGAGCTGTAATCCAACCTATTTAGAGAATACCAAGTTGGGATTGGTAGAGAACTGAAAATATTTAGAGAGCTGCAAAATATACATACAACTGCAGTTACGGGTCTTGGGATCCAAGGTGTAGTGCGATGCACAGCCACATCTATAGCCATTGGGTATGGCCAGGCACAACTGCCCACAGTGCCCATTATTTTGCGCACACTCGTTGAGACCATCCTGTCGTGATGAATGGAAAACTAATATGTCCATCACAAAGTCCAGACGATTCTGAATAATTGTTCGATTCCTCCCATTTGTTTTGTCGGCTCTTTCTATACTGTGGAGGTTCCAATCTGTCCAGTAGATGAAGTCACTGTACTGAGTTAGCCCAAAGGGGTGAGGTAGATCATCTGCTATTATTTCCCTCTCTTGCCCTGAAAGAAAAAAAAAACCATATGTTGTTAATCAACACAGAGATTCAAACTATGGTAGCCAAAAGGAGATGGTTGGATGAATTAACTCCAATTTTTATCAGTGATGTTTAATTATCAACTAATATAGGTCATCTATCTCTGCCATTTGCTATTCCTTTCCCCTTTTTTGAAAGAAGCATATAAAGCAGTACTGCCTGTCAGAGTACATTGAAAATAATTGCCCTGGACACTTATGACATCCCATGGTCAAACACAATACCTTCGTTAATGTTATTTATAGTCTCAGACCAATTTAAAAAACAATGGAATGTAGGATGTTCTCTTGATCATTCATTCATTTTCCATAAGTATTCATCTCAGACTAATGGATGGTTGACAATCATAAAAACAATTACAATATAATTCAAAATTTAATATATATGGCAGCTAAGAAACAAAGCTATCAGTGATGAAAGCTTTAATTCTATAAAGAACCAGAAACAAAACGGTACAGTTTGGGATGTACCTTTATTTAACTTATTATGTCTTAGGAGAAAACTCTCAATTAAGTACTGACTATTTTCTGCTGCAAAGCTTTATCGAGGAAAATATATGATGGTACATTAAAAAATAGAGCTGTGCACTGCTTCAGATTTGATTCTAATCAGTGCTTTAGGGCATTCAATTCCTTAAACCAAGTGAGTATTTTCCCATGCTTCCATAGCAAATTTCCAAACAGATCATTAGCATGATATGTGTGAAGGCTGCCACCATTGTCATCAATGTTTGAACTAAATGATATCTACACTTCTAGAAAACATGATCTGATGGTGAAAGGCTTTCTCGTGATATTTTTTAGTAAAAAAAGAAAAGAAAAAAAAAGGAATGCTAGACAAGCTTATGAGATATAACTACAATCAGGCTATATCTATTTCCTGCTGACTGTAAGAGCATAATATCTAAAATGATAATGTAATAGGTATGTACATGGTACATATACATGCACATACGCATTAGGCCTGTGCAGAAATTTGTTTGAAGGACAAAAGAGGGGCATGCTCTGGGCACCTTTTAGGGGCATCTTCAACTAAGCAATTCATTTCCCAGTACCTCTTGTCAGCTGCAGAAAAATAACTGCACAAACCTAAGAAAAGATACAACTGTTTTAAGATAATCCTTAGCACCATAAAGATGCTATATCTGCATCCATGTGTGACCCAACTAATATACCTGTACATGTTTGTTTATTTTGGTGTTTGTTAATTACAGCCCCCTTCTCCCTCCCTACACAATTTGGTAATTATAGGGAGATTCAGGTTATTAATTCACACTGGAAGAGATCTCAGGTGGCTTAGCATTGCAATAGTTGGAACTCCTAATGCAATCAGCTCTTCTGAAGCAAGAGATGGGAAACGTGCCAGATAGATGTTTTTGTCCATTTTATTGTTCATAATCATAATTTGGACCTGGGTCTCTAAAACTTTCCAACTACTTTTGTTAATACACTCTGGTTTGTTGTTGTTTAATTACTCTTCCAAAGTTTTGGAACAAAGTACAAGGAATGAGAAATCCTATTCAGAACTTTTGAGTAAGACCATGTTTTGGATGCTACTTAAAACAAAAAGGCTGCTATACTTTGCTCTCATGGGATCAGTTGATATGTTTAAGTTCCTTTGTCTTAAAGATCAAAATAAATAAATTCAGGATCTTTCTGCAGCATGACATACCACCCATATCTTTCTTTACTTATTTGTATATCACTTCTTCTATATTCTAGATATTGGCAAATTACCTAGCATATTGGATGACTCAATCATGCTCGTGTCCAGATCAGTCCAATAAACTCTTTGATCCTTGTAATCAATGGTAAGATCGTTGGCACGTCCCACCTTATCCACCAGCATGATGCTATTTGTTCCATCCATGTATGCTCGAACTATTTTGGGTTTTCCTCCCCACTCTGTCCAGTACATATATCTGTAATGAAACAAACATTGGAATGATTCAATATTTAATTTATAGCAGAGCAATTGCTTGGCTTGTAGGTTGCTCTATGAGTTCTCAGAAATGAAAAAAAATAATATATACTGTTTCAAATCAATTTACATTGGCTATTTGCACTTTATTTGGGGAAGGCATAGGTCTCCCAGGGATCAAGGGTGCATTCTGAGTGGTATGAGTCTTGGATGATTTGGGGATAGTCACCCCATTTGTATACCAGGACTTTTAAGGCGAGAAAATGGTGTCTCTAAGATAAGGTTTATTGTATCCACTGCAACACTTAAAGTAACTCAAAGTTCAACTTGCAAAATGGGACAAATATAAAAACTGTTTTTTTGGAATACCTGCATAGTGCAGCGTGCACTTGCCTACCCCTACTCTAGAACCATGCAAGAGAAGTGGAGGCATGGTCCTCCCATTGGCTACATAACTCACAATTAACGTTCTCCATTAAGGGCAGTTCTCCCACAGGAGTTGTTACTTCTCCTTTCCTATACCGCTGGTTCTCACTTACTATCTCATTTAGTGGCTTTCTGAAGTTATGACAGTGTAAAGAAAACAGCTTTGCAATCAATCCTTGCATTTACAACCTTGAGTGTCCTGGCTGAGAGAAAATCAAATTAAAATGTTTGCCCTACTTAATACACATACCACGGTGATAGAGAAGTCTTTCCTTCTGCACCAAAATTGGGCACAAAGTTCAAAGTCATGGACAAGGGGGAACCGCAGCCCCTTGCCCCACTGCAGTAGAAATGGAAGTCACAACAGGGCAGAAAAGATGCAATTCCATAAACTTTGAGACTGTGTTTTAATATCCATACTTTGAGGAACACATTTGCAATTAAACTAATCAACAATTTTTTCCCCTTACCCTTTTGCTGGATCAAGAGCCAATGACCTTGGATTATCCAAATCTTTCCACACAAGAACTTGCCGGAATAGCCCATCCAACCGGGCCACTTCGATCCTATTGGTTCCAGTATCTGCCCAATAGAGATTCTTTCCCATCCAATCTACAGCCATGCCTTCAGGGTAATCTAACCCAAACTCAATCACATGTTCCAGTCCACTTCCATTCATAAAGGCTCGGCTTATTGTCTGCAAAACCATTTTAAAAAATGACAGGAATTTCAGAATATAAAACAATTTAAGCAATTAATGGATGAGTGCAAAGTATTATACAAGACAGGGCTCCTTCAAGGATGTGTTTTATTTTGTAAGATTTAAACGACAAAATATTTAGAACCAAAATGTTGTTCTGGAAGGAGTCCATTAGAACAGCTGGTTAACAAAGCAAACGTTTCAGTTAAGATACCATGAATACCTTTAAGCTAATATCTGTCCAGTAGATTCTGTTGTCAGATACATCAAAATCTAGAGCAGAAGCTTCTTTCACACCCGTAAGAGGAATGGCAACATCATTGTTGCTGGCTCCAAGAGAAATCCTATGAACAGCTGCCCTGCTGGTGAAGACAAGGAAAGCTTCTGGGATGATGCAGGTCCTCATATCACTAAGTAACTCCAGTCCAATTGGACAGGCACATCTGCACTCCTGGGGTGTGAAGAAGCACAGGTGGCTGCAGCCGCCATTATTCTCAGCACACGGATTTGTCCCTAAAAAGAAAAACAGTTCTCTGAAGGAAAAGAAAAGCTTGGCTAGGACAGGATTTAGGTTTTAAAGCATAGGCCCTTCTACGTTCAAAACAGCTCAAGATAAACTCTGCCCCATGTCTTCTAGAATCATCTAACTGAAGGAAACTGGGTTAAAAGCTTTCCTCCATTTATTATTTATCTCAAATCTTGAAGAAGATTTGAAAGTCCTGGGCTGAAAATTCACTTTAAGGAAATTAAAGTTCAGCCAATATCCCTTATATCATCAATGCATTGCAGTCTCAGTCCCTTATCTCCAATATTGACAACATTAATTTATCTTACAGTTTGTTGAATTAATATGTATTTTACAATATGGAAAAATATGCCCATCACTATCAATTAAGAGTCAACACAATTTCCAAACCCAACCAACAGCACTAAGAAGCAGTGGGGATATACTACATATCACATGCAACCAATTTCAGTTTTCTGTTAAACTGTACCGGTAAGTATATTTCTGTTTCTAGTTGGACCTATTCATTGGAGTCTTATTAGATAACCTCCTATAACTTTCCCAACAGCCCAACATACCTTTTCCATCAAAAGTATAATTAATAATTATTGGCTCACTTTATGAACACGATAATTCCAAATATGACAAAGATAGTAAACCAATTTCTAAAATTAAATGTATAGAGTTTTCCAACAGGCAGCAAACATGACTCAGGAAGATATGACAAGCAGTTGTAATAACGATTCAGCAACTGGATGATGAACAGATGCTAGCTGCATGGGTAACATATATTTTGGAGAGTGAAAATGTGTGAAACTCAACAAGATTTCATGGGATTGAGTGAAAATGTATCTTAATAATAAGAGCTAATAATTTGGCATTATGATAATGGGTGCTTTTGTTGCAGTTTCAAAGAAAAGGTTATTGAAAAGAATCACAAAATTTCAATTAAACACAATTTATTTTAAAGGCAAATTTCATTTAACATTAAAAAAAAGAGTAAAACATTCCTTCTTTTCACAATAAACTTTTGGAATATCATGAATTTCTTTGGGCACTTAAGTGTTAAAACTGTGGAGACCCCTAAGTGTTGTCTATGTACGAGTAATAAATTCCCAACTTTTGCACTATTTTGACTTCAGCTCACCCCAGATGCTTGTTGTCTGGGAATAGCAGCCAATAAATATTTCTAGAAAATGTTCCCTGTGTCAGTATGGTTAAACATTGCTATGAGGAAATGTTAAAAAGCTTGAGTGAATCTTACAGAACACAGTGAGATGAATTAAAGGATAGAGATGTATCTAAAGCCCCAATTAGGGAAATTTAATGGATGCACATATATATAAATCAGGAACCAAGCTTTCATGTTTATATATTCATTTATTCATTCATTCTCTCTCTCTCTCTCTCTCTCTCTCTCTCTCTCTCTCTCTCTCTCTCTCTCTCTCTCTCTCTCACACACACACACACACACACACTGTAAATATGTGTGTAAAAGATAGTTATTTTCAGTATGATCCTTCTATCTGCAGACATGAAGAATATTAATGGCTGCTCTCTTTATATACCTCCATACTTAAACTAAAAGCTTCTCTGGACATAAACATAGGTCAAAACAGCATAATGGGATTGGTAGCTAATAATGTGTGCCTTTTATAACAGAAGGTATTGCCTAGAGGATATTTTGTAGTCCAACTGATGCATCCCTGTAATCATACTTATTTCTCATTTGTAAGAATACATGATAAATTATTCATGTTTACCTCATAAAATGACCTAGGTAGCATGAAAAAGAAACAAAATAGAAATACATCAGCACTATTCAAACCAGGTGGCTGTATTCCCATTACAGCATTTCTCCAACCATTTTGGAGTTCCCCAGTCCCTTAGAGAATGGATGCACTGCAAAGATGAAAGAGGATCATGCCAATAATTAAGCCTCTTCAACACAATATCCAAATCTCACACACAAGGCCGTGAGTCCATTGGTTATACCTTTCCCCCCATCACTGTCATGAAATACTCTTGGCAGTTGAAATAACATGCAGGTGCAACCCAGATCTAACAGGAGAACATGAAGAGGAGACCGGTCACTCTCATCCTCATCAACCAATGGGTTCAAAGTTACTTCACCAAATAAGGAAGAGATGACTGAGAACAACTGGCGTGCAAGTTCTCAGACCCCTTTACCTATCAGAGAGTGAATCTGCAAGAAGGATCCCAATTTTTATAGTTAATCTTAACACTGGTTACACTTCCTATTAAGCAACTCTTCACTGCAAACATGAGCAGTGGAGCACGGTCCAAACCACTGGGTAATGCCCTCACTTACCCTCTGCTCTGGTGACACTTGTTGCTTTAAGACCCATCAAGTCTGGCAACTGATCAATGATAATGTCCCGACTTGCCCCCTTCTTGTGAACCCTTTCAATACTTCGTCTCTGCCAATCTGTCCAGTAGATATATTCACCAAGTAAAGTAAATCCAAATATATGAGGAAGTTTATCTTCTACGAGTGTTTTTCTCATTGTTCCATCAAGGCTTATTACCTGTAAAATATAAATATATGTATATATAGTTCAGTTACAGTAAACAAGCAAAAATAAAATTCTGTATGAAAAATTTTTCTTCATGGAGTTGATTAAGAGATAAATCTAATTTATCATTTAAGTTAGATATCTAGCTCAGTGGTAAATTATGAGTGCTGGGTGTTGTTGTTTTTTTGTATGACATTCAAGGTTGATTGGAACATCAGATTCAGCAATAGATATCCCTGCAAAACTGCTTATTTTTAACATGAGACCAGTATTGCAATCTGTTTCAAACACAGGAACCAAAACAAAAATATTTCTAGTTTTCCTTAATTCTAATAGCCAGCTATTATTATATACTTTATTCATTAAACATGAAACTCAGTCAACTGAACATTCAAAAGTGCATCGCAAATACCATTGCCTGGTGCTAATGGTTGATACGGGTTGCTACCAGTGTCCTAGGTATCAATCAAGTACCTTCGATGATAACAACCATGATGATTAACCACATGAGAATGAGAAACTTGTAAATTCATTCATAAGAAGGCAATTATTATAAATTGTAATAAAGCCGTAGCCAATTTTAATTCTCAACTATTGATCTTGAAGTGCAGAAGCCTGTAGGACTTAGCCAACTTTCACTGATCTTGAAAATCATAAGCATGGGTCCTACCTAGAAGATCATCAGGGATTATTAGCGCTATAGACCAGATTGATTTTAAAAAAAATAATCCTGAAAGATGGTCCTGGCAAAAATTTGCACTACAAATAAAAATACTACATAGATACAGTCCAACTATATTTGGTGAAAAATTGATTTTATTTACTCGTATTAAAATAAAAATAATTCAATCTCTATTATTCCTCCTATCTACAATAATATTATCAAACCTTCGCAGCTAATTAGATCTGTTCCTAACACTGTGCAACCTCTCCCTTAAGAACTGAATATTTGGATTTGAGCGAACATTTCAATCTACTCTTCAGAAATAATCCAAATTAATCCTATATTGTTGATACATATCACTCATGCTATTCTCATTTGAGATAAGCAAAATACAGAAATGAAGTAAGAAATAGTAAGCTAAGGAATTTAAAACATAACTTTAAGAAAGGGAAATATAGCTAAATCTATGCTGATGAATATTCTTGAACATCCAGGTAAAGTTGTCCGAAAGTTAGTCAATAAATCCAGTTGCCATGACTTAACCTTCAGACAACTTTAACTGGCTGGAATTTTCGTCGATATATTGCAAAGCACTTTGGAGAGGAAACTCCTGAGATTGGTGCAGGAGGAGGTGGAACACCCTGCCTAACTAACTTGTTCTGACTGAAGCTACTTAGATGAGCAGTGGAAAATTCTCAAACTAACAGGGAAAAAAATCCAGTTGTCAAGACTCAACCTTCAGACATTAGTTTATATTCATTAGACTTTCAGTTATTGTGAACCATCCTTGGTTCCACAATATCTGTATATTGTTTCTGTTTCTCAGGATCTCATTAACTCCACCCAATCATCTCTGTTTTGGTGGTTGCACTCATTTTCTTGTGACAAGGAAATCGATATAGGTCCATAAGTTATTATATCTCCTAAGTATTCAAGCACCAGTGAGATCTAGTCCTATAATAGTCAGAGGTGGAATTGTATCCTGAATTAGTATATATTATTAACTCATTTTGAATGCACACAAACTTGTATATTTAGATGTATACACACAGTTCAACTACCTTCTTTTGACAATGTTGTCAAAAGGAAACGGTAAGGAAACTTAACTATATTTGAGTAGTCATTTGAAATTCACACACAAAATTCATCCTTTGCTGTTTTTTCCCCAGAATAGGGGGGGGGGATTAACTAGTATTTCCCCTACACACACACACACACACACTTTACATCCTTCTCTTTACCCTATAAATTCCCACACAATCTGCTCTCCAACGTGTATAGAATGCATTGAGAGCAGAATATTTACCAGCTGCGGAGGCAACTGTGAACCACAACAGATTTACAAAACAAGAAACTTCAGTCTCTGCTTCTTTGTAATTATGTTAATAAACCACAAACCTAACCAAAACAAATATCTACTACATCCATTTCCTTTTGCATGGGGTCGAAGAAAAATTTTAACAGAAGCTTTTCTAAAATTTTGACAAGTGAGACTTGGTCTGGTGCAATTTAAAAACACGGTCTGAAATTAAGCTACAATTATTTTAGCACTAGCTTCTCAGATATCCCAAACAGATTTCAACCCTGGGGACTTCTCCAAATCAAGCTCTAATTCGTTATGAAAGTTTTCCTTCTGTCAAAGTATGTTAATATCTACTGCATGTGCACTAATGCGTGGCTTGGCTTTTTTCCACATCACCCAAGGGTCAGGCTTATAAGCATGAAGCAGCCTTAGGGCTGCAAGGCAGCAGTAAGGTGGAAAACTGCCTTGTTAAAGACGTTAAAATCCCTGACAAATCATAGATCAAGGCAAGTTTTCCTTTATCAAAAGGCTGGGTAACTTTCCCAAGAAAATAAAATGTGGAGAACTGGTCAATATTATGCAACTCTTTGAAAAGTGTGGTACAGGAAGTTATCGAATTGCAGTCACAATTGAGCCCAACATTTCCATTGCTAAGCGAGACAGTTGTTAAGTGAATTTTGCTCGTCAGAAGGTTGAAAAAGGTGGTCACATAACCCCAGGAGACTATAACGGTCATAAATACATGCCAATTGCCAAGCATACAATTTTTGATGACATGACCATGGGGATGTTGTAATGGTCATGAAAAACAGTTGTAAGTTACTGTATTTTTTGCACTATAAGACACTCCAGACCATAAGACGCACCTAGCTTTTGGGGACGAAAACAAGAAAAAATATTCAGCTTCTGCATCCCAGCAACTTGCCTCCTTGCAGCAAACAGTCTTGTCAGCTTCAGCATAGCCTGATTTAGCACAAGCAGCTGATTGGCGGTTGGATCGGCCTTCCGGAATACCACCGATCAGCTGTTCTAGTCTGCAGGGATTGCTACTACCCATCACCGTCGCTGTATATTGCCGCTTTCGCATGCCCCATTTTCAGCCTACGCACATCCCATTTTTGGCCTGTTCCAGGTGGCAATCCCCACTGCATGGAATGGGCTGAAAACAGGATGCACAGAGGCTGATAACGGGACAGCGGAGGCCGAAAATGGTGTGTGCAGAGGCAGTGATAGGCGGTGCTGGGTGGCAGTGGTGATCCCTGCAGCCTGGAACAGCTAATTGGTGGTATTCCTGGAGACCGATCCAACTGCCAATCAGCTGCTCATACTAAATCAGGCTGTACTGAAGCTGACCAGGCTGTTTGCTGCAAGGAGGCATATTGCTGGGAGGCAGAGGCCAGTGGGTGGTTGGGGCTTAAGCAACACTCACTCTATAAGACACAGAGACATTTCCACCCACTTTTTTTGGGGGAGGGGGGTGCACGTCTTATAGGCTGAAAAATATGGTAATTATTTTCAGTGCTGTTGTAACTTCAAATGGTCACTAAATGAATGGCTTTAAGTCAAGGACTACCATGTTTCCTCGACAGTAAGACAGGGTCTTATTTTCTTTTGACCCCTGAAATAAGAGTTTGGCTTTATTTTTAGAAAGATCTTATTGTTTTTGAGTTGCAGGAGGTGGCGAGCATGGACACCTCATGGCTGCAGCTGTGTTGCAATATTTTTAGGAGGGCTTATTTTCGGGGGGAGGGCTTATTTTAGTGCATGCGCTCAAAAACCTGATTGGGCTTATTATCCGGGAAGGTCTTATTTTCAGGGAAACAGGGTAGGTATGTGTGTAATGCAGGTTATTAATTATATTTTATTCACACATTAATGTGATTTAAATTTTAGACCATGGCTGTAGTATGGGTTATATTCACACATTGTTCTACAAAAATGGAGAACATATTTATCAACTGAGATTTCAAATTATATTCCACAAAAATCAAAAGCAGGAAATAGTCCCAATTAAAGAAATCAGTGTATAATCATATGGTATATATTGTCTATCCAGAATTTGGCAAAATTCAATCATGAAGATTATGCTCGGTCTTCTCAACTACATCTGTTTGCATTACAATTTAGTATACCCATCTATTCTGGCGACATCTTTAGAAACCACAGAGAAGTATTTCAGGATTACTTATGCAATTCCCCTATGTTCAGAAGTGCAAGCCACTCTCTTAGCAGCTGTAGGACATTTCCTCAAAGTAATAAATTGCTTGACTATCTTTTTCTTTATGCTTATTCAGAACTTTAGGATATAATTGGATAAAAATATCTCTTCTGAATGACCTCATATGAAGAACCTTTTTGAGACAATCATTTCAGTTTTATCTACAGCATGTTTAAAGACTTACTTCCCATGTTAATGAACACCAAAATATTAGGGAAAGTGCCCCCTCTCATCTGAAGTGGGTCTCACTGGCCTGAATAAAAAGAACTTATATATGCTCATTTGTAAAGTCATTTCTCCAAAGGGAAAAAAAGCTTCAGACTTATTAGATCATCTATATTTATCAGTGTTCAAACTGATCACAGTAATAGCACTAAGGTGACCAACCGTCCTCCTTTAGGGAGGACAGTCCTTCTTTTGTAAGTTCTGTCCTCCCTCGAAAAGTGTCCTCCTACATGTCCTCCTTTTCGATATTTGAAGACTAATCTGTTGCGCGTTATGTGACGTATTTGTATTTGACATGACAATTCCTCAAGACTCGGTATAGTGCGGTATAAGACGTGATTATGAGATGCATGCGCTCCGCACGGGAGACCTTGAGAGAGAGCGCCGCGTGCAAGTGGCTTTGTTTACTTCTTACCAAAACACAACATGGCACATATGCACGCAGTAGACTCACGGTACATCGGCAATTGAATGACTCACAGTAATTATTTCTTTCTCAGTGAATATTCAATTATACAGAGGTAAGTACAATTCACGTTTTATTAAACAGTTTTTAATGGTGTTTTTTTACTTCATCGCAAGTATATTGAACAGATATTGAATCTTGTGTTGAATTTTTATCTAAAGAAATGCTAGACATTAAAATAGACGACAATTGTCTCTTTGAAGAAATTAGAAGACTGAATGTATATTTAAATTCTGAAAAATTAATACAATGGGAAAATCAACATGTTGAAATTGATAAAAGATGGGTGGATATTTTCAGCCATTTCAAAAATGAACATATTCCATGTGAACATTTATTTATACTTGTTCAATTTACGTTGTGCTGCCCTGGAACTAATGCAGCAGTTGAAAGAGTTTTTTTCAATTGCCAATGATTTTTCGACAAGTGAGAAATCTAGATTGAATGTTGATACTCTAGCTGCAGCACTTGCCGTAAAATTCAATATGAAGGATATTTCTTGTTCAGATATTTCCAATATATTGTTAGAAGATGATACATTGACAAAAAATATTAATTCAATAGAAAAGTACTCATTTAAATAATAATTAACAGGCATGTAACCATAATTACAATATAAAATGTTGCAAATGTTTTTATTATGCATATATCATATTTTAGTGTATTATTGTTGCAATGAATAAAATATTTCTTTTATTTATGACAGGGGTGGCGAACACGTGGCTCGCGAGCCGCATGCGGCTCCCGGCCAAAATAAATGAGGCTCTTTGCCTCTTATCATTATTTAGTATACTGTGGCTCGGATCGCGCGCTCCCTTTCAGAAGCTGGGGAGGTCCTTTGCAGGCAGCTAGAACGGGCCGCCTGCAAAGGACTTCCCCAGACTTGCTTTGAGGAGCACGGGGCGACTGAGGCTAGTTGTGAAGCCCCAAAGCCCCCACCGCCACCGGAAGAACTGCTGCCACCTCCTCCTCATCCTCCTCTAACAGGCAGCACTGCCGGATTTGCCGCCCAGCGCTGCGGCTGAGATGAAGCCGCCAAAGCTCCAGCCGGCATCTCCGCGCGTGGCAGCGGCGCCTCCCCTCCGCTCGGAGCAGCTGAGCTCAGTCAGCGCTGGGTTACCCCTGCCCCCTCCTCCTCCTCCGCCGTGCTTTTGAGGAGCCATGAGGCTGCAGGAGCCAGTAGGAAGGCGGGGGGCGGGAGCAGGGGAAAAAAAGCCTCATGGCTCCTCAAAAGCACGGAGGAGGGGGAGGGGGCAGAGGTAACCCAGCGCTGAGCTCAGGAGCAAATCTGGTGATTCTGTTGGACGAGGAGGAGGAGGAGGAGGAGGAGGTAGCAGCAGTTATTCTGGTGGCAACTCGTACTCGTCGGCATCTTCAGCAGAAGCCCTGCCCACAATGAAGAAAGCAAAGATGGAGCACATCCACGCAGATGACGTCGCTGCAACATGACTGGAGGAGGAATTCTGGGAGTTGAAGTCCACAAGTGTTAAAGCTGTCAGGTTTGAAGACCCCTGGGGTTTTTTTTCCCTAAAGGGTTAGGGGTGCAAGAGTCTTGTAACTTGACAGCTTTAAGAGTTGCGTGCTTCAAATGCCAGAGTTTCTGAGCCAACATTTTGGTTGCTAAGCAGGAGCGTTGTTAAGTGATACTGATATTATATAACACTTTGAATTAAGCGGGTACCTTGAAGAAACATAACTTTGAGTTTCAAATAATATTGATTTCGTTGTTGTCTTAGGTGAAATCTGTGAAAAAAATTCGGGTGCTCAGGCATGAAAATGTGCCACTCAAACACTATACTTTTCTGCTCACATCGAAAAAAAATTAGAGGGAACATTGCTTCCGGGTCTGTTTTGGCAGGTCACTGCGTGGTGTGGCTCTCTGACTCTCACAGTTTAAAATTTTGGCTCTTTTTGTCAAACTTGTTCGCCACCCCTGATTTATGATATTTTTTTTTCCAATTTATTTGTCCTCCTTTTCATTGTAAAAAAGTTGGTCACCTTAGAATTTTGGACAATAGAACGTGCTTTGTCCTCCTTTTCATTGTAAAAAAGTTGGTCACCTTAATAGCACAAAACATCATCAAGTCATCGGGGAGGTTGTTTATTGTTTTGCAATACCACATGATGGTACTGGCTCAATTTTTGATAATTCTATTAGGAAGAAAACATCACAATCCCTCTTCCCTTCAAAAGGAAAACAGGGCATACTCAAACCATTCCAAGTTCAATACATTTTGAGTAGAAATACTAGGACAAAACTCTATACTGTTTCAAAAATATTCTGAAGAGTGCATTAGCCATGAAAAAAGCCTCTTCTACCACTAGGTAGAAATCACTGAAAGGAAGTAAGGATAGCAAGAAAAGTCATCTAAGCATAAACAGTTTTAGAAGTAAGAAAGAAAAAAAAAAACCTCCGGTTTACCCAGGTCTACATTACATTTTACGTCTTTATATACTTAGCATAGAATTAATGGGTTTATAATACAAACTTTTCCTTATTTGCTATGTGTGTCTAAATGTGTTGTAGTTTGTTTTGCAGATGTTGCGAAATTTTTAAAAAAGTACATTTAAAATCCTTAATCTTTAATAATTTAAATAAAATCCTATTACACATTGTTATGCTACTGGGTTTTTGGTTGCAAAATACAAAAACTATCTTGCTTTCTTTGACCTTTGCAAAGACAGAATTAATCTTTTCTGTTCGTGGGCTGAGTTAAAATACATTCAATGCTATTGTGTCTTTGGGCATAAACTTTGTGGTTATTTCTGCAGAGAGAAGTTCCAATAGCAAAACTATTGCTTTCATTTTTTTTCTGTTGGACTTTTTAAAAAAAGTTTACTGGGGGGGGGGAGAGAAATTTGACATGGACGGGCACCTCAACAACTTTTATGATCCTAGGATGAAAACCATAGAGCAAAATACCCATTTAACATTTTCACTGCATTCTATGGGCTTGTCTCATGCAAATATAGGACAGTGGAGAAATATTTTGTTTCATACAACACCCAGAAAATTATACCAGAATGTTCTGAACGTATCAATTTTATTAAGTTTGCATTTTCCTCTTTTTGTGTACACCCCCTAAAGGAAATACCATATTAAGAACAATGATTCATATGCTCTAAAGAAAAACAATTGGCTAGTCTGGTTGTTCTTCCACTCCTGATAATTTGGAAAAGCTGTTATCTAAATCTTACCAGCATAATATGTTTTTTAAAAGTCAGATGAAATTGATGGATAAAACAAATATATATATATGGCAGGAATAAGAGGGGTGGAGAGATAATGAGAGAGCAAGAAACTAATTTAACAAGCTGTTTTACTTCACTGGGTTTTCTGTCCTTTTATGAAGTTCAATATGATATGATGTAAGGATAACACCAGGTATTTTTTGATTTATGTCTCCTGAATTGCATCAAAGCTTTGTTCCCAACAGGGTTCAACTGAATTCCAAAATCTTGCCATTGCATTATTATTAATTTCCAGCACTCATCTTTCGAAGTACTCTTTTCAGCTCGTTAACGCTAACTTAAAATTTTACAGGGAATAAACTCTCGATATTTGTAATGAAAAGGTAAAGTTCTACCAGAAATGTATAGCTTATATAGCCTGTATGTAGAAACAAGCTGCTGGCGAAACAACAAATGTCCTATATTAAAAAAAAACTATTCTGCCAAGTTCAGAACATCTGTAACCTATCCAAAATATGGCCTCATTTTGTCTCTGCTGTTAGCCTTGCTCCTCTGCCTCATTAATAAAGACTCAAACGCTTTCTGAAAACAAAGCCATAAATATCAATCATACATCACATCCAATTGTGTGGTTGTTGTTGCAATTCAAAACAACTGTGCAGCAAGCCAAAGCAAGTGTTACTTACATGCAGGTGAAAAAGATCAGCAAGTACAAGTGAGACGGAGTAACTGCATCAGGCCGGAATTGTGTGATAAAATGAATTATCAGAAGCAAACTCAATTACACATGCATTTTGCTCTTCCCTTGCCCATATCCCCCAACACCCACTTCTATTAATACCTAACAAGAATCTGCAAACTATGCTCCATTGACTAATTAAAGATCAATGCGTGTAATTCTCCCCACCTTTAATTAATACAGAACAGGGACTTTCATTGCCTTGGGCTACACAAGTAAATTATGCTTGCCAAATATCTGGAGACGTATTAAGTAATAGCCTCATTTAAACCCAAGACACATAGTTCATAAATATTGAAGTATCAGTGGCAGCCATGGCCAGGATTATTTCTGCATAATTTCACTTTACATACTAATTATGCTCAATGCTGGACTGGGAGGTACTGCTTATGTTTATTTATCCCATAGTCACCACCCAAGTTGGATTACTGCAATGTGCTCCAAGACAGCATTGATTCCAATCCTGCTAGTCTTTCATAAGCTCCAGGGCCTGAGGTTCTGGAGGTTAGATGGCCTGCTAAAAGGCTTTTATTGGTTGTTCTATTTGGGCTTAACTACTGTTGGTTTTTACTTCATAATAATATAGGAACCTCGGGTGTAATCCTAAAATAACTGGAATACCACTGGCATTGACAAAACTACCCTCAGTCAATTGCAAAAGGCAGCTTTAGTTGGAACAGCTTACATCCTGCGACAATACCTCAAAATCTGCCTATCCCCGGTCCTTGGGAAGGACTCAATAGGTGGATAAAAATAAGAAATCCTGTCTGAACCTCTGATTGTATGACAAACCATAATAATATTTTTATTAATGTTTTTACCTTTTGTTAGCTACTGACTATCACATCTGTCAGATAGGTGGCCATATAAATTGATGAAATCAATACATGTATGTGGTGTTGGGGGAAGGTGTGAGGAAAAGACTGGGGGTAAAAAAAGAGGAAGTGGTTGCCGAATGCATCTCTTAAATGTAAAAGAGTTCTTCAAACTGGCATTCTCCTTATGTGTTGAACTATATAGTCATGCTTTCCCATATAGCATAGCCTTGTCCAAACTTGGGAACTTTAAGACTTGTGGACTTCAACTCCCAGAATTCCCCAGCCAGCATGGCTGGCTGGGGAATTCTGGGAGTTGAAGTCCACAAGTCTTAAAGTTCCCAAGTTTGGACATCCCTGCTTTAGAGCATTCCCCATCTTGGCACCCTCATAATGCAGCTATAAGTACCATGTTGCCTCATTTGGACAGATATCCAAGTATGCATTCCACTGTAGCAATGAAAAATGGACAGACCACCCACGCTGGAATGTGCATTTGGAGACATACACCTACATAACCCAAGGAATTCTCATATGTCTGCCAGGTCAGAAAAATGATCTCATCTAGGTCAACCTCTGGTCTTTTAACAAGAGTCTGCCAAATGGCCCTGATTCACTCACAGGCAAAGAATGGAAACAAGTATATTTATTCCTGACAGGAGACGCATTCTCTGAGAGCATGATAACTCTGCTTTCACTGACATAGTAAGTACAAAGACTTACTATGCTGATATTATCCTTCCATGTGGCATTTTTAATGGCAGGATTAGCTATCCAAGACAGCAATATTGGATGGAAGATAAAATCAGTCTTCCCTAAGCAGGTATACTCCAGACTTGCTTCTAGACTACATTATGGCATTGTTAAAATTCACTTTGCAGTGGTTTAAAGATTAAATATTACATTACAGAATAATATTCTGCAACCTTAGCTGTGTTTAGATATTCTGAACTTTATGCAGGTGTTCTTAACGTTGGTGGATAAATTTAGTTTTATTCTTGTTCTGCAAACTTTTTTCCTCCCTCCTCCTGGCTTTAGCATACAAACCATATGCTAGAGTGCCTCTTTCTCTTTATTCTTCTGCCACGCTTCTTATTCTTAAAGGCTTGTATGTTTAATGGCTCTACCATTTGTCCAGTTCTGTTTTTACTTCTTTGGAATTTTTATAGGAGGTCTTCAGAGATGGATTTTGTTATGTCAGGTGGCTTACAAAACATCGAAAAAGCAGGGGGCTCCATGATTCCCCCAAGGAGCAGGTAATTTATCCTTTGGGCTAAAATCAGGTCCAAGATGCATGTCGTAAAATTATGCCCGTTTCGGCAAGTTCTCATTTAGTGTTACAGACTGGAACATGATTAAAAACAGTAGTTTTGATTTGGGAAAAAAAAAGGACCTCAAAGAACATTTCTTAGGACACAAGAATTCACCCATTGATCCCCAGTCTGGATAATTTTATCTGAAATTTGGAAGAGTGGTTTAATTTATAGCATGAGCTAGGACAGAGGCCTGAAGTTACCTGCAATCAACTTTCTCCCTCCCAAACAATTTGTCAAAAACTCTTTTGCAGAAGGTGGGGTGAGGTTGTTTTTAATTTCCTAACCTGAAAACTGTCAAGAGAAAAGGTTATTGTATGCATCAACAAGCAAAACAATAAAAAACCTGCCCCTTGTGAATTTGAATTTTTTTGTCATCTACATCACACTAACCTTGGTTGAAAATTAGAACAAAATATTTTATTATTTTCATCCTCAGTTTGTTTTTATACCGAAGAGAAAATGTACGGACTTAGCTTTCATTTAATGACCTGAGCAATATTTGCTTTAGATGAAATGTGGTATTTCAAATGCAGATAGTACTAACTTATTTGATTTTTATCACACCTTTGTTTTTATATACAACTCAAGGGTAGCAAACATACGAATACTCCTTTCTCCTATTTTCTGCACAACAACAGCCCTGTGAGGTGGGTTGAACTCAGGAAGAGTGACTGGACCAAAGTTACCCAGCTGGCTTTCATGCCTAAGGTATGAAAGGCATTATCAGAATCCCTCATGCTGTCTCCGGGTAATAGAATTGTAGTGTAAACCATCTACATGGAGAACAAATTGTAAAAGGCTGACTTAAATGAATGTAGGATAAGATTATGAGTCCATTTCTTTACATCCAGACATTCCATGTAAATGTAGAAATGTTACTAGTGTAGTAGTGTTAAATATAAATATACTAATAGGGAGCATTCTATTACTAGCAACAATCAATACTGTAATATTTTCTATTTATAACTTGTATGTGATTGATCTGCACATAGTTTATACTTAAAGGATGACATTTTTATCTGAAACTGTTGCAGAAAATGTGCAAAGTTATTTAGACAATTCTGTAAAAGAAAATAAGAATTGTATCATTTGCTAAAAAAAATATGTTTTACAATTGCCTGCTGGAAATTAATACTAGTAAATATCAATTTTCTTTGAGCTAGTCCTAAATAGCAAATAATACAATAACAATACTGTAACACGAAAGTGCAGCTAGTTATAGCTAAGAAAGGGAATACTATTTAGCAGAATATACGATGATGATCTTTGGTAAACAGAAATATCAATGTGTCCGAAGGAAATTCGCCAAGATAAGGTGACCAACCGTCCTCCTTTAGGGAGGACAGTCCTTCTTTTGTAAGTTCTGTCCTCCCTTGAAAAGTGTCCTCCTACATGTCCTCCTTTTTGGTATTTGAAGGCTAATCTGTTGCGCGTTATGTGACGTATTTTATTAAACAGTTTTTAATGGTGTTTTTTTTACTTCATCGCAAGTATATTGAACAGGTATTGAATCTTGTGTTGAATTTTTATCTAAAGAAATGCTAGACATTAAAATAGACGACAATTGTCTCTTTGAAGAAATTAGAAGACTGAATGTATATTTAAATTCTGAAAAATTAATACAATGGGAAAATCAACATGTTGAAATTGATAAAAGATGGGTGGATATTTTCAGCCATTTCAAAATGAACATATTCCATGTGAACATTTATTTATACTTGTTCAATTTATGTTGTGCTGCCCTGGAACTAATGCAGCAGTTGAAAGAGTTTTTTTCACTTGCCAATGATTTTTCATCAAGTGAGAAATTGAGATTGAATGTTGATACTCTAGCTGCAGCACTTGCCGTAAAATTCAATATGAAGGATATTTCTTGTTCAGATATTTCCAATATATTGTTAGAAGATGATACATTGACAAAAATATTAATTAAATGGAAAAGTACTCATTTAAATAATAATTAACAGGCATGTAAGCATAATTACAATATAAAATGTTGCAAATGTTTTTATTATGCATATATCATATTTTAGTGTATTATTGTTGCAATGAATACAATATTTCTTTTATTTACGATATATTTTTTCCAATTTATTTGTCTTCCTTTTCATTGTAAAAAAGTTGGTCACCTTAGCATTTTGGACAATAGAACGTGTTTTGTCCTCCTTTTCATTGTAAAAAAGTTGGTCACCTTAGCCAAGACCAAGTAGATATGCTGATATAACCATGAAACGAATTTAACTAAGAGCAAATTTTAAGAAAAATATCTAGCCTTCATGAACAGAACAAAGCTGTGAGTAATGGAAGACAAATTTTACATCTATGGATGGGTGGACGGACAGTGTTTACAACACTCTTGTAAAATTGGAGTATTGGACAAAAGAACCCAAGATAAAGCAAGATGAAAACTGACAAAAGAGTCAGTGTGTTCAATAGTTCACAACAGGCTCCCGAGGGAAAGTTAGTTAGAAAGGGAAAAGAGCAGGGCTATCTCTAGGCACAGCCAATGCAAAAGGGCAGCAGGGTGCTCTTAGGTGAAGGAAGCCTTACCATAAACAGTGACAAGCAAAACATATGGACCATCACAATGAAATCAGCATGCAGACATAACAACGACTCATCATAAAAATGCAAAAGTACCCCTGATTAAAAAGTTGGTGGCATCAATTGAAAATTAACATTGCCCCTTGCACTGTTTTCTCATGCAAATGTTTAAGCAACAAAGGGACTGGAAGGAGGGGAGAGAGAAATACAAGACTTCTATTCCAGGCATGGGAATAACAAAATGTGGGTTAAAATGTTTTCCACTCTTTCCTTTAGCAAGCTGAGGGCAAAACTTAGAATTATCTTTAAGAATTGCATCTGGTTTTTTTTTTAAAGGAAAGGGTAGGCAAAATTGAATTTTAAAAAATCAATTATGGTCAGCAGTGACAAATATGAGTCATAGAAATAATAACGTCTACAGTAGAGTACATAATATGTCTTTGTAATAAGCAGCCAAAAAAATACGTAACAAAAAACTGCTCAGATTGCAATTAATCCCGCAGAAAACTTCAAAGTGGGCTTCAATTCCTGCTCTCACAACTCAGAAACAATGGTGACATGGGACAGTTTTAAAAAGTGCCTGCTCAGGCAGATGATTTATTGACCACTTTAGCTCATGTATGCCCATCCAAACTATTGGAAGTATGGCAGAAACTCCCTTTTTCTCCTCGTTCTCCCCATTTCTTTAGAAAGAACTAGAAGGGGAGGAGAAAGATGGCTGACAGCGCTTTGCATAAAAGGACAACACAGCATTTTCAGGCATTCATAATAGCCAAATCAACCAAACAAATTGCCCGAAGAACTGCAACAGTAAGCTATTGGATTTTTACGTCGGCAACTTCAGAAGTCCATTGGAAGAATAAGATCTTTTATCGTGCTTTCAAAAAAACAATCACAATTCTTGTTCTGTCTCTCAGAATTTTTGGGGGAGGGGGGGGAAATCACCCCTTTGCACCACTAATTTAGTCTTCTTGCCGAAGAATGAATACAAGTTAAAAAGGAGCCGACGGTTGGAGGAAAGCCAAAGAAATCTTTCAGGAGCGAAATGCAGAAAGAATGGTGTTTGTTCTGCATTCAAATTTCACATGCAATTCTACAGATGAGATGATATATCTTGCTACGGGTCCAAGAATACACCTTTGTTAGAGAAAATGCTGCCCTACCTAGAACTGCAAGGATAAGAATTATCCTTGCACTTGCCGAGTTTTCTTTCAAAAGTCACCCTTCATCAGGAAAAAGGGCTTCTTCGCAGGAACCTCAAAGTGGAGAATTAGGCAGCTACTGGCTTTCTGTTTATAGTCATCCAGGCAGTGAATAGTTTCATTCCAAATGCCACAAGGCAGACATGCAACCTTTCATTCCGGGGACCTGATTTGTGTTTCATTTCATGAAGTCAAGGACTAGAAAAGACAAAAAGAATTTCTAACAAGTGTGCAACAAAAAGTTTGGCAGGGAACAAGCAGCCCAGCTTCTTTATTAGCACTACCAGATTCTCAGACATTGGCATTAAGGGGTTGGATAGGGGAACTTTAAAAATCTCTTTCCCACAGACTTTTACTCTTTTTTTTTCTGGGGGAAAAAAGGCAAATCTACATGGTCCATTCCCCCCCCCCCAAACCCTCATTAACTGTGAATGTTACTGCCCTGAAGTTTAAGCAAACCTGGGGGCATGTGCCTGGCGGGAAAGACTTGGAAAAGGAATGAAGGGGTGCAAGCATTTCAATTAGTTGCCTTTGAAGGATCCTTCTGAATGAGACAGAACACGCTTGTCAAATGCAAGTTCAAGTGAAAGCCATTTCTACCAATGAAGGGCGCTGATAGCTGTGGGGGTTCTGCTAAACCCTCTTTGCCCCCCCCCCCTTATGTCTTTATTGCTCACAAAAAAAGGAGGCAGGGGTCACCCATAGTTTAAAAAAAGTTAGCATGCTTTCCCACAGGATGACTCTAGTCAATCAATGCTAGGAGCAACCCTTCCCTTTTTTGAGTGACAGATGTCTCCTCACGACACTAATATAAAAAGCTGAACACACCCTTTAATATAGCTGATAGTTGCTGAATATCAATGGAAGAAGCCTAAATATTTCTCTTAAGTTAATGCTAAGTGAGCACACCCACCTTCTAATCCGTTCTTTTTTTCCCAAATGGGTTCAGACAATGTGACACTCAAGCTATCAAGGCCATCTACAATCCAGAGAGTATCCACTATACAATTGCTTACATGCAATGGCTAAGAGCATATCCTGAAGACATTTTTTTTTCTAGGCAGTTTAACCACATGCACGCTGAGCATGAAGAAAATGAAATTAAACAGAGCAACTCAACGCCACTGAGGTGAATTTCCCCAGTTATTTAAAATGAAAGAGATCAAAACATGAACAATTATTCACTGGTAACCACAGTGAGGAAAATGTTTCTTACATTTTCACTTGACGTTGCTCTTGAAGTACAGGGTTTGGAGAAAAGAAAAACAAATTCCGTTTCATTTAATCTCGCAACACTACACAAAATACCTACATTGTGTATAAATAGCACAGCAATAGCATTTAGGCTTACACACCGCCCCGTAGCGCTTTACAATTTCTAAGCATTGTTTGCCTATTGCCTTCAACAATCTGGGTCCTCATTTTACCGACCTTGGAAGAACAGAAGGCTGACTGAGTCAATCTTGAGACAGTGAGAATCGAACTCCAGGTAGTGCCTGCAATACTGTATTTAATCACTGTGCCACAGTGGTGGGTTCCGGATCCTGTTGCAACCAGTACGGTGGTGGGTTCCGGATCCTGTTGCAACCAGCCTGGCGTCCCCCACATGCATGAATGCAGCACATGCGTGCACAAGCGTGTGCAGCCTTACCGCCACGATGCTCCAGCTGTTCAGTGGAGCGTCGTGCAGGCATCGTACGCTCCGTGCACGTGCGCGGAAGAGCTCAAATACAGGTAAGGAGCTTGGGCGGGCGGGTGGGCCCTCCGGAGCACTGTAACGGAACGGTACCCAGTGCTTCCGGCAGGCACCAGTATGCCTATACCGGGGCGTACCACCTGCAACCCACCACTGCTGTGCCACCAGGGCTCTTAAAAACCTAAATGGATCACTGTTATATATTCTAAACCAGAAGGAATGATATATATTCCACCTGGAAGTGGACAATACTCTGTAAAAAAAAAAAAAGCTGAGTATGAAGACAAACAGAATTCTATCAGATTTCAGAACCTAAATATGCCGAACACAGGTAATGTGGGCAGTTATACCTGTAGATGTTAGCAAATTTTCAAATTAAAGCCAGGTAACCAACAGAGTGGAATTAATCTGAAAATAGTGCTTTGCATAAACATACATTACTCCTGAAGAGATTCAAATCAATGTTTTCACATGCTGCTTCAACTTTCAAACATTCTGTTTCTTATTATAATACATTTGTATATATTCTATATATTTCAAAACATCCACAATGAAGGAAACAATGCTTAGGCCCTTTTCTAAATTAATAGAAAATGCACCCCCCTTCAAGACTGACAAAGCTATGATATCAAAATTAGATGTGCATCAATATCATTGCACAAATGAGATGATGTATTTGGGACATAACACCTGGCACAAGAACGTAAACTGTATGGTTTGCACAGTCTCTTCCTCACCCTGGCGATGTAAAGAATTATGCCAGTTCCCTGATTGGTATAGCAATTCACATTATAGCATTCCAAGTGGACATCTCTCTGGCATCTGACTGAATCCATTGAACTTGCCACTTCACTGGATAATTGGTTCCTCATCACGTTCTTTCTGTTATCAACCATTTGCTAAAATTCAATTGAAAATGGATTTCCCATAACTTAAATCCATTATTCCATGTACTACACTCTACAATAAAAGAGAGCAGATCTTGACATTAGGACCTTCATAGAATTCCTTTCTCTTCATAGGATCTTCATTTCTGGTTTCCTGATTGACCTTACCATTTTATTCTGCATCTCTTCTCATTTTTTCTAAGCGGATGCCCAAAAGTGAACAGAGCATTTGAGATGGGGTTGAATAAAAGGGTGGGGTGGAACAATTATTTACTTTAAGTTTACAACCAACAACTAAGAATTATTTCAGAAGTCTCATTACCAAACCACTTTGTCCACCAAACCTATAACTAAACACCAGAGTTTTGTTAAGTGTTTTTAACTTTAAAAAGTTGCATTTATTTATTAAACTGTCTTATGTTCAATTTACAATCTAACAAAATACCCAGTAGTTCCCTCTACTACTGCCAAGTCAAGTCTCGCTAAACTATAATGAGGCTTTCTTTTAAGATGTAGGATCTTACATTTGTTCCTGCTGGATTTCATGGCTAAAGCATGACTAGAACTCATGGATCTCCCTCTTTCTAGTCTGGTGCCTTAAACTCTAGACTAAACTGTCTCTTAAAGCAAGATCACAATTTGTTTCTCTCAAAGGATGAATAGCAACTTTAGAAATGATAACAAAGGGGAGAATAAAAAGCCTCCTTCGAGCCGGAATCGAACCAGCGACCTAAGGATTTCAGTACAAGCAATTCTACAGTCCTCCGCTCTACCAGCTGAGCTATCGAAGGGATGCTTTTTCTTCCTCCTCCAAATTCTCTTTCTCTTCTAAAGAATTAGCCACGCCTCCTAGTTTTGTATTATTTCCCCAATCTTTCCGTCCAGGCCATTAATAAGAATCTTGAACAGCAAAGGGCCAAGACAGAACCCCCTGTGGCAGTCCACTTAGCTCTGTTCTCCAAACTGATATTGAGGCATTCAGAAGTATGCTGTATAATCTAGCTCATATTTTACAATTTTATTAATCTACATATGGGAGACTTTATCAAATTCATTGCTGAGCTTATGAATGCGGAATTCCCCCGATCTATTAAGGTAGTAATTCTGTCAAAAATAGAGGTAAGGTTGACCTAGCATGACTTATTCATAATAAAAGCCATTTTGGCTCTTGTAAGTGTGATATTCTTAACCAACTGATCACAAATACACTGTTCAATAATCTTCCCCAAGATGCTCAAAATTTCCCAGATCTCTATTCCCCTTTTCTGGATTAGAACAACACATCTTCTCATAGCCTACCAAGGCACCCAGAATGAACTATAATCAGATTATCACATGTTAACTGTCTTTGTGCAGTGGTCTCTCTGTAATTCCTTACATTTTAATATATTTCCTCTTAATAAGCTTACTTTTCAAGATAATTTAAAAAAAAAATAAGATGTGTTCTAATTGCACCCGTCCCCATCTTTATGCACGAAAAAATATTTTTTACTCCCAGGGGCACAGGGTGAGTTTTCCTTCCTGTTCTTCTCCAGTTCCATGCCACTGCTCTTCTCTCCCCCCCCCCCCCCGCTCAATCCAAAGCATGTTGAAAGATCAAAAGATTCAGCACAATAATCACTAAGGAAAGGGTTTTGGTGAGATATATGTATGCATTACCAAAGCGTCAGTCACATTAAGTGGAAGGTCGGTTCTAAATATTTTTATGGTAATGTTTCTGTGTAATATGGTCCAAATGTATAGGAAATGACAAAAACCCAACATTCTATTTCAATCAGAAGAAGAAGAAAATCAGAAGAATTTCAGACTTGTGTGGAAACTGTATTGTTGCAAGCCACAGCAGTCCTTTAATTGGTTCCCTGAAAGTCAGGCTACTCAGTACTATTCAGGATGATCAACGTCCATTTGTCCTTTGACTGTGGGAAGGCAACTGCTTTACTTCTGACATAGCCTCCTGATGGGTCAAAGGTCAGTTACCCTATTCAAGGCTCCCAACCGTCTCTTCCTCCCTGCCCCATTTTTTTTAAATAAAAAGTTTATTTTAATGCAGGACAAAGAATATGCCACCGATTTTAAGTATAAAGCAGCTACTTTTTCAGTAATTCTTTTTTAAAAGCTCAGGGAATAGGAGTTGATTTACTTATGTAAGGAAAGAGCAAATTATTTATAGATCCAAAAGAAATATTTCAACAAGTTAAAAATACCATATAATACGTATTTAGAATATCAAATCAAAGAAGCCACTCATACAGTCACTTTCCTTGCTAGTACTGTTGCAACCTCAAAGAAATTTAGTTTTGGGAACTAAAGGCAAGAGATGGGAAGGCGAATTTGTCCTGCAACTCAAGTTTTGAGTAAGATTTTGATCAGGTTCCCCCACCACCACCACCACCAAATGTAAAACAAAATGAAGACACAAAAACTATAATTAATTTTTGAGAAATAAATATTGACATGCGTTCTTACATTCTGAACTGTTTTGCATTTTACATATGTAAAAGTAACCATGCCAGAGGACCCTTCTATCTTTTACAAGGTTGAAATAAATTCTTCAAACCTGAGCTGGAGATTAAAAGCGCCATTTTAAATAGCACATGCAGAAATGACCTAGAATGAAAACTATTTCCCCATAAAAGTCATTACTTTGAAAGCCTGTCCTGAAATACAGCAAAGACTTTGTTTCTTCAATATCCATCAAATAACTATAGGGAGAAAAAGTAGGAAGAATCAGGTCGTCAGAAGGATCAATGAGTTGTGTTGGGTTTGTAGATAGAGGTGAAGCGCCTGACTCTAGAGACCCGTGTTATGCCTCACAGACACTGCTTATCACTGCACAATAAATTAGAGAATGTCTGGGTGCAAATTCTGAATTTATTCTGAAGAAAATAATCACAAAGCTTCGGAGGGTGGAGGGGAGAGAGGCGATGATTCTATAGGCTACATTTTATCTTTTAACCATGTTGTTTTACAGCAGTTTAAATTAGGGAAACACTTCTAAAAATAGACAAATAGGTCAACATTTTTTAATTATGCAATTATACACAATCATTAAGCAAATGTTGACAAGACAACCCACAAAACTGGTTTTGAAAGAGAATTAGGCAATTTTGCAGGAAGATGTCAGAGTCTCTTTGCTTCTCCTTCAGCTGGAACCTTGTAAGCCACGTTAATTTGTTCCTGGAATGTATTGCTTTCTGGCGGGATCTTAAATTTTCTTTCAATTTACTTTTGCGTCATTCACTTCAAATCAGTTGCATCTCCTGAATCCAAGATACTTTCCCCATATATCTCTCTAAAATCTGCTACAATTTTTTGCTCTCTCTCCTCTCTCTCTCCCACCTTTCAAACATGCTGCCAAACCAAGTTAGAAAAAAAAAAACTTTTAAGAGCTGGGAACAATGTTACCACAGGGTGCCAAATTTGCAGTGAAAGCCCCAAAGGCTGTTGTCACGCAACGTTTGACAAGGCTCGCCAAATGGTTTCTTTAGGATATAAACGGCTTGTGAAGTGACTGAGGCCTTTGTATCTACAGCTGAATGCTGCAGATGGGAACGTTTCTGGCAAGAATGAATAACTGCTGTTTCTGCCATGTGAAGTTTTACACACATAATTAAGGAACGCACTTCTATGTATCTAGCAGTATTTTCCTGCTTGGGAGCGGGGCTGGGTAGATTTCTCCCCTTCGCGGGAACAAAAAGGTTGATTTTCTGAAACAACGGACAGCTAAAAATGCAACATGCAATTAATTGAAGTACATTATTATACAACCAAATGTAGATTCTTCTACATTTTTGCCAAGGAAATAACACAGTGCTTAAGAAGTATAGTTGGTAAGTCAGAGCACAGAGCAAATGGCCAACTTCAGCATCCCCACCACAGATCTCGCCTGGTCTCTTTGAATTCTGATTTTTATTCTGTCAACACATCCTAAAGTTTCTGGCACATTTTAAAAAGTATTCTGCCTTAGAAGTCACACTGTAGTAACTGCACAAATAAATATGTCCTTTCAGTATCTTATGCTCAAGATTAATACTCCCAACCTGAAGACTTATATCATATCATTTGCTGGATTTTGCTACTTTTATTGTATAAAGTCAGCAAGCCTTGAACGTAACACAAAATACTTCCAGCAGGCTGCATAAATTACCCAGACAGAATTAAGCTGCAATACAATTCCTCTTCTGGGAATTCTGAAGAAGAATATTATTTGTTTTAAATAGTTTTCTCCGTGTTTGTCATTTGATAATGAATTCCAGACCTAACTTTTAATAAATTGACTTATTTTAATAGTCCAGCTCTAATATTTCTCTACTTCTTGGCCTCTGACAGTGCAGCTCTGTATTTGCCTGGACAAAAGGCACCACTCGTTCTCAGTTGAGCCAGGACAGGCTGGGTCTTTTTAAAGTAAAATACAAATTCTTATGCTGGGGTTGGGCCTTTTTTCCTCCCGAACTTTTCAGAAACGGTCTCTGGTAATGCAATGTTTCCAAAAAACAGGAAAACAAATCAAGATGTTTTCTCTGGAACTGAACCACCGTTTTCTGGAAATATCTCACTTACCTCAATTTTGTCAGTTTTTGCATCTCCCCAATAAAGTTTGCTTTCCTCAAGATCCAATGCCAAACCATTAGGCCATCCTAGAGAAGTATTCACCAGCACTTTCCTCTCAGACCCATCCAGATAAGCAGACTCAATCTTTGGGTTTTTGCCCCAGTCTGTCCAATACATATAACTTTTGTGGAAGGAGAAGAACAGCAATGTTATTTTGATGCACAAGAATTCTATCAAATATATTATTGCATTTTAAGGCGTGCTTTTCAGCAAGAGGCTTTTCCATGAACTGGAAGTCCATTCAAAGACTTCAAGTTTGTGAGATCTACCAAAGGATAATAATATTATAAGGAAAAACACTTTAAATGAGGAAGGAATTTTTTTTACTTAAAATTCATGGACTTTGCTACCTAGAATAAATAGGCTGATGGTTGTGTATTCCAAATTTACCAAGTACTAATAAAGAACATGCATTAAAAAAACATATTCTGTTACACTACCACTAGAACATGGTATGGCGAAACAGATAATATTTTTAAAGTACAAGTGGTCCTTGTACTTTAAAAATATTATCTGTTTATAACTGTTCGTTTAACAAAGGTTCAAAGTCACAATAGCCTTGGAAAAAGTGACTTATGACCTATGCTCGCTCTTACGACCATCACACCACCCCTACAGTTACATGGTTGCAATTTGGGTTCTTGGCAACTGGGCTCTGGATCATGTGATCATTTTTAGATGATTTCCGGGGTGTGTGTGCTCATTAGGGATGCTGGATTTGCTTAATAATCATATGATTTGTTGAACAACTGCACTGATTTGCTTAACAACCATTGTAAAAAAATTGCTATAAAATTGGATCTGACTTATGACTGCAACAATTTACAATGGAAATTCAATCCCAATTGTGAAGTTAAGCAATGGTACTTAGACTTATATACCGCGTCAGTGCTGTTCTGACTTTTCTAAGCCGTTTAGTGTCAGCATATTGCCCCCAACAATCTGGCTCCTCATTTTACTGACCTTGGAAGGATGGAAGGCTGAATTTATCTTGAGCCAGTGAGAATCAAACTGCTGGCAGTAAGCAGAATTAGCCTGTAATACTGCATTCGAACCAGTGCGCCCCCACGGCTCTACAAGGACTACCTGTAACATGTTCCATAGCATAGAAATGCAAAGGCAGAGCAACCACCAGTGTTTTAAGATTGAACAAATACTTGCAAGACTTACCCCATCACAGGATTGAGCACTATTGCTCTAGGTTCATCTAAGTTTTCTGAAATAAGGATCTTTCTTGAGGTCCCATTCAATCGTGTAACTTCAATCCGATCTGTACCAGTATCAGTCCAATACAAATTCCTAGCCACCCAATCTACTGCAATGCCATCAGGATGATTTATCTCTGTTGTTACTAGAGTCTGGGCTCCAGATCCGTCAAGAAATGCCCGGCGAATAGCTCTGACATCATCATCTGTCCAATATATGTAGCCCTCAACAGGGTCATAGTCAATTGCAATAGCGTGCCTAATGTTGTCTATTTGCAGAATAACATCTGTGAAGTCCGGCATGTCCAGGGAAATTCTTCGTAGATCCGTTCTTCTAGCCAGCAAGAGGACTTCCTCAGCACCTAAGAAAAAAGTAGTGATCAGTAAAGAGCTAGTAAACAGTTCTTTCCTTGCGCCACAGTTAAATTGTTGCTTACAAAATTCAATTTCTAGTTTTCCGATTAACTTTACATTATGAAATGTATGGACTGTATAGAAAAAGGCAATCTGATTGTGAAGGAAGATCACAAGTTTTTCTCCAATGGCAATAATGCTTTAGGAAGAACAAGGACAAAAGAAAGTTCTGTTTCTATTGGTACAACTAAAAATATACATTTCCCAAGTACAACTCCTATATGAAGACACTTACAATGTACTCAAAGTTGACGCTTCTGTCATGAGAGATCATGATTCCTGATCTTGCAGTTCATAGGAACAGTCATATCAATCCCCATCACCAATTGCAATGCCTCTCCAATTATGGAAGATGCACCAGGCAAAGGCAGCATTCATATTTATATGTCCAAAAAGCAAGACAGGACTGAGTAAGATAATGAAAAAGATGAACTGGAAAACAGAGGTATGCATACAGAGCTGCTTGAGGAGCCCATCTGTTTTTGGAATTGGGATGTAAGGGGCAACAGATACTTCTGGCATAGTCATCCAGGGTATGAATTAACACACAGTAGACATGCCTCTATTGAGGTTATGAAGTATGAGGAGGAAAAGCCATTAATTCACATTTTGCAGTCTACCTATAGTCCAACACCAAAATAACACCCTGAGTCATCAAATTCTTTAAAAATACTATATGCATTGTCCTAAAGGCGGTGTTCTCTGAACATGATGCAAACCTCTAATGCCTTCAGTGCCTGTTTCTTGTATTATATTTCTTCTTTTAACTAAACTAAATAGTAGCCATAAGACAGAAACTTCTAATATGTTTATGAGGCTGAACAGAACTGTGCATATTTCATTGTAGATTTGTATAAAAGCATTGATATCAGCCACTGTAATCCTAGTATTCTCTTTAAAATTGATTCTTTAACATCATCTATGAAGATGACATCTTTAATGAACCACTAACCATGGCCAAGCTCTCAGAGGATAGGAAACTAAACTTAAAATGTTGAATAAAGTTGCACACTATTGCTAAAACTAGGATCAAAGCCCAATTTCAGACTAGATCTCTACTTGCAGTTGATTATTCAGGCTAATTGGCTATGTACCTGAATTTCCTTCGCATCCCACTTTTTTTTTCATTTTTGACAACCTAGAACAGTGATGGCGAACCTTTTTAGGCACCAAGTGCCCAAAGTGCGCGCCCCACCCAACTTCAAGGCATGCATGCGCCCTCCACATGCATAGCAGAGACCCAAAGACCAGCTGGCTGGTGGGAGGCACGTGTACAGGCACGGTAGAGACCCGAAATAGAGCTGGGGCAATGGTGTGTGTGCCCACAGAGAGGGTTCTGCGTGCCACCTCTGGCACACGTGCCACATGTTCACCACCACTGACTTAGACCTAGAATATTGGAGGACTTATATAAGTTTAATGACATCTGAATTGTACTAAATATTCTACTATCGAGACAAATTAAACAATACCATTTTAAACAGTGAGAGTGGGATCTGTAGCTGCTATATGGTGTAGCTGAATATGTGAAGATTGTTCTTATTAAAATAAATAAAAAGATACATAGAAAAAAAGGTTTCAAGAAAAGTTTTAAAATGTTTGCCTTCCTTTGCTAGTACTGGGCATGAATATTCACAGTAAAAGGATTTTTATGAACCTGAGGGAAAATATTACTGCTATATGAGAAAAACATCTTCATAAAGCATTTTCAGAACCTGCTCTTCAAAGTGTCAAGAGTATTGCGCCCTCTCAAAAGCTAGGTCTGGTTCTGACATCTTTAAATGCACAGGAAAAGCATTACCTACATCTTGGTCAGTTCTCTTTTTTTCCAAACACCACTTTCAGAACATCCTGTCCTTTTCTTTCAGTATTCTTTGTATGCATAAACCTGTTTCTTGACATATTTGCTTTTCTTGCATTAGTATGTATACTTATTATTTCATTATTTTGTTATGCTTTGTTAAATTATTTATACAATATTAGTCCAGACCAGTGGTTCTCAACCTGTGGTCCACAAACCACTGGGGGCGGGGAGGCATAATGTCATCACAGGGATTCTGTAAGCGATTGAAACAAATGTTATGATTTAAATCTTTAGTTGAGTCTTGGGTCTCTATGGCCATGATCCATGGTCATGAAAGATATTTAAAGAGGGTCCCTGGTGAAGAAAAAGTTGAGGACTGCTGGTCTAGATCATGGGAAAGGACTGGCCTAAATTAATTCTTCAAGGTGCAACTTATTTAGTCAGTGTTCCTGAAGTTAATATCAGATTAATACTTAATCAGCAACAATTGTGATCTTAGCTGCTCTTTTTCCTACCCGCATGGCTCTTAACTGTTTGCCAGAAAGCTGCTTTGTTGGGTTATGGGTGTCCTTATTATGACAGATAATACATTTAAGGGCACATAGACAAATTCCACATTTGAATGTTTCTGAAGGCATTGCAAGCAAGAACTGCCTCTGCCTCTCTCTTCCTGCCTAGTTCAAGCTTGTTTGCTCCCTGTTCAATCATTTTTCTACTCAGAGGTGAGCTTTGAAGATATATAGTTAATAGTTTGTTAAGGATGAACAATGCATGAAGCATTTCAATTTCAGTTTCTTATTGATAGTTGTAAAAAGAGTGTAAACAGGATTATCAACATGGTACTTGTCTGCAGCATCTTGAAGGCATGTCTTTTCCTGGGATTACCTGCCCGATTGTTTCCTAGGAAAGGGTACAGCTACATTACAACATTTTTGCAGCTACATTACAACAATTTTACTAAACACTTCAATTAAAAGAAAGAACTAATGCAAAGTAAAAATAAATAAAAGAATAATAGAAAGCACAGAAAGGGGAAAAATAGGAGGGAAAAAATAATATAGGAAAGAAAAAAAGAAATATATAAAGAAATGAATTTACCCTTTCTTAGTAATGAATATAAATATTTTAGTAACATATCACCTTCTCCTAAAATACAACAAATTATCTCTTCTTCCCATATCTTACCCATAAACAAATCTTTAAAATCTTGTCATTGGATGTGGGGGTTGGCAATAATTCATTTAGGACTTCTATAACATCTATCTATTTTAACCTTGGTCAAATAAACCAACTTTATACTAACTACTTTTAACAATTTTGATCTTTATTTCCTTCAAATAGTGTCCTAGAAATAGATTTCTTTTCATTTTCATTGTCCTTTCCCATAAAATCCTTCAAAATTGTAGCAAGACTCCGAAGTTGCCCGGGTAACACTTTTACTTTATTATTTCTTTTAATTATTAAGACATCAGGATGTTTTATTTCTATATCCAGTATAGCATTTTCCCCATATCATTCTTGTTGTTTGTTATTTTTAAATCCACTTTCAAATCAGGTGGAATGTGATTGGGTACAAGTGATGGTTAGTGACTCTTTGCAGGAGAGGATGATGCCACCCTCCCCAAAGGAGGTGGTGGTGAGCCCCTTCTCAAGGGGCGATCTTTGTATCCAACAGTATTGGGCAACTTTTGCTCAGTTTCCAATGTTCCCTTTTAAGAGAAGGATGTTGAGAGGATTCCTGATGCACAGCTACAAAGGCCCTTGGATGAAGCAGATTATTTGGATTATTTTCAGTCTAGGTTCAGGCTGGGGGTATAACACCGACACAGCACTGGCCACACTTCTTGATAACCTTTGGAAGGCTCACAGTGGGGATGGTGCAACCATTATGGCCTTCCTGGACCTCTCAGCAGCTTTCAATAGCATTGACCATGCTACTTTTGGACCAGCTTCAGTGATTGGGAATGGGAAGTTCTTCTCCTTTGCATTCCCACCCCACAATATTGCTTTCTGATTCTCTGAGATCACTATGGCAGCTTGACAATTAAAAACTGGTTATGAAACAAAAATAAAATCACATGAATAAAACTGCCCAGGAATTTAAAATCAAAAGATAACCAGGAAAATTCCATAGAAAATGATCTTACCTCTTCAGCTTGACAACCCTATGGGCTATCAAACAAAACTGTAAAGAACTTCCCCACGCATAAGCCCTACAAATGTGCAAAACTTACTTCATTTTCCTTAATTTCCAACCAGCGTGACTATGGGTTGCTCAAGAGCCAGGAAGGGAGGACTGGCAGGAGGGGGAACAGATTTAAAAAGTATCAAATGGATCTGATGAACTTGCTCCAACCATCAACAAGTTGAAATGTAGCCATACATTTACCCCAGGAGTACCCAGGAGTGGATTTTGAATTAAGAAAACATGGGTAAGAATATAGCCTAATTGCTAGTTAAGAAATGTGTACAATACTCTCTAAAATGCAATGGAGGAATGTGCAATTTATAGCCCACATACCAGATAACGGCTGCCAAGTTCCTTTTACAGACCCTGGGCTGTCTGCACTGCCTAAAATATCCCCCGGCTGTGCCATGGCCACCTAAGCTCTATAAAGTTGAGTATAATCTCATCACTTTGTGAAGTCCAGGTGGCTCAACCAAACCAACAACAGCACCACTGTTGCTATGACAGAGAGACATCAAGACCTCACAAGGAGAAACACAACTGTCCTAAGCAGCTAATGAAGTACTGAAAAAAATTGTTTCACCATAAAACAAGTTTTGCGAAATGAATATCACTCCTTCCTCCCTCTCTCCCTCCAAAAGCCAAAAGTCTAGTTTGGAGGAAAAATACTTTTCAACTACCAGCACGGAATCCAAGAATGTATGGATATCTGTTTGCAATTTTCAGTGGACAGACAGATGGTGCTTTATTTAACTATGGGGTACCAGAATGGCTCAACTAAATACATATCCAACATTAGGGGACTGCTCAGGTTTTTTTTTTTAAGTATTTAAATAAAAAAGGGGAAAGCAAGCAGCATGTCAACTCTTCAGACAGGTTATTTTTCTTCTTTTAACTCCATGATTCTATATTTATGCCGACTGGTATTTAAATGATGACCTTGCCTTGTTAAAAGCCAGTAGGTATTGTTACACCATTTGCAAAGGATTACGCTCTGACATAGCTGCTATACGTGCATTTGGTTTCATTTGAATAGGATGTAGGGCACAATCTTATTTCACTTAATTCATCCACCATACAAAGCTACGATTTGCTAAACGATGCTTTGCTGAATATACCAGAATTGACTAGATTCACTTAGTAGTAGATAATAATCTGAACTGCTGGATATTTGTCCATTTATGGCCACAAAATGGCCTGGTCTGTAGTCTCGAACTGCCTTAACTTTGCAGGGCCAGTTGATTCCTATCATTAAATTAAACCAAACAAACTACATTATTAATAAACTGCCCAGCTCTGGTGTCTTATTTAAACAAACTTGAACATAATTTTTAAAAAAATCTTTCTAAGATGGCTTGCAAATACACCACAATGTTGAATTAATCAGTTTTCATTGAATACAAATTTAGCCAAGAAAATAGCAGTAGAAAGGAGAGATATATGGAATGAATAAATAACAGAATAACAAAGTTGGAAGGGACCTTGTAAGTCTTCTAGTCAACCCCCCTATTCAAGCAGGAGACCCTGCAGCATTTCAGACAAGTGGCTGTCCAGTCTCTTCTTAAAAGCCTCCAGTGATACAACTTCTGAAGTCAAGTCGTTCCCCTGGTTAATTGTTCTCACTGTTAGGCAATTTCTTCTAAGTTCTAGGTTGCTTCTCTCCTCGATTAATTCATTGTTTTTTGTCTTCCCTTCTGGTACTTTGGAAAATAGGTTGACACCTCCCCCCTCTTCTTTGTGGCACCCTCAAATATTGAAACACTGCTATCATGTAACCTCTAGGGCTTCTTTTCACTAGACTAGTCATACCCAAATCCTGCAACCATTTCTTCATATGTTTTAGCCTCCAGCCCACTAATCATCTTGCTCTTCTCTGCACTCTTTCAAGAGTCTCAATATCTATTTATACTGTGGTGACCAAAACTGGATGCAGTATTTCAAGTGTGGTCTTACCAAGATCTTATAGATCGGTACTAAATACTTCACATGACCTTGATTCTTTCTATCCCTTTGTTAATGCAACCTAGGAATGCATTGGCTTTTTTGGCTGCTGCCACACACTGCTGGCTCATATTTAAGTGTCTACCAGGACTCTCATAGAATTGCAAAGTTTCTCATGATCCCCCCACAAAGGCGGGGGGAGTGAGAGAACTGAATCTAAAACACTTGGGAAAAACGTTCCCAAAATGCCATACTTTTTGTGCTTACTGTAAGAATTTCATAATTCACCACTGGCTATGTATTTTACACCATACATATCAACTAAAGTGTCTTCAAAACAATAGTATGGTAATACTACAACTTTCATTAGTTGCCAGAGTAGGCATTAGTAGGCTCATCCTATTCTAACCAGACCTGTTAGTAAATCCCAAAACTTCAATGTGATATATATTTTCCTTTTTTAAAAGCACTGAATTCTTTACAGCAGGGGATAATTCTAGCTGAGTGGGAACTCTGAGATCTGAAATGCCATCAAACATCTGGAGGCTGCCCTATTCACAGACATTGGGAGGGAGGGTTGTATTCTGACAGAGGGGTGGACAATTATGGCTCCTTTGTGACCTGTGGACTTCAACTCCCAAAATTCCTGAGCCAGCAACTCCCAGAATTCTGGAAGTTATATTCCACAGGTCTTAAAGAGGCCACGCATGCTCTACACAACTGAGATGGTACAGCTAAGGCTAACTATTCAAAACTCAATGACACAGTCAATTCACTGCCTACAAAATTGCCCCTAAATATTATTCCACATCATATTATACAAGCAGTACAAGCAGCCATTCCTCAGATGGCATTCAAAAGGAAAAAAATAATAAATCTGCCAAAGTTGAGGTTCATCAGCCAATCTTACTTGGCCCTGGAAAATTCCTTCCTTGGCCAGCATTGGAATCCAAAGCACTATTTAAGGCAGCACATATATTCTTACTGGTTTTAAAAAAAAGTCTGTCTACATCAGCCAGCAGCTATTTGTCCAAAAAGAGGGAAGGGAAAGCAATAAATATGACGATTCATTCAACAAGCGAGAAAAATTGCATAAATTTCATTACTTTTAAAAGGGGGAATTAAAGAACCTAATTTCCATTAATCATATAATAATAGTTTTTAGTAGTACAATCCTTTATTCTCTTTAATATTATTAAATTGCCTTGTTTTCTTTTTCCATTCCCCAGAGCTTTACATATCTTTCGACAAAACTAATATCCGTAGAAGCGTATGCCTTTTAATTAGCATTTTAGAAACACCTGCTAAGGGTAACTGAATTTGAAAGGAAAACTGGCCACAATGCATAAGTGTTGGTCTATTTATCCTCAGCCCCTGAATGCTATATTCTGTTTCTGTAGTTAATGAAAAACCAGGCAGCAGAAAGCAGAATAGAGATGGTGAGGGAATATGGCACTGTGTGCACGTCTCTCTGGGTCAAGGTTTATAACCAAGGTAGGATTCCCTTTCATCTGTGAGTTTTAAATTACTATACTAGTATACTGCCTTCCAATATTGTTGCTTTGCACCCCTGTGATTAAAAAACCATCTTTCTACTCTGGAAATGGAAGCTGCAGTCTATTGGCAAAATTATCTCCAATCAGAACTGACAGCAGCAAAGCAGACAAGAGCTGTTTGTTATTTTCCCTTTGGCTCTCTCTGAGTTTGACAAGTGACAAGGCACCTATAATATAGTAACAAATGCTCCGGTTTAGTCATCCAACCTAAACAAATGTAGACAGCGTTTTGCTTTTGCGAATGCAGAAAATGCAGCATTATTCCTATCTCATTAGTCCTTCTATTAATCAGACTATAACAATGGTCTATTGTAGATATTCCTTTCCCTTCTTTTCTTTCCTTCCCCTCTCCCAACAAAGAGGACTAACTTCTTACAAGCATCATTTTACTGGCAGAGCCTTGGGAAGGGGAATAGGTTTAGCAAAGTCTAAAACTAGCAAATACCACTACCATTGCTATCTTTGGAAAGCAATTAATGTAAAGCTATCATCTACTATTTGCCTCTTCAATACTGAATTATACCCAGAAGAGTATTAACACTAAATCATTTTTAAAGCCATAAATCCATGAGCCTCATTTACCTAATTTCCTACCACTAATAGTAGAAGAAAAATATTTTTATAGGTCATGAGAGGTGGGGGGAGAAGAGCTTATTAGTTACTCTGACCAACCATGCAAAACAATGAACAGGGTTATGTATAACCTTTACAAAGTGATATTATATCAATTGTTCATCCACAGCTCTGCACAGAGGAAAGATAGGAACTTATAGAAAGAAGATAACTGGAGAAAGTTTTATTTCACTAGAATCAACTGTATTATATATGCCACTATAATGTTTATCAGAAAAAAATTGAATGCCAAGGAATATTGCCATTAAAAAATAATTCTTTTTGAAATAACTTTGTTCCACATTTTGAGAAATCCAATTATTATGACCCCATCATGAAAATCTTGCAGAAACGTTTCAAATGCAATTATTATGATCCCATCATGAAAATCTTGCAGAAACGTTTCAAATGCATATTTACAATAGACACCTAGATAGTTGTTTACCATTGTTAAAAAATCTTATAACTGAGGGATATTTTAAAAAATTTGTTAAATAGGATTTTAAAACTAATTTCTAATGTTAAATAGTTCCATCTAGTAAAAAAAAACAAGCAGGCATTTTATAAACAAACTACTCAATATTCATTGCTAGACAAGCAAATTCAACCTAACACAATTTATGTGGAATTAATATTTGTGTCTGTATGAGTCCCTTGCCACTTAATGCACATTTTTATTTTTATTACATTTTGGGGTAGAAAACATAAATCATCTGGACAGTCTAGTTAATTCACAATGTGACTCTCAGTTGAAATGGTAACTGTTTTTCCTTTAGAAAATGTTATATAACACCTCATAACTACATACATTCTATTTTACAATTAACAGATGGCTAATATATACATAGCTTTTTGGCCATATTATCACTAAAGAAACTATATGTTCTCAAAAATTATGTCATTATGTAATTGGCATTTACACATTTATAATATGATATACATTCACATTAGTGAAGTAAAAAATGGAAGAATAGCAATATATCAATTTAATAGGAGAAAATATCACATAGATTCTATTCTATACTGCAGCCATAATAAAATATACTACATTTAAAAAACGTCGAGAGAGAATTTAAAATCAGGAGAAATGGGTTTAAGGAGAAAATAATACTCTCACAATCAAACCAGCAGCTCTGCATTAAAAAAAAAATTTAAAGGCACATTATGGTCGCTAATGACCTCGTTTCTATCTAGATGCACCCAAAACTATTTAAGGAACAATTCAGACATTCTCTATGCATGCAAAATATTAATCTGAAGAACACAATTCCTGAGGAAATCTCAAAAGTGGATATAGTAAAGCAAGTTAAATTCCTCCTGAAAAATATATTAAAAAGTCCTTGGCCACCAATGAGTTAATTAATAAGACTGGGAGTCAAAGCACATGGATGTTGGCATAAGGCAGAGAACCCACAAAAGATGCAGAGCTTGGGAAAGAAATAATCCATAAAAGTGAACCAAAAAGCTACATATTCTTATGCAAAACCAGACTTCCTGTTCCCATCCCACTTTCTACCCTTTTGATAAAAAGGGCTGGAAGAATGTCTAGCTCAACAATAGAAAGGTGCAAATACCACTTAAACAGTCACTCATTTCTGTGCCCTTAGCCAAAGTACTAAATGCCCACTGGGGCTCTTTCCCATTGCCAGAAACACAAGGTCAACATGAGTCTTCTGAAAGGCTTGTTCTGAGCATTCATCAAGGGTTTCTAAAGCTGTGAAAAGAGGGACTTTTTTTAAGGGGAGGGGAAACCCCCCCTGTTCTTTCAATACCTTAGGAAGCACATCAATAACACAATTGCAGCAGACAGAATAATGGGGAAAAAAACCTGCCCTTGCTTTCTTCCAGATACAAATTCAATTTCCAACATTGTCCACATAGACATGAAACAAGAACAACAAGTGGTGGAGAAGAGGCAAAAAAAGGGGGGGAGAAATGTGGTGGGCACCGGCCACCATCATTTGCTGCCCAAAGATCTCTAGAGTAAGTGCATCTATACGATTCATTGTCATTAAATGCTTCATGGCTGGATTCTACAGCATAATAAAAACAAGCAAAATATTACTAACAACTTACTTAAAATTTATTTTGTATACTCAAATGGCCTTCAATAAAGGTACATATTTTATTTTAATAATTATATGTTTTCTGCCATGATTTTCCATCTTTCTTTTCAGAAGATAAAATAACATATTTGAAATAGATTTTAATTTTAAAAAATTGTAATATCATCTAATACAAATGTCTTCCTTCTGAAGTTCATGAAATACTTGAGTTCTCTCTTAGGGATATAGATATGTACATCTGAATACATACATATCTAAATACATACATACATACATATATAAATATATCAGTCTTGACATGATGACGAGCTAACGTTATGAAGATGTAAGTTCCACCTCAGAATATTTTTGGCAGAGATTATTCATATTGTTATCCCACGACACATTTTAGCCATAATTTGTTATGTATACCAGAATCAGTGTTGCAGGTGAGCAAAATAATCATGATTTATATGATGACTTCACAACATTCTCCATTCTACCATCACTCAAAAGATATCAGGACATGTCAGGTTCTAGGTTCAGACATGCCCTCGTTAGAACAAATCAAGATTTATAAAAGAGCCATAATGGTGTAGTAGTTAGAATGAAATACTACAGGCTAACTCTTCCCACTGCCAGGAGTTCAATCCTGACAGGCTCAAAGTTGACTCAGACTTCCCTCCTTCTGAGGTCAGTAAAATGAGGACCCTAATTGTCGGGGACAATATGCTGACTCTGTAAATTGCTTAGAGAGGGCTGTAAAGCATTGTGAAGCCATATATAAATCTAAGTACTATTGCTATAAAGCCCAATTAGCATGGTTTCAATTTGTGGTTGTTCCAAACAAAACAAAAAAAGATTACCTTCTGGGAGCAGTTTCACATATCATTGAAAATCATAACTAAATTATAATAACTTTCTATTATGGGCAAACTCTTTACTTCTCTGACATAAACTTGGATTGAACAAGACCTCAGGCCAAGCTAAACAAACATGCACATATAAGGTCACATGCATGTAATTGCATGAAAGAATGTAAAAGGTAAAGGTTCTCCTCACACATATGTGCTAGTCGTTCCCGACTCTAGGAGGCGGTGCTCATCTCCGTTTCAAAGCCAAAGAGCCAGCGCTATCCAAAGGCGTCTCCATGGTCATGTGGCCGGCATGACTAAACGCCAAAGGCGCACAGAATGCTATTATCTTCCCACCAAAGGTGGTTCCTATTTTTCTACTTGCATTTTTACATGCTTTCAAACTGCTAGGTTGGCAGAAGCTGGGACAAGTAACGGGAGCTCACTCCACTACGCGAAAGAATGTAGAGACAGAATAAATGCACAGAAAATTATAAACCCAGACTTGCATGCAATCAAGCAGGGAGTCAGAGCCAGTAAGGTGTATGCTGCTAATTCTCTTTCTCCCAAACAGCCTCTTCAAATATGGTCACATGATAAACAGCATTCAGTAAATGTGTTCACAGCCAAGTCTGACTTGGTCTTTTTGTGGAGCATTCACTTGTAAAATTCTCTAATTCTTGCATTTCTGCCATGAAATATGCAATAAAAAGGCCTAGTCGGAGTCATACATTAATATTTAAGATGGGTATCTGAAGTGGTTATCTATCCACTGGTACATTACTGAAGCAGCTTCTACAAAGCTAAAGAATACCTTCCCAGAGGATATAAGTTCTCTCTTCCCTTGTATATTTATATATTCATTAGTATGGGGTTTTGTACTATAAACTGAACCTGAATTAACTGACGTAGACTCATCGTCTACAGTCTTGAGGGCTTCTGAAGGAGATGAACTTTTAATAAATGGGCAAATAACCTATAAAATAAGAAGCATGGAGGGAACTGATTGGGGGATTCAGGAGAAGAGAAGAAAAAACTAGAGAGAAGTCACCACAGATGGTCCTTGTTTAACAACTGTTTATTTATTTTATTGAGCTATAAAATTTATTGGCCGCCCATCCTACCTCAGGGTAACTGAAACTGTTGCGTTTTTGAAAGTGATGTAAACATAATTTTATGATCAATTCTCACATTTACAACTTTTGTGGATTTGTGAAGCAAAGCTGAAGTAAGATCACAAGGACTGAATTGTGAGTCTCAATAGGCTTGTTAAGCCAAGTAGTGATAAGGTAAAGACTTCCTTACCTGCTTTGCAGGTTTTTCCATCTTCTTGTAGTTGGACTCCAGTAGGACAGGTACAACTATAAAAGGGTTCTTTTGGGGACAACAGGCACAAATGTGAACAACCACCGTTATTTTCCTCACAGGGTGTGTGAACTTGAAAAACAAGAGAAGAAAGGAAATCATGCACATTTTTTATTTTATTTTCTGATAACACAGAAAGGAAACCTAGATCCCTAAAGAAGACAATCGCTAAAAGATAATTGACTACAAGACAGACATTTAATGTTGCTCCGTACGACTTTAGGAAAGTGTCAATAAAAATAAAACTGTGCTGAGAAAAGTACCTTTTCACCCGACAGTATCTCAAACTGCTAAAATGCAGTTGGGGATTCAATAATAGTTTCAGAAGTATTAAAAAATGTTAAGGGACAACTGGATGCTGCATGTTTATTTCTATTTGGACTGTTGTTATAGTTACAGCGCAGGTTGAACCAGAACAATTGTTATTTGTTTCATCAGTTCATACTTTTCTGTATATCTCACCCTGCAACAATGGTAACAACTTCTTAGTATTTTCTACATTCAGCTGTGTCCCAGTCAATTATGTTGGCTATACATAGTCTAAATATTTTTATTTATTATAGCTAGCGGACTTTGGAAGACATACAAAATCACTTGTCTATCTCACAAGCAAACCTAAAAATTTAGGATCCTTGTGTTCTGTTTGTTTTGTTCTTCTCCATCCCAATATGTAATCTGTTTTGATTCTGGCATCCAAAGGAGAGCATGACATTTTAAAGTGATGTGCATGTGTAACCATTCAAAAGCATGGTAGCCCTATATATGATCCACAATCAGTTAATACAGTACAAAGACTTGGAGCAATGGCATCCAAATCCAGTTGAATCAAGAGACAGCATTATCTGAACTATTTCTAGCAGATAGTATTTCCCAGTGTGCCAGGCTTTCCTCATTACTGTCCAGAAATATTGTGACCCAGGGGTGGGACGTGCTCTCAGCTGACAGAAATGTTAGGAATTCCGAAAGCACCACAGAGCGTCATCTGGAACGCAAGGACAAACTCTATCAGGGCACATACCCAATGACATCTACCGAAGCTTTGCACCTGTTTCTCAGCTAAAGCAGCTTTTAAATGCCTCTCTTTACTCCATGAATATTTACTACCCATCTATCCTTTTTCTTAGTGTAGCCACAGCTCTTCAGAGCTAAAACCAAACTGCCTCCGAGATTTTCAATAGTAGACTTAGGCCTCAATGCTCTCTTAAATGAGATAGTACTCAACTTTAGGATAAAACTATGTTTATGTGTTACATTATGTTTCTAATATTTAGCATGCACAATTTTGCTTGGAAATCCTGTGGCTAAAGAATTCAATCAAGGAATACAATCTGCTTTTTAATTTTTTCCATAGATTTTTCCTGTTGATTAAAATCTTAATCCATGAGTAATAATGAGGTATCTTCCTCTCTGCCACTCCTGCAAGTTATTTTTCTTACTGCAAAACATCGTTAACGTTTTTGTAACAGTATTACAAAATACTATTACAAAATACATGCTATTAACAAGATGCTAATGGAAAAATCAGTCCTTAAAATAACTGATTTAAAGTATTTAACATACGTAAATGTGCCTGAGAAATTCTGAATTTTAACATTTCTAAATGAAAGCCTGTTTCAATAAGCAGGCAAAAAGGGCATCTCAGCAAAGAATTTGCATTACTATGGCCTGCTTTTTAACCAAATTTGCATTGCGCTATGAATGATATGCACAACCAGTTAATGATGATCTCATTTAAGTCTTGGAAAGTGTTCAACTATTCAGTCTGATACATTGTTCAGAGATCTGTGGCATCCAAGTGAGAATTAGCTATAATATTAATGAGAGTAACTTATGAACTGCACAGAATTTGAATCCCAAGCCTCCTTCCTTGGCACTTCTACTCAATTATTATGCTCTAGCTGGTTGAGCTTCTTTAACATTAAGGCAACAGCCACATCATTGACAATCAAAGAAATTCTGTCCTGCAAACTTCCACTGAGACAAGGCAAATCAGAGCTCAGAGAAGTAACTGCAAGGTGAAAAATCTACAGGATGAGACCCTGAGATTTTCTTTCCTATGAAACAGTTTGTGATTCTGTTCTGCAATCAACATCTTATGTAAATATGATGGTAACAAACTTTATTAAACAGCAATCAGGTTAAGAACCTAAGCCATGGTATTTAGGACTAAACCTCCTGTCACAATCAAATAACAGCCTAGCATACCAGTTGCTTGTTAATAATTATAGTAGGGCAGAGGCCTGCATTGCATAATTAATAGATTTGTATTTCCTTCTCTGAAGTCATGGGCGTTAGATTTAAAATCCCACTTATCCCTAATGTCAGAGGAAAAGAAACAAACAGAAAACATACAATATGGCTGTCTTTCAGGGCTCAAAACCTGGATGTCCATTGGTGAATAAAGAGAATTTATGATTTCTCTCTTATTCTCTCCAGCTTTCTTGTTGCAGGCATGAATGGAACGCGTCTGCCAATCCGTCCAGTACAGGGTGTCCCCAGCCAAGGTCAGGGCAAATGGATGAGTGAGACTGCCTTCCACCACTTTTTGCCTAGTTTGTAGAAGAAAGAACATTTTCCAAAGTGATTATAAAAACTACTTCACAAATTAATACAGAAAGACAAGATGTCAAAATGTAAATAAAATAACAGTGACTGTTCCATAAACAGCAGCAATTCAGTGTATGTGGAATGGGTCTTGTTCATACCTGAGCAAAACACTTTCTTCTGAATCATTTCAAAAAATACTATGCCTGCAAAGTGGAACCACAATTACCATAAAATATGTTGCTCTGAAAAATTATTTAAATTGCTATCTGCAGGAGGTGGCCCAAGCTCCGTCTGGAACCTGTCTGGTTCCATCAAGCGCCTGAGGCGGAACCGGAAAACACTAGATGGTTCCGCCCCAGGCGCTTGATGGAACCAGACAGGTTCCAGACGGAGCTTGGGCCACCTCCTGCAGCCCTGACCCGCCCTCGGGTAGAGGACCTGGTGGCCGCGTGGAATAATGCGACTACCGGGGCCTTGAACCGGGTGGCGCCTTTGCGGCCTCTCCGGCGGCAACGATCAACCCTGGCTCCTTGGTTTACCGAGGAGCTAAGGGTGATGAAGCGCCGCAAGAGATGCCTAGAGAGTCGTTGGAGATCCTCCCGATCCGAATTTGACCGAGCACAGGTACGAGCCCATTTAAGGACGTACCTAGTGGCATTGAGAACGGCCAAACGTCAATATTGTGCCGCTCTCATTGCATCCGCAGAGAACCGCCCTGCCGCCCTGTTTCAGGTGTCCCGCTCCCTTCTGTTTCAGAGGCCGCGGGAGGCCCCTCTACAGGGTAGGGCAGAGGAGTTTGGGAAATATCTGCAGGATAAAGTCACTCAAATCCGGAAGGATTGGGTCCCCTTCAGTGGCCCAGTCGAGACGCCAGTGGCGAGTCTTGAGAAACCTTTTTGGGAGGAGTTTGACTTGGTTGTCATCGAGGATTTGGACAGATTGCGTGGACGACTGCGACCTACCACATGTTTACTGGACCCGTGTCCCTCCTGGCTTCTACCGGCATCCTGGGAGGTTACACGCGACTGGCTCCTGGGCCTAGTGAACGCTTCGTTGGGTGAGGGGTCTCTCCCGGCCGCCTTGAAAGAGGCGGTGGTGAGACCCTTGCTCAAGAAGCCTTCCCTGGACCCTACGGAGCTGGCCAATTATCGTCCTGTCTCCAACCTTCCCTTTTTGGCGAAGGTTGTAGAGAGTGTGGTGGCTTCTCAGTTTCCACAACATCTGGAGGAGAATGATTATCTAGACCCGCGCCAGTCCGGCTTTCGCCCTGGGCACAGCACAGAGACGGCCTTGGTCGCGTTGGTAGATGATCTCTGGAGGGCCAGAGATAGGGGCTGTTCCTCTAACCTGGTCCTATTAGACCTCTCGGCGGCTTTTGATACCATCGACCATGGTATCCTGTTGCGCCGACTGGAGGGGTTGGGGGTCCGGGGCACCGTTTTGCGGTGGTTCGGCTCCTACCTCTCTGGCCGGACGCAACGTGTGTTGGCAGGGGAGCAGAGGTCGACCCTATGCCCCCTTACTTGTGGGGTGCCACAGGGGTCGGTCCTCTCGCCACTCCTGTTCAACACATACATGAAGCCGCTGGGTGAGATCATCCGTGGTTTCGGGGTGGGATATCATCTGTATGCTGATGATACTCAGCTGTACATTTCCACCCCGAACCACCCCAACGAGGCCGTCAAATTGATGTCCCGGTGTGTGGAAGCCGTACGGATCTGGATGGATGACAACCGACTCAGGCTCAACCCTTCCAAGACGGAGTGGCTGTGGGTTCCGGCTCCCCGGTTCAACCAGATAATTCCATCTCTGGCCATTGGGGGCATTCAACTCACCCCCGTGGAGCGGGCGCGCAACTTGGGCGTCCTCCTAGATGCCAGGCTGTCCATGGATGAACATGTGACAGCCGTGGCCAGGGGGGCGTTCCACCAGGTTCGCCTGGTGCGCCAATTGCGCCCCCTATTGGACCGGGACGCCCTACGCACAGTCACCCATGCGCTGGTGACGTCTCGCCTGGACTACTGTAACGCTCTCTACATGGGGCTTCCCTTGAAATGCACTCGGAGACTGCAGTTGGTCCAGAATGCGGCCGCGCGGGTGATTATGGGGAGTACCAAGTACTCCCATGTGACACCTCTCCTGCGCGAGCTGCACTGGCTTCCTGTGGTCTATCGAGTGCGTTTCAAGGTCTTGATTACGATCTTTAAAGCGCTCCATGGCTCAGGACCTAGTTACTGCGGGATCGTATTCTGCCCCATACATCCCTACGACCCATCCGCTCGCACAGAGAGGGACTTCTCCAGGTGCCGTCCACCAGACAGTGCCATGGGGCAGCGCCTAGGAGCAGAGCCTTCTCTGTGGCGGGCCCAGCCCTGTGGAATGACCTCCCCCCGGATATTAGGACCACTACTGACCTCCGCTCCTTCCGTGTCAAGCTCAAGACCCACCTTTTCCAAATAGCTGGCCTGGCTCAACCATAACTTCGTATCGCTCCTGATGGGTTTTTTAATTTAGTAATTTTATTTAAGGGGATTTTAAATTGTGTTTTTAATTGTCTTTCACTTATAAGTCAACTCTCCTCCATGCACATATGTATATGTCTCTGTTCTTTTTGTATATATGTTTGTCTTATGTGTATTTTTATTCGTTTTGATTGTACGCCGCCCCGAGTCCTTCGGGAGAGGGTTGCGGCTAATCAAATAAAATTATTATTAAATAAAAATTATTATTATTCTGAGTTTTCAAAGTGAAGGTTCATCACACAGGAGTCTGTTCCAGCAATTTTAATTTACCATTCACAATAGAAAACATGTTATATTGCTACCTAGTCAGTTCACAGTGGCAATATTTGTAGTGTACATAATTTCTTTGAAGTTTAATTTTATTTAGTATTGTTAAAAATAAAGGTCATTTGGGCATAAAAATATCATATTCATATATTCTATTACTGCACCAAAATAATTTTAAACATTTATAATAAGATAAAAAAAGCTAAGGAATTATGTTGTGCACAAAACACAAATATCCATTGCACAATGTCCAACCACGAGTCACGAGTGAAGAGGAGGAGGAGAGAAAAAATGAGACTACTGGAATATTTTATCTTAAATGACAACAATGTACATGAGGAACATTGATTAACATTCTGAAACTAACTTTGTTATCGCTAGAACAACTTCGTCATAGCAGGAGATATGTATGTTCCAATAGTACTTATTTGTATTTCTTGAATCTGGGCTTTAATTTAAGCTTTCAAAGAAAGCATTTATGGGGAGCAAAATGAGTTCATTTTTTAATCATTCAGAACATAAAGCATTTTGACCGAACATGCTAATTGGATTTTTACACTACAAATACATTTCTTTATAGGAAAAAGGATCCCTTCTTTTCTTTAAAATAGCAAACAATGTTGAAATAGCATTGAGCAACATTTAGGATGTTTTGTTTACAAAAAAATGTATCCCTCTGTTTGGATTAAAGTTGCACAGAATTAAAGCAAAATTACAATAACAGCATTATAATATGAATTTTACACAGACTATACAATGTGCAATCCAGATTTTTGTTATTATTTTTATATGAGTTACAGATGCTATTGCTTGATCACAGAAAATGTCTTCTTTTATTTGACAGTGACATTAAGGATCCCAACAAAACAAATCACAGAAGTTTAAGAGAATCTAATATAATTCTGCAGATTGAATTTTTCCAAATACCCCGGAAAAGAAAAGAACAACCAGGTAGTAGTTTCTCTCCCTCTGTATATACACAGCTATGCAACATATGCATTTGTGTGTCCCCATTTTCTCTATATACAGTTGACATACATACTTGATTCATAGGTGCTTTTGAACAATACAGACAATTCAATGTTACCATGTCCATGAGGGATGAGCTATCATCATGGGGTGAAAAGGGAGGCACAAGGAAACATGAACTAACAGCAAGCATCCATAAAGGAGAGATGGAAACATGCAGAATGAAAAAGGAACAAATAATGATCTGCCAGACACTTATCAAATCATTCAAGGGCAATTGGTGATGCAAGGTTGATAATCTTAGTTGTCATAGTTGCCAGAAAATACTTTAGCAGCGGATAAGTTTAAATAGAAAGCACCTAAGCAATATTAAATGTATTTGCAGATGGTTACATGCATTCAGATTTGCATACACACACACCATCCCTACCTGAAAGAGCCGTCCAGATTTGCTCTGTGAATGAAGCTCAGCTTTGCATCAGCCCAATAAAGCTTTTGTTCACTGAGATCTATTGTGAGTCCGTTGGGCCAATAAATGTCAGAATCCACGATTATTTTCCGAAAACTGCTGTCCATTCCAGCACGCTCTATTCTAGGTGTTTCGCCCCAATCTGTCCAATACATGTATCTAGAAATAAATAAAAAATCCAAATACAATTACAAAAACAGAATAGAAACGGAGGAAATTTCCTGGAATGTAGGAAATTTTGTGAATTTCCTTGAAATCAAGTTTATGTGTCAACAGATATCAAACATTTCTTTAAAAGTAAAACATAACTTTGTTATTTTAAAATTTCCCCCCACCTTAGTTAACTATCTCTAAAAATATATTCTTTTGTTTCCTGTGCAGTTCAATTAAAACAAGTCTTTTCATTACTTGCTGAACAAGGACTCTTTATCTCAACTGGTAGAGCCCCTTGGGCTCTATTATGATCCGTCAGCAAAAACTTTACAGCTACACATACCCTGTACAACTTTTTAGATATAGTAACTGTTTTCAGCAAATTAAAATAAGAAGTGCCATTAAAAAAAAAGAATGATTCTACTATTGCATCAGAGTAGAGGTAATTTATCAACTTCTGAATTAATGACTTACACTCAGCTTTTGCAAGAGTAAAGAGATGAATAAAATAAAGCACAACAATGATAATAACAGCATATAACAAAATGAATAATTGGGTGAAAACACTGTGACACATACAGCTGAAATTAAGTAACACAAAGATCGGAAAGGACTAAAACCAGTTATCCGAAACCATGCCTTAAAGTCAACGTGGTTCTTAAGCGGGATCCCAACACCACCCTGTCTTTGTAGTCATCTACTTCTTTTCTTTGGCACTGATAAATCGAGAAGTGCTTCAGAAGTTGGCCTTGGTATTTGGAGAAATAGAAATGGAAGGAGATGCTCTTTTAAGATAAACTATTTAAGGCACTGGAGGTTGAAAGGTTAACCAAGTACTCTCAGAAGGTTATAAAATGACTGGCAACCAAACCAGTCTGGAAAACTGCTGTTATTGTATTCCGAGTGACCATGAGTGTCTGGCTATTAATCAGAAAATCAAGGAAACTGAATATTACTTAGATAGCTTCTTGGCGTCAAAGAATAGAGAAATAATGAATAACTATAATGACCCTTTAGGACAAAGGGTATCAAACTCAAGGCCCTAGAAAATGTTTTTGAATTTTCTAATGTTTTGCAACAATAAATCTGTAAAGTGAAAGAAAAATACATTAATTTGTTATGTTGGCAAATACAGAAAATAAATGTACAATATAGTTGATTTCCAAAGATTGTTGAGCAACTTCAAAAATATTTGGCCAGAATGAGGAGCTAATCTGACAATAGAAAGGCCTCTGGCAGCAGTGTAATCCCTACCAATCTGTACGGGAAGATTTTGGTTCATATAATGTAATGTTAATGATAGGTATTAACAGCTACATGTTTGGTGACGATCAATTTAATGAAAAGAAAGACTAGGGGTGACATGATAGCAGTGTTCTAATATCTCAGGGATTGCCACAAAGAAGAGAGAGTCAAGCTATTCTCCAAAACAACTAAGGGCACAACAAGAAGCAATGGATGGAAACTAATTAAGGAGAGAAGCAACCTAGAAGGAAGGAGAAATTTCTTGACAGTTAAAACAGTTAATCAACTTGCCTCCAGAAGTTGTGGTTGCTCCAACACTGGGAGTTTTTAAGAAGAGATTGGCAACCATTTGTCTGAAATGATATAGGTTTCCTGCCCCAGCAGGGGGTTGAACTATAAGACCTCCAAGGTCCCTTCCAACTTTGTTGTTCTAATTCTAATTCTCCAAAGTAGATTTAAATAGAATTTATGCCATAAAGGATTCCAATGTAACTCACTGTCTTAGCTTCCATTTCCTCTTCCCATAATATTTTATTACTTATTCTTGGACTTTTTTTTCACCTTCCTTTCAGTGACAATACTACTAAGTACAGAAGCATATTACAGAACTAAAGAGAGTTCCCCGAATTTAAATAATGTATATACCATTCTTCAAATACTGCTAAAGGGTTTGATTGCTGAAATTTAATAAAATTAAGAAGGAATGATAAAACCTGATTCAGCTGAAATTTGTAACCAATTCTTAAAAAAAAAAATCAGCAGAGATGGATTCCCAGTTAAGTCTTTAACCAGATAATGTCCTGACTTTTCTAATAACCCATTTCATATATTCATTTTATTAATATATGTATTTGTAACTTTATATAAATTTCTCAATTTCAGGAAAGAATGCTATCGCTCTAACGGTTTTAGATTTTAATACTCTCTGCCAATTCAGCATAATTTGTGGTTATTATGGTATGAATAGTTACTTGAAAAGTATCATAATAATCTTTTAAAGATGTATACTTAAATTCCCAACATGATTTTGCTTGTGAAATATGATTCTCTGATGTTGATTACAGCAATTGCTCCTAAATATCTAAATACATATATATTTACCAATGGGAATTGTAGTCAAGCATATTAGGAGAGCCCAGATTGTACAGTTCTGTAGTTGATGTACTTTAGATTAAGCAGACAAAAGAATAGCAGGATTAGTATATCTCCTTGCCATAATTCATGAGTTTTGTCAGATAAAGTATTAAGTCATTGTGTGGTTTAATTTGGTTCTGACTTAGTTTACTGTGCAAATCCAACCAATATAATGTTCAAACTGGATTGTGCGGCTAATTCACTGATTGTGGTTGATTAAATTTACAGTACAATATTAAGAATCCAGACTAAGAGGTAATTTTTTGAGTGGAACATATGGCCATACAAGCTACAAATTTTCTCAGCTCCAATATCTCTAAGCATGGCTCCAATCATTCCGTATTACCCCATATTTAATAAAGTTTTAATTATGTATGCCTTGCTCAGCTTTATAATTACAGTACTGAAATACAATATTAACAATTTCCTTGTGGGAACCACTTCTGAAAAACCTTGCCAAGAAAACTGCAGTGTTTTATCCAGGCAGTTTGTGAGAATCAGACATAACTGAACAAAAAAACAAATCCAAAAGTTCTAACTTTATTAGAAGTATATAATTTTCAAATAAATTTACTTATAAAATAAGTGCCTCATTTATTAAATATAACTGACTCTTATCTACATGCTGTATACAGAACATGCTCTCTCACATATGTACACAAATTAGTCTCACACATAAATATCATAATAGATGGCATAGCCATCTCTGAGGAAGAGGAGGATAGAGATGGGATAAGTGAAAGGGGTAGCTGTAAAGAAGGGAGGAAGGAAATTAAATAAGGAGGGAGGGGTTTTTAGACATTACAAGAGGATTCCAATCACCTTCCCACATAGCAGCTAATCTTCAAACTAATCTACAAAGGCTTCCACACTTCACAGCAATAATTGCAGCCATTTGCACCTCAGTTCATTGCTTTGTTTTCATCAGATTCTTATATTCTTATCAACAACTGTAGTTTCCACTCCCCTCCTTCTATTATTTGGAGAAAAAAATGGGGGCGGGGGAGAGAATGGAAAGAGTTTACTTCAGCACAGTTTTTATTCTCTTCCAGGCCAGAATTCACAAAAAGTGTTAGAACTGCCTAGATTTTTAAAAGAATACTCAACAATTGCTGTAAAATTGTAGCCAAAACTAGCCTAAGATGCCATCACTTAAAAAAATGTAGAATAGGATGTTCGATAAACATATTGAAGTATTCATAGTTAAGATGAAACTTTACCAAGGAAAAACAAACAAACTCTTATACAAAATAACCTATACAAACTCTGCATCCGCTATAATTCAAGTTTTCCAGGCAAATTGAAAGATTCGAAATGAAAACAGTATTATTTTATAATGGAAATACAATTACAAGGAACACAGAGAGGTAATGCCAGCAAATGCTAAAGAAACTATATACCAAACTTGCCAAAGTATCCTGCATATTAAAAATAAGTCAGAAAGCCTCTGGAGCAATTTCAGAAAAGTAAGCTGCTTAAAAAGACTGGCATCTCCTCAAATTCAAATTGTGCAGAAAAAACACTAAGGGGCCTTTTACAACCAAGGTAAGAAGTGAACTGTGAAAAGAAAAAGAGCCGGTGGGATGGATGCCACAAAGACAGACAAGGAATGCAGCTGCTGGAAGAGTTAATTCCACAAGGACAGACCTCAAGCCACTATTATTCCTCTTCCCCTTCCCTCACCAAGAAAAGCAACAAACAAGTTCCACAAGAGAATTGGCAAGTAAACAATGCACAACCAACTACCATTATAAATGGATTTTCTTAAAAGAAACACATTCAAATGTTGCCTGAAAGGAACACAAAGTGATCAAATATGATTAGGGCTTCCCATATTTCGTACATCCTCCGGAATTTTTGCTAAATGTTGCCACATTTCTGTACTTAAATACATAAAATGTATGCAAAGCAAAAGACAATAAGGTAAATAAAAAATAGATCTATGCAAAGATGAAAAAATTAGAAGCACACTGCATACTTCATTAATATACTTCCATGAAACAGCTTGGTACAATGGAATTAGTTAGATTAAGGGAGCAGGGCAAGTATGACAAGGTAACATTCTTGTTTCACAATATCTCAAACAACAACCCTCCAAGTGTAGCCTAAATACTCAATAAAAACAATTGTAAGAATAAAAGCATATCACTGCTTTTTTTTAGTATAAATATTTAGATGAACTGCTCAAAATTTAGTAACAGAATATAGAGTGTACATAAAAGAACCAGAATATCTCACAGAATATCCCATCCTCAAACCACAAATACTAGAATTTTATTTTATTTATTTTATTTTATTAATTTATATCCTGCTTTTATTTTTTATTTTTTTTACAAATAACCCAAGACAGCATACACATGGAACACACCTTCTTCCTCTTATTTTTCTTACAACAATCCTGTGAGGTAAGTTGGGCTGAGAGAAAGTGGCTGACCCAAGATCACTCAGCTGGCTTTCATAGCTAAGCCAAGGCTAGAATTCAAGATCTCCCGCTTTCTAGTCTAGTGCCTTAGTGACTAGACCAAACTGGCTCTTTACCTCAGATTAACTCATCACATTATGTCACCACTTAATGTTAACTTTTCTTTTGAACTTCCACCTTTTTGTCACTGTCCTTTTCAGTGAGGATATTCAGAATTAGATTTGATTATTCCAAGTAGGAATTGACCAATGAAGGCTAGATTAGAATTATTATTTCCTGTGTTCTAGAATATTTAATTCTGCTAATACATTCCAAAATAACACATTCCTACATCACATAGCTGGCTCATATGTAATTTGGGAGCAACAAAGATACCCAGATCCCTTTCACATGCACTGATACTAAGACAAGTCTCGTGATCTCCAACATCATGTACTTTGCCACCTTATACTGCCCCATCCTATCCATTTTCCTACCCAATTACAGAATTTTACATTTCTGCCACTTAAATTCCACTTTATTAATTTAAGCCTAGCACATAAATTGTGTAGGTCTTTTTTAAATAACAAATTTAAGTTGTATAGGTCTTTTTTAAATAGCAAGAAAGCAGAAAGACACTGCTTTACCATACATTATAAACCTAAGAAACAGGGCCTCCTGTTTTTGTGAATGTTCTAGCATTTTGCAGAACTATTATTAAAAGTTTTTTCGTTCTAAAGTTTGTCAACTAAATCAGTCAACTTCCATGTAACTAATGTCTTACACAGGTCTTTGCAAAGACTCCGAAATTCTATTTTCCATATAGCAGCTCACATCAGTCCTGGAATTACGCAACATTTAAAAAATAGCATTAAATATGCCAATGAAAATCTGTCAATTGCCTTGGCCCAAGATTGTATTTCCAGTATCAGATTCTTGGAACAATTAGAACTATACAAGTCAGCATTGTTACTATATACCAGAGCTAAGTAAGTGTCCTTTGTGGGTTCAAAGCTTATTTGCATTTAAATTGAGGACTCTGGGATGGACAAGCATATCAGAGAAAATATAAAACCATCACAGTTATCAATATAAAGAATTTAATATGCACTTAATATGCATGCATTTGGAAAAAAATCATTAAGCCTTGCCTGAAGGCTTACAATTCTAAAACAAAATATAATGTGACAACTGAGTTGAAAACAGACCAAGTACCAATTACATATTTTACCTAAGACAGGAACCAGAGTGAAAGAATAAAATAATTCAGCAAAGCACTAATTAGTTAGAAATATGAAAGAAGCAACACCAAGTAATGCATCAAAGAGGGAATCAGAGGTAAGAAGACATTCGTTTTTAATAATTTCTTAATTTAAGATTAAGAAAAGGCCAACTGAATATTTAAGAAAAATTAATTAAGAGGTCACGTCAGGAAAATTTAAAAGAGACAATAAATAAACAGAGTATAAATAGAGTATGAAGATTGGCATGGGATGAATAGTGGGCCCAAGCAAAAGAAGGTACTGCTACAAGAATAAAATACTTTGTCACCAAATAGTTAACCTACTGAAAGAAATAGGTAAAATAAAACTTACAAAGAATAATGATGAATTGAGAATAGAAAAACAGACCAATAAATGAACATTACCACAGTCAACATGAATCAGAATGAATTTCTAAATGCCTCTTAATCTCTTTCACAGAGAGAATAAGACTCGGGACTGCAAGTTCCTGACAATAAATTTGTAAAATGTTAGTAACCATATTAATAAATGGATCATTACAGCTTCATTTGGACAAACTGGAGGGCAAGTGTAAATAATATGTTTAGGTTGTTTATTTGATGCTTAAAGACATCTCATAAGAAGGTATAAAAATCTCCTTCAGGAATACATGATCAGTATTATATATAAATTATATGCATCCAAAAAAGTGGTAAGTTCTTCTCAAGGAACAATTGAGTGACATAATATTGTCTTCCTATTTGTATGATTTTTGCTAGCATACTTAACCACAAATCACCCCATATTAACTGGGTGTACAAGCCAGGTTTGGGGGGAGGATATTATCAAATTTTCTTAACTAGAACTAGCAACCCGCCAGCTACACCATTACACAACCCTGCCCTCAGTCTCTTGCTTCCCAATATTACAAGACAATTTCCATCACATAAGAGCTTAGGCCTTGCAGGCAGGATAACTTTATTAAGAGGGTAGAGCGGACCTGGCATGCATTACGGAGACCTGGTTGGGCCATGAGGGGGGTGTTCCCCTTAGTGAACTATGCCCATCAGGCTTCCGGGCGTTTCACCAGCCAAGAGTCCAGGGCAGGGGCGGTGGTGGGGGTGGCGGTGGTTATTAGGGAAAGTCTCAGACCTCAGGAGATCACTGTGCCTCAGATAGGCGGGTGTGAGTTCCTTTTTGTGAAATGGGGCCTTGGAGTTCAGGTGGGCCTTTTTGTTAAATACCTGTCTCCCTGCTACGTTTCATCGGCCCTGCCGGAGCTGCTGGATATGTTAGCTGGTTTGATGGTTGATTTCCCCAGGCTTATGATCCTGGGGGATTTCAATCTGCCTTCCATTGGCGAGACATCTGAGTCAGCTCGGGAGTTCATGGCTTCCATGGTGGCTATGGACCTAACTCAGTTAATTCAAGACCCCACCCATAATAGGGGACACACGCTCAACCTGATTTTTGTCTCTGGGCAGTGGATGAATGATCTAGATTTAGGGGATATTTCTATTCAACCTTTGTCATGGTCTGATCATTTCCTCATCAGGCTTGACTTCCATACTGCTACCCCTCGCCACAGGGAGGCGGAACTAACTAGATGGTTCCGCCCCAGGCGCCTGATGGACCCTGAAAGGTTCCTGATGGAACTTGGGACTTTTCCTGAATCCCTTGCTCACAACTCGACTGAAGCCCTAGTGAAAGCCTGGGATAGGGCGGCGGCTGGGGCCTTGGATCGCGTTGTGCCTTTGCGGCCTCTGACCCGGTGTCGATCCCGGGTGGCTCTCTGGTTTACCGAGGAGCTCCGGGAGATGAAACGCCGGAAAAGAAGCCTAGAGAGTGGTTGGAGGGTCAGCCGGTCCGAATCTGATTGAACACTAGTAAGAATTCATATTAAATCCTACTTAGTGGCGATAAAAGCGGCAAAACGGCAACTTTTTTCCGCTCTTATTGCGTCTGCAGAGTCCCAGCGGGCTCTGTTTAGGGGGACCCGCTCCTTACTTAACCAAGGAACTGGGAAAGACCCCTTGCAGGGTAGGGTTGAAGAATTTGTTCAGTATCTGCAGGATAAAATCGCTCAGATCCGGACAGGCTTGGACTCTGACTGGGTAGATTCGGGCGAGTCGACGGGGATGAATCTTGTGGAGGCAATCTGGGATGAGTTTGACCCTGTGACCCCCGAGGGCATGGACAGAATTATGGGGAGACTCAGTGCTGCCACTTGTGTGCTGGACCCATGTCCCTCTTGGTTAGTTTCAGCTTACCGGGAGGTGACACGAGGCTGGCTCCAGGCGATTACCAACGCTTCATTGAGAGAGGGGTTCTTTCCCACCGCCTTCAAGGAGGCGGTGGTGAGGCCACTCCTTAAGAAGCCTTCCCTGGACCCAGCTTCTTTAGCCAACTATCGTCCAGTCTCCAACCTTTGCTTTGTAGCAAAGGTTGTCGAGAGTGTGATAGCACGTCAGCTTCTCCAGTATCTGGATGAAGCTGTCTACCTGGATCCATTTCAGTCAGGTTTCAGGCCCGGGTACAGCATGGAGACGGCATTGGTCGCGTTGGTCAATGATCTCTGGCGGGCCCAGGACAGGAGTTGCTCCTCTGTCCTGATCCTATTAAACCTCTCGGCGGATTTCGATACCATCAACCATGGTATCCTACTGCGACGACTCGGGGGGTTGGGAGTGGGGGGCACCGTTTTACGGTGGTTCTCCTCCTACCTGTTGGATCGGTTGCAGTTTGTGTTGACTGGAGGGCAGGGATCGACCCTGAGGTGCGTCACTTGTGGGGTGCCCCAGGGTCGGTTGTCTCACCCCTCCTGTTCAACATATATATGAAACCGCTGGGTGAGATTATCCATGATTTTGGGGTACGGCATCATCAATATGCTGATGATACCCAACTTTTCATCTCTACCCCAAACCACCCAAACGATGCCCTCGACGTGATGTCCCGATGCCTGGAAGCTGTGCGGATCTGGATGGGGAGGAACAGGCTCAAGCTCGATCCCTCCAAGACTGAGTGGCTGTGGCTTCCGTCATCCCGATTTGTGCATCTTGTTCCATCTTTGATGATAGGGGGAGAAATTTTAGCCCCCTCAGAGAGGGCCTGCAATCTGGGAGTCCTCCTGGACATGCGGCTTCGTTTAGAAGAACACCTGATGGCTATGACCGGGGGGGCTTTTACCAGGTTCGTCTGGTATGTCAGTTACGCCCCTTCCTGGATCGGGATGCTCTATGCACAGTCACTCATGCCCTCATCCTTTCTCGCCTGGACTACTGCAACATTCTCTACATGGGGCTGCCCTTGAAGAGCACCTGGAGGCTTCAGCTGGTCCAGAATGCGGCCGCGCAGGTTATCATGGGGATACCTAGGTGCTCCCATGTTACACCCTTTTAGGCAGCCTGCAATGGTTGCCAGTTGTTTTCCGGGTGCAATTCAAGGTACTAATTATGACCTTTAAAGCACTCCATGGCTTAGGCCCAGGGTACCTGCGAGACCACCTACTGCCACCAGTAGCCTCCCACCGTCCAGTGCGATCCCACAGAGTTGGCCTCCTCAGGGTGCCGTCGGCCAGACAGTGTCAGCTAGCGACCTCCAGGGGGAGTGCCTTCCTTCTGGAATGAGCTGCCCTTGGAGCTTCGCATAATCCCCGACCTCCGGTCCTTCCGACACACCCTAAAAAGTTGGCTTTTCCAGCAAGCCGGCCTGGCCTATTAATTTTATCTAATTTTTAAAATGTTAGTGTTATATTACTTTGGTTTGTTTCTTGGATTGTTTCTAATTTTCTTTTAAGTTTTGTAATATGTGGTTTTTAATGCTGTAAGCCGTCCTGAGTCCTTTGGGAGAAGGGCGACATATAAATCCAATAAAACAAACAAACAAAACAAACAATTAAGGTGATTCATTATGATTAGTTATGCTGTTATGACCAACATGCTTTAATATGTATTTCAAGAGTAATTTTCACTATTCACAAATAGTTTTGAGCCTATATTTATAATTAATAGTTTAATATAATTGTTTTCACAATGAGAAACAGGAATAATAATAAATAAAATACATGCAGATAGCCCTCGACTTACCACAATTTATTCAGCAATATTTGAAATTACAATGGTGCCAAATGAAGGGACTTATGACACTTCCTCAAAGTTACAGTGAACAAAATTTCAAGTGCCAGGCAACCTCCCTGCTGTTACAAACGACTGTAGTGATGCTGCGGCAGCCTCCCACCTATCTTCCCCCCATCTCGACCTACTTGGCCCTGCTTCCCACCCTGCAGGGTCCCACACTTCAGCCATATTTATAAATTAAGGCTTCACTCTACAACCTCTGGAAGGGAATCCCTCGGGCAATTAAATAAGTCAGAATTCCTAAAGCAGGATTGTTAAGAAAAGGGGGCATGGATCCACTGTATACAATGTTTTCTCCTCCAACATTGAGAAGAGATTTACAATATTTCTTCCCCAATGACTAAATGAGAAAATTCTTTTCCTGCTCTCTAATATTAGAACCCACTAAATTGGATGCCAGAACTGCTGTTAGGTGTGGTTAACCAGAATATTTGGATAATTGGGAATTCAAGTAATTGAAAACATTATTTCTAAGAAGTTGTATTGATTCTGAACTACACAGTGGATCTAACTGAAGCAAATTATTATTAATAAATGTACCATTTTATGAACTGAGTGATATAATTCTGAATTATTTAAGCTCTACATTTTTGCCTCAGAAAGATGATCTGTGGTCAATTTTAACCTTGATGCAAAGTACAGTAATTTCGTTTCCATCCTTCCCTTTTCCTGCTAGCAATGTTTTATAAAGTAATTATTTCATAAAATGCTTTTCTAGAAAATCTCCTAAATTCTAGGGTTAGATCAAGAGTCTAAACCAACTTAACAGCACACCTTTATTTTCTTGCATCAAACTTTTCATTGATTGCTCCTCTGTACTGCAGAAGCATATTTTACATGCCAAAACCCCACTCTTTATATCTCAAACTATTGGATCCCTTCTTACCTTAAACACAGTATTTAAAAACTCATTAAGATTCAGTGGAAAGCCAATGTTACAGATTTGCAAAACTATCATGCATTTCAGCAGGCAGCCTCCCTATTTTTTTTTAACCAGCCACATTAATTATAGATAAAGCATAACATTGTAAAAGTTCTCAAATGTTAAACGCTATAAAGTTTAAAGTTTGTAAAGTTTTAAAGAATTCTAAGCTGGAAAAATGAGATTTTTTAAAGGTTTGGTTTGGCACATTAGTCAGGTTGCTTTTCTATGACTTGCCATTCCTCATCCCATGTTTTCTTTAAATGTAAAATACTTTCAGAGAAAAATACCTTGAGAAAACAAAATTTGTGAGAAGAGATTGTATTTTGTTTGGCAAGATGAAAACAACAGTAATCCTGCAAATGAATGTGAAAGTTTAAAAAGACAGAGTGCTTACCCATGAGCTGGATCCAGGGCAATTGCTCTTGGCTGGTCAAGATCTTGCCAGAAAAGAACCTTCCTAGATGTTCCATTGAGATTAGCAACTTCAATCCTATTTGTTTCTGAGTCAGTCCAGTACAATTTTTTCCCAATCCAGTCACATGCCAGGCCATCTGGAGAAAGCAGCCCTGAAACGATGACACTCTGTACAAGATTCCCACTTTGGTTAAAATAAGTCTGTTTGATAGCTTCTTCGCTCACATCTGTCCAGTAAATAACATTCTGTGAGTAAAGGAAGTCCACTGCAGCAGCATCTTCTAAGCCACTGACTACAACTGTTGCTTCCATCTTCACTCCACCAGCATCCACCAGTCTGACATCTCGACGGTTTGCAAAAAGCAAGAGAGGAGAAGCTTTAAAAAAAGAAGAAAAATAACACTCAATAAAAAGATTGAAAATCTGCATTGTCTCATTAACTTCATTAAAAAGTATTAAATATACATAAACAATACCTAAGCAAACACCATCTTTTTAAAAAATAATTTTTATTGAATGTTTTAATATTTAAAAAGAGTAAAAAAGACACAACAAGGAAAAAAACCACAATAAAACAAAACAAAACATGGAACATACATAACAATATAGAGTAATTTTACAGCTTTCAATATCGGCTTTCCTGCCTAGCTTATATAATTCTCCCTTCTGCATTGCCTTCCCATTACTATAGCCTTGTCCTATGATGTAACAAGCATAGTATAAACACTTATAGTAATATTCATTATTTGTATCTCCATCTATTTGAATTCTCTATTTCCTATTTTGGCTTTTGATTTCTAGCCACTTGTATATTTTATTCCAAATATTATAAAAGTCTGATTCTTCTCTTTCTTTTAGTTCTATTGTCATTTTGTCCATTTCTGCACACTCAAGTATTTTCCTGATTGTAGTTTCGTCTGAGGGTGTATTAGTTTTTTTCCAATTTTGTGCGAAGGCAATCCTGGCTGCTGTGAGTATATGTATGATTATATATTGAGATTGACAAACACCATCTTTTTATGACATATTCATATCTATCTTCATGAGAATCCTTCCAATTCTAGGTTCCAAAGCTATTTCATATTTGAAATAACAGTGTTCTCAGTTATTCTCAAGCAGCTTAAAATTTCATAGTAGAATATGGAGAACTGACTAGATCCAGTGTTCATTTATGGCACAAAAAACCTCTGCAACTTGTAAGTAAACTCATTTACTACTAAAATAAGTTTTTTTTTAAAAAAAACTTAAAGATAGAATGAATCCTACTATGGGTCACTTACAAACCAACTTTGCTACACTAGGTTCAAATCCATCTTCCAACTGTTTTGCTACCACTGCAGCAAACATTCTTAAACATTATTTGTTGCCATAAATAACAGTAGGGAGATCTCTTACAATGATTTCCCCCAAGTAATACAAAACTGTAGTTTGCTATAGTGGTAGCAAAGATTATTTAAAATGTAATACTTTTGGGGGCCAACTTTCAATCCTAGGACTGCTCTAGGATGTAATGCAACAACTTCAAAGGGTGCAGAAGCTGTTTAGGACTTTGGGCAGTTGTCATTTCCAATATCTTTCTTGGAGATAGAAACTTTCTGCACACAAGCAATTCCTTCTTCATTGATTGGAATAACATAATGTTTATCCTTTGCAAAACATGTTCAAAAAAAGCTGTAAACCTCATGCTAACCATTATATTTGTTAGATACTAGATACAGTTATAAGGGTTTCCATCAAGGTCGTCTGTTCCGGAGGGAACAGAGGTTTAATCTTATTGGTCGAAGGGTCTGACAGCTCCCTATGAAAGGGCTGCTGTCAGAGTCAATCTTCGCTGGATTGTACATACTTGTTCTGTTACAATAAAGAGCTGTTGTTGCCTTTAGCCTTGTATGCCTTTCCATTACCCGATCTAACAATATTAATAATAAAAACGAAGAGATATTTCTATTTGTAAAATTGTAATGACTATTTCCAAAGGAATAGCATGCCATGCACTGATCCAATTAATACAAAATAAGTTTTATATTTACAGTTAATCTCTTTCAAATATGTCTACAGTTGCCATATTTAAGGTATCAGACCACTAATGGTGATTTCAGTTTTTAAAATATATCATTAAGGCTGTAGGAGAAGGAGTAAAAACTGCTCACCAGCATAAGAAATGTAAAGAATATTCATTTTTTATCATTATGAAAATAATAGGAAAGATTAAACCATCTGGCTCAATTATAGATTTCAAAGATAGAAAAAGTTTAGATTACTGCCACCACACATATTGTGCTTTAAATCAAGTTTCTGCATAGCATTTGAATGAAAACGTCATATTACATATCAAGGTAACAGTAAAGGTGGATGTACGCAAAGGGTAAACTCACTCAAAAATAGAAATAGATTAGCCTAAGTACCCATCTTCAGAAACAGGACAGGTTTTAGTCACCCATTTATCAGATTGCTTTGGGGGAAAGTACCTGGGCTTTCTATTATTGGCACAGATTCCCAGGCAGATATTATAAATAAATACAATTTCATAAAATGTTAAGGATTCCCTTACATTGAGCTTGAGCAAGAACTTAAGAATACCCCATCTAGGTAGGTCCCAGGCCCATCTTAGTCCAGCATTTTGCTTCCCAGAGTGGCCAAGCGTACATTTCAGGGGTTCTTGAAAAACATGTAAAGCATGCATTGTTCCTCTGCAAATGAAATGGAAAAACAGTGTAATTCCAATCCAGAAATTACACTGAGTTTTCAAGCCTTTTAGAGAATTGTTCTCCATGAATGAAGCCAATCTTTTTTCAAATACAAACAAATTAGTAGCCATAATCATGTCTTGTAATAATGAATTCTACAAAATTAATTAAGTACCATATGAACTGTTTTCTTTTATCTGATCTATATCTTCCTTCCAATTAAATGACAGTTGGTCCTATTTCTTAAGACAGAGAGAAAATCTCCATGCCAACTTTCTTTCTACAACTGTTTTATCATGTCTCCATAATATTTTCTCCAAGTTAAAAATTCCTGAGTATTCTACCCTTTTCCCATAGGGAAGGTAATAATTTTGGCTGCCTTCTTTGGAAACTTTTCTAGTTCTGTTATGTCCCTTTTCAAATGCAGTGACCAGAATCTTATACAGTGCAGATGTAAATATAACATAGAACATTACAATGTTAATAGACCTGTTTTTATTTCCAATTGATGACCTCTTGCATGCATTTATTTGACTTATATTCTGCTTTTAATTAGGAACATAAGGTAGCACGCATATTTCTCCTTCCTCCTATTTTCTCTCACAACAATCCTGTGAAGCAGGCGGTGCCGAGGGAATGAGTGACTGGCTCAAAGTTACACAATGATATTATGTGGCTCAGCAGATTTTTTTTGCTTCTAGTACAACAATTTAACCACTATATCACACCAGTTCTCACTTCTCTTTTCACAGTAGTCTCCTCTCCTATTATCCACCTCATTCATATTACTAGAGAAAAAAATTGGTTGGAAAACCTGAAAACCCCAGAGTTTGACACTTAAATGTGTCAAGGAGAGAAGCAACTTAGAACTGAGGAGAAATTTCCTGACAGTTAGAACAATTAATCAGTGGAACAGCTTGCCTCCAGAAGTTGTGAATGCCCCAACACTGGAAGTCTTTAAGAAGATGTTGGATAGCTATTTGTCTGAAATGGTATAGGGTTTCCTGCCTGGGCAGGGGGTTGGACCAGAAGACCTCCAAGGTCCCTTCCAACTCTACTATTGTATTGTATTAACTCTGGGGAGACAGTACAATTCCTACAGCTGAAAAACAGGAATAATATCTAAAGCTTTTCAACAACCATTCAGTCAAACAAACACCACTCAAACATCCTCAACAGACAAATGCTGTTTTGGAGAGAATAAAATATGGCAGGTGTACAGTCTCCATCCAGAAAAGCCACACACACACCCTTTTTAAAGGAAATGTAACTAAGACTTAGAACAGTTAGGAAGATTATTTGATACTCAAATGAAAAAAAAAGGCAGGATGTGGTCTGCTGCAGACAAGAATTACTGTATGCCTTGGGGAAAATTACACGTCTTTATGAACAAACTGCCTATTCAAGCACCATCTCCACTTACACAGATAGCCAGATCTAACAACTGCACTGAAAATTGCATTTTTTAAACATGAAACTGTTGTAACATTATCAGGATGCCTGTTATCATTTTCTTAATTCAATTATCTGAGTTTTGTTCAATTATGTCCCTAAGTACTCAGAATTATAAATGAAATGTGATATCAACACTTGACTCCAAAGGAATTAGGTGGTTAACAATACTGGTTTTGATAATGGAATAAAGACAGGCGTGTTTTTAAAACCGGATAAGCCAAATATACCACAATTGTGTCAGATACAATTGAATGAGTTTTTTCCCCTTAACAATGCCTTTAGACATTCAAAAAATGCTCAAACTGAAATCAGCAAGACTAATCTGCCTGTTCAACTGGTGAAGGTAGAATGATACATTCCAGTCTGGAATCACTGATATGGACAGGAGTAACCAACTTCACTGTTCTAAAGGCCACACAGCCTATGAATAGCATGACAGGGATTACCCACACACAGACCAGGACTGTGTATTTCTGCTTAGTTATCTCAGGAAAATATACCGTATTTTTCAGAGTATAAGACACACCCTTTTCCCCTCAAAAAAGAGGCTGAACATCTGGGTGCGTCTTATACATTAAATACAGCATTTTTTGCCTCCCGCCCCCTTCACCAAAATGGCTAGGCATAGCCTTTAGGTGGCTTTCAGAAAGCTCCTGGGAGTTGGGGAGGGCAGAAATGAGCGAAAAATGGGCCGTTTTCAATCTGAATCAGTCAAAAGACCAGGAAAGAAAGCCTTTTTAAAATACTACAATAGTTGGGATTGCTGCTCAAAACAACCCAGCTTTGTGTTTTGCTATTCATTGGCAGCTACTACTGTAGAACACCTGAAATCCATTGATCACTAACTTCAAAAGATAGATTAAACATTGTTTTTCATGCAGTGAGCCTTCATATTTAACCTGAGTTTAAACTTGTCAAGTATTGCCTTGTGAAGAATGGAAAATTATTCCTTTTATCTTGGAAAAGGGTGTACAAGTATAGGGGGAATTCACCTTGCAAAAGTACACAGTGGCTTATTGGGTATTTTTGTCCCTCTGAAGTAAACAAAAACTGTAAGTGGGAAATTAATCCAGGAAACAGTTCAGGAAGCCTGAATTCTTATTCTGTGGTGTGTTGTGTGTGTGTGTGTGTGTGTGTGTGTGTGTGCGTGCGTGTGTGTGTGTGTGTGTTGTGTAACCTACTTATAATTATAGCAAGTTATAATGTTATTATTTAAGCAATGATCAACAAAACATAGAACATAAAAATGGAATGAAAATTCCATGGTTATCACCAACCCCCCACTCGTCCCCCCTCAACAGTTACCATAGAATAATTTTTTTAAATGACTGAAAAGCAAAAAAAAAAGTTTTTTTAAAAAGAAAAAAAATGTTAAAATGTGTGGAAGTATATAGCTGAAATGTAGACTGCATTGACACATAACACAAAGCTCCCTCAAAGGTACTTTTCGAAAGGCAGCTGGATTCCTCGCTTTTTTCCCCCCTTGAAAATATTTTGCTTCTCATTTAAGAAGCTTCTAGAGGACAACCATGACCTGAATGATTGAGGACCTCCACAGACGTAAAATACAAAACTATTTTGAACTCTGTTTTGGCAGCTGTAGTGGCCTAACCTGCAAGGAACACTAGGAAAAAATGGGTAGCTTGCCTATCATGCCGTGCCAAATGTAAACAGTGCCCTTATAGCACAACATGGTCCAACCCTGCCAAATACTTCAGGGATTTCTCCTTCATCTGAGAGCTTCTTGTAGTATTAAAACACTACTAGGAATCCTAAAAATGGTAGCCTCTTCTTAATATTAACTCCCCCATACTGTCTTTTCTTCTTTCTTTCTTTCTTTCTTTATTTTATTAAATTTGTTAGCCGCTCCCTCTCCACAAAGGGACTCGGGGCGGCGTACAATAAATAAAACACATATTATAAAAATTACACATTGTACACATTGTACAGAGGAGGTATAAAACACAATACAATATTATATTATAATCTAGATTTACAACATTAATTTATTAAGGCAGAGATTATGCAATACATAGTATAAAAGAATAATCATTTAACATACCTCAGCAGTGCCAGTAAAGGGCAAAAGCTAAAATTAATACAAAATTATGTGCAAACAACAACAACAAAACAGAATGGGACAATTCACTGAAGCCAACTTGCCTCTGCCAACTTGCCCCGGCTAACTCGTTGCAGACCAATTCGCTGTGGAACAATTCAATTTAATAATAAAAAAAATATTTTAATTTTTGCCATTCACATTTCATTTTGCCCATCCTCTTGCATCCTTTCTTTAATTATTTTATTCCACCATTTCTTCAATATTAGCGTATCTCTTGCCCCATGGTGAGTTGTCCCACAGCAAGTTGGATGCAGCAAGTTGTCCTGCAGTGAGTTGGCAATGGCGAAAGATTTATACGTTCTGAAGAGAAACCACGGGGAGTTGTCCTAGACCCAAAAAGAACTTACATTTCTACATAGTGAAACAGGTAGATACAGTATATTGATAAATATAACCTGAGATGTGAACTCCTACCTCCCTTGCCAATTAGTGTACGAGTTGGAATTGATGGAATTTGAAGACAAAATCCACTCAGCCCTTCTGAAATCCTGTGGCCTACCAGCATCAGCAAATAAATAGCAAACACACACATGCACAGACACACACACACAAATCCTCACCTTAACAGTATTCAAAAGACAGTATTTATTCACATTAAAAACCACTTTTGAAGAGGTTAGATTAATTTCACATCTTTTTCCATTTGGGCACAGTAAGGTAAAACTGTAGATGAAGATTTACCTTATTCTACTCTGTTTAAAATTTGGAGAAAGAGAAGACTAACATAAAATTTCAGCCCAACAATAATTTATGCACCGAATTTTCAACAGATGTCAGCAGCTGGCTCTTCAACCTTGTTTTAAATTTCAATAGGCTATGATTTGAAAATTGTTGCTATGCATAGCCAATTTCTGTGAACCAATTCTATTGAAGGAAGTGTATCAAAGTACAAATTACATTTAGTATAAGTTCTAGTTATGTTAAACATTTTGTTGAACAACTATATTGTTGAAGAGATACAATCTGAACTCTAAATATATCAAAATAATATTACTACAGAACAATCCTCCTGGTGCCCTCAAAAATATTGAAGAATATGACTTCCGCTACTGCTAGCTAGAAGCAAACTACTTAATAAAGAATTCAATCATCATATAAAGCAAAAACCCTCAGACATATACCCTCCTTAAATTTCAGAGTCCAAATGTATACAAATTGAATGAAATAGTATTCTTGAACTAAGCCGGTTAATTAGCTTATTGCTTTTCATAGCTTTTGAGAAAAAATAAGAATTATATTTAAGGAAGGTACAGTATATAAATCCTTCTGCTTAATATTTGGTTTTTGTTTAATCACTTATAACTTGATTGTGACAAAATGAAAAAGTTCATCCATTGTGCTCATTTATTATTTGTTTTAGATTAAACTACTGTGTGAATGTAGTTATAGGATTTTATAAACTCAAGATTTATGGCTTAGTATTTATTTGCATACAAATGCAACAACTGTAGATTATATAGCACAGGGGTGGCGAACAAGTTCGACAAAAAGAGCCAAAATTTTAAACTGTGAGAGTCAGAGAGCCACACCACGCAGTGACCTGCCAAAACAGACCCGGAAGCAATGTTCCCTCTAATTTTTTTTCGATGTGAGCAGAAAAGTATAGTGTTTGAGCGGCACATTTTCATGCCTGAGCACCCGAATTTTTTTCACAGATGTCACCTAAGACAACAACGAAATCAGTATTATTTGAAACTCAAAGTTATGTTTCTTCAAGGTACCCGCTTAATTCAAAGTGTTATATAATATCAGTATCACTTAACAACGCTCCTGCTTAGCAACCAAAATGTTGGCTCAGAAACTCTGGCATTTGAAGCACGCAACTCTTAAAGCTGTCAAGTTACAAGACCCTTGCACCCCTAACCCTTTAGGGAAAAACCCCAGGGGTCTTCAAACCTGACAGCTTTAACACTTGTGGACTTCAACTCCCAGAATTCCTCCTCCAGTCATGTTGCAGCGACGTCATCTGCGTGGATCTGCTCCATCTTTGCTTTCTTCATTGTGGGCAGGGCTTCTACTGAAGATGCCGACGAGTACGAGTTGCCACCAGAATAACTGCTGCTACCTCCTCCTCCTCCTCCTCCTCCAACAGAATCACCAGATTTGCTCCTGAGCTCAGCGCTGGGTTACCTCTGCCCCCTCCCCCTCCTCCGTGCTTTTGAGGAGCCATGAGGCTTTTTTTCCCCTGCTCCCCCCCCGCCTTCCTACTGGCTCCTGCAGCCTCATGGCTCCTCAAAAGCACGGCGGAGGAGGAGGAGGGGGCAGGGGTAACCCAGCACTGACTGAGCTCAGCTGCTCCGAGCGGAGGGGAGGCGCCGCTGCCACGCGCAGAGATGCCGGCTGGAGCTTTGGCGGCTTCATCTCAGCCGCAGCGCCGGGCAGCAAATCCGGCAGTGCTGCCTGTTAGAGGAGGAGGAGGAGGAGGTGGTGGCAGCAGTTCTTCCGGTGGCGGTGGGGGCTTTGGGCCTTCACAACTAGCCTCAGTCGCCCCGTGCTCCTCAAAGCAAGTCTGGGGAAGTCCTTTGCAGGCGGCCCGTTCTAGCTGCCTGCAAAGGACCTTCCCAGCTTCCGAAAGGGAGCGCGCGATCTGAGCCACAGTATACTAAATAATGATAAGAGGCAAAGAGCCTCATTTATTTTGGCCGGGAGCCGCATGCTGCTCGCGACCCGCTTGTTCGCCACCCCTGATATAGCAGAAGAATGACTAAATTCAGGTATAATAATAACCTGCCTATTGTGTCTCTTTCCCATAATACTTTTTTTGTTGGAAAACTAAGCTATCTTACCTACCACATACAATTTATGAACTTATTTGAATGAATGTCTATATACCAATGCACAGAGCATGAGGAATAAACAGGGAGAATTAGAAATTCAAGTAAAAGAGGGCAGATATGATATTATTGCCATTACAGAAACTTGGTGGGATGAAACTGACAAATGGAACATACAGCTAGAAGGATTTAAATTATTTAAAAGAAATAGACCAAATAAAAGAGGAGGTGGAGTTGCACTATATATAAGAAATAACTATGTCTCTACAGAAATAGAGCACAACAATAATGAGAACTATCTTGAATGCATTTGGGTCAATATTAAAGGTTGTGGGGGAAATGACATTGCCATAGGTCTATACTACAGGCCACCCAACCAAGCAGAGGAAGAAGATGAACTTTTTGCTAGTCAGCTAACTAAGGTATGTAGGAAGCACACCACAATAGTAATGGGAGATTTTAACTACCCTGACATCAACTGGGAAACAAACTCTGCACCAAGTGGAAGATCCAACAGGTTCCTAACAAACCTAGCAGACAACTTTGTTTTCCAAAAAGTAGAGAAGGAAACAAGGGGATCAGCCATACTGGACTTAATTCTCACTAACAGAGAGGAAATGATAGAAGGTGTTGAAGTCATAGGAACCCTGGGGGCAAGTGACCATGCAATATTGGAATTCAACATTATCCAAACACAAGTAGTAGAACAAAGTCAAACTAGAGTCTTGGACTTTAAGAAAGCTAATTTCAATAAACTTAGAGAGAGCTTGGGAAAAATTCCATGGATGAGAATCCTCGAGGGGAAAACAACTCAAGAAGCTTGGGAAATTTTGAAAAATGAGATTAGAAAAGCCCAGTCTAACACAATACCAATGAAGAAGAAAAACAACAGCTCCCAAAAGAAACCAGCATGGCTGCATAAACAACTATCTGACAAACTGAAAGACAAAAAAAGTAAGTATAAAAAGTGGAAGGAGGGGGACATAACTAAGGCAGAATATCAGCAAATAGCCCGAGCCTGTAAAGATGAAGTGAGGAAAGCTAAGGCTCACAATGAAGAAAGGCTTGCCACAAAAGTAAAAATTAACAAAAAAAGCTTCTTCCAACATGTTAAAAACAAGAAAAAAGTTAAGGAAACAATTGGTCCATTGCTAGGAGAAAGTGGCAAGAAGGTGACAAGCAACAGGGAGAAAGCAGAACTATTTAACTCATGTTTTGCATCTGTCTTTACACAAAGGGATAAAACAGTCCAACCTATCAAAAGCAGCACCACAAAATTAGGAACACAAATTGAAATAGGGAAGAAAATGGTAAGTGAGCACCTGTCTACCCTAGATGAGTTCAAATCACCAGGACCGGATGGATTACACCCCAGAGTTCTGAAGGAACTAGCAGACGAGATCTCAGAACCACTGAACTATATCTTTCAGAGATCCTGGAACACCGGGGAACTACCAGAGGACTGGAAAAGAGCTGATGTGGTTCCCATCTTCAAAAAAGGGAAAAAATTAGATCCAGGAAACTACAGACCTATCAGCCTAACCTCAATACCAGGAAAGATTCTGGAAAAAATAATCAAGCAACGAATTTGCGAACACCTAGAAGCAAACAAAGTAATAGCCAAAAGCCAACATGGATTTGTCAAAAACAGATCATGCCAGACTAATCTTATTGCATTCTTTGATAATGTGACAAAATTAGTGGACCAGAGGAATGCCGTTGATATAGTTTACTTGGACTTCAGTAAGGCTTTTGATAAGGTAGACCATAACCTACTACTAGATAAAGTAGAAGAATGTGGGTTAGACAGCATCACCACCAGATGGATTGGTAACTGGCTGACCAACCGCACTCAACGTGTAGTTCTCAATGGAACTGCATCTACATGGAGGGAAGTATGCAGTGGAGTACCCCAAGGCTCTGTTTTAGGCCCAGTACTCTTCAACATCTTCATCAATGATTTGGATGAGGGAATAAATGGGGAACTCATCAAATTTGCAGATGATACCAAGCTGGCAGGAATAGCCAACACTCCAGAAGATAGGCTTAAGATACAGAAGGATCTTGACAAACTTGAACATTGGGCACTATCTAATAAAATGAAATTCAATGGTGAAAAGAGTAAGGTTCTACATTTAGGCAACAAAAACGGAATGCACAGGTACAGTATAGGTGATACCTTACTCAGTAGTAGTAACTGTGAAAGCGATCTTGGAGTCCTAGTGGACAACCATTTAAATATGAGCCAGCAGTGTGCAGCAGCTGCCAAAAAAGCCAACACAGTTCTAGGCTGCATCAACAGAGGGATAGAATCAAGATCACGTGAAGTGTTAATACCACTTTATAATGCCTTGGTAAGGCCACACTTGGAATACTGCATTCAGTTCTGGTCGCCACGATGTAAAAAAGATGTGGAGACTCTAGAAAGAGTGCAGAGAAGAGCAACAAAGATGATTAGGGGACTGGAGACTAAAACATATGAAGAACGGTTGCAGGAACTGGGTATGTTTAGCTTAAGAGAAAGAAGGACTAGGGGAGACATGATAGCATTATTCCAATATCTCAGAGGTTGCCACAAAGAAGAGGGAGTCAAACTATTCTCCAAAGCACCTGAGGGTAGAACAAGAAGCAATGGGTGGAAACTAATCAAGGAGAGAAGCAACTTAGAACTGAGGAGAAATTTCCTGACAGTGAGAACAATTAATCAGTGGAACAGCTTGCCTCCAGAAGTTGTGAATGCCCCAACACTGGAAGTCTTTAAGAAGATGTTGGATAGCTATTTGTCTGAAACGGTATAGGGTTTCCTGCCTAGGCAGGGGGTTGGACTAGAAGACCTCCAAGGTCCCCTCCAACTCTACTATTGTATTGTATTGTATTATTTGATTTTGGATCTTTTTGTAGTTCAAGATATTTTGGCAACTTCTGTTTAGAAGTTACCTAAGATCACCATAATAAATCAATTACAAAATCAATTTTCTATATTCATCCAGATCTCAGGACAACACTGGCTAGGTTAATATACCCAAAACATAGCCCATGTGGTTTTGGTGTGTGAGTTCACACATTGTCATTTGCACATTCCAATTTATGATTTAGCATATGCAAATCCAGCTAATTTTGGTGTATTCTTAAACCACAGTTATTTAACCAGCTTAGCTCAATGCATGTAACTCCGTCATTATTCAAACAGTCAAAATCCTTTATTAGAAAGACAAAAAGATTTATAAGCCACAATTAGCTAAACTGAGTACATGAGAAAATAACAGCTCCCTCCTCTTAATGGGAAGTAGGTATACATTTTTTTACCTGCCCTGCTATTCCAGTTTTACAAAACATAAACATCAGGGATAGAATGAAGCAGGTTGCTGTAGAAATAACTGACAGCTGATATGAAAAGGGCATGTTTTAGAAATGTGTTTTTCCTATCCCAGGGTTTTTATAGGATATAAAATTATCCCAAGGCTATATTAAAACAACACGTTTTAAAACAAATGTAATTACATTTGTAATTTTTATTTGCATTCCAAACTCCCACTTCAAATAGTTAACACCTTCTCAAAGATCAGGCGATTTGGGCAGCTAGTCTTGGTTATTTATTTTGCATAGTCAAGTGCTGCATATTTTCTGGAATATTGTAAAAGATGCATATTTGGCACTGTGTAGGTTAAATCTTTTGCACTAATTATAGGTTTCAGAAACCAGACAGATTTATTTCAGAATCCTGGTTTTACTTGGCAGTCTACAGTTTGTTACTACTAACGTTATTATTTACAACGAAATATAGCTCGCTGATTATATGCTATTTCATTTGGACAAACTTACTTTCTTTCCCAGGGGACACTTGCATCTAAAAGACATTGTGCAAAACAAAAAGTCGATGTTTTCTGGCAAAGCTGATAAAGGGACATAATAAAAATGTGTTTTATTTTTTAAGAAGTGTCTCAAGTTGTTATCAATTTGTGTACTATATATAACCTCATTCATTCAGTATTCTAATGGGGTCTCTTAATTATAGCCTCTGCTATAGCACTAGGAAGCATAGATTGTGGCAAGGCAGCCCAGTGGTTGCAGTACCACGGAGAGCTCCAAAGAAACAACTTCCTGATCTAATGAGGATGAGATTAAATTCAAACAGGTTACACCTTGGCTGATACAGCACTTTTTAAACTCCATCCCTTTTTTTAAAGCGATGTGGCCTGGAAACAGCACTCCATCTCTCGCACCCCTAATGACAGATGCACAACTACATAGACTGCAGATTGAAAGCCTGCAAAGCTGGAGTACTTACAACCATTCATTTTGTGACAAAGTTACAATGGCACTGAAAAAAGTGACTTATGACTATTTTTCATACTTAATAACCATTGCAGCGGCCCCCATTGTCATGTGATCAAAATTTGGGTGCTTGGCAACTGGCATGTATTTATGATGGTTGCAGTGTTCCGGGGTCATGTGATCGCCTTTTGCGACTTTCTGACAAGCAAAGTCAATTGGAAGCCAGATTCACTTAACAACTGTTTTACTAACTTAACTGCAATGGTTCACTTAACAATTGTGGCAAGAAAGAACTGTGGCAAAAGGTAAAATGGGGCAAAGCTCACTTAAGAACTATCTTGCTCAGCATTTGGGCTCAATTGTGGTCACAGGTCAAGGACTATCTGTACTCAGGAAGACTGGCACATCAAACCTGGGTTTTGGTGAATTAGGTTCAACGAATCCCTGGGCAGGATTTTTCAGTACCTTGGCTTTGAAAGCATCTGGATTTGTGATTCCTACTTCCTTCAAATTTCAGATGTCCAGATTATTGCAGGACAGGGACCATAACAAGACCTTCCTTCTACTCAAAGGACTCCATTGGTAGGATAAATTAATTCTAAATTAGCATCAATTATGTACCAGATATTTATCAAAGGAACCTTTAACTGCAATTGACTGAAGTATTTCTCTCTCCTCTTCTGCCAATGTCAAGGATGGCTGGCCAGAACTCCCATTTGTTTTCTTTTTTAAAGCAAAAAACAAAGGCTGATTTGAGATCTGGGTGGCCTGATATTAGTAGGGGAAGCCTGAAACTTACATATACATTTTTATTTTAAAAAAAAAACCTAGAGTACTATAGTTGCAGAAGCAGTTTATTCAGTAATTCCTCTGTTCAATTGTGCCTAGAGACTAGAAAGGAGAAGTTAACCATTGGTTAACTCCTTATCTAGGCAACTCCCACTTTTTGTGGCAGCTTTACTGGATAATGACAAAGATAAACCAATCAAATCCAGACACTTTATCTTAGCCATAACCTAGCCCTTCACTTTGCAATTGCAATTCACGTATTTCTGCGTAGCTTCTCTGTCCTAACTATGTCCTCAATCTTTTTTTCCTGCACGTGCCTCATTTCACTTTCTTTCTCTTATACTTTCTTGTTCCTCCAGCTATTTGGAAATTGTCTTTAAGCTTCCCTACTTCCCTCCATAGCTTAGTCCACCAAGCTTATTTCCTTTCCAGTTTGTGGTTTTCCATCTTCCTTCCAATTTTGCTCCTCTATTATGAATACTGAAATACTAAAAGTTCCTATTATAAAAATTATGCACATGTTCTGGAGTTCCAGCTTGCAAACCACTCTTCTCCCCCCCCCCCCAAATTGATACAACTGATGAATAATAGAATTTTGTCTTCCTTCCTTTTCAGAAAGGACTCATACAGGTAATGGAGAGATGAAAAGGTCCTGATTTGCTATTTGCAATATCTTCTATATTGCTATAGAAGATAAAGTGGCCCTAGTGAAATTAAATGCACATGTATAAATCAACTAGCCTGGCTACAATACTAACCACCACCACCCATCTAACCACAACTCTGCAAGTTTGTTTAACACATTTCCATTTTTTTTAGTTCAAAAATGCAGACACTGGCTTTAACTTTGCACTTTGTTGTATAGGTTTAGCAAAAGGGGCTAGAAATTGGAAAGCACAGTTTCATAGCCATGAATTTACTTCAAATATAAAGGAAGTGATTTTAATCAATCAGTCAATCAATCAAATTTTTTATGCCATCCATCTCCCCTATAGGGTAACCCTGGGCAGTGTACAGATTTTTAAAAATAGAAAAAAAAATTAAAATATTAAAACTCTGCAAATTAAAATGTTAGAACCAAACAAATCATGACTAAGAGACAGAAAACACAAGCACAAAGACTTTTTATACTCTGTCAACCGCCTTCAGCAGTGAGTGCCCACTTGGAGCCCCAAGCCAACAACTGGCAAAGCGAAGTTTAAATATGCCTTCCAGGCAGCGGTGAGTTGCTAACCGGTTTACTACCAGTTTGCTTGTGCTCACATGCGCGCGTGCAACGCTTTTGTGCATGCACAGAAGCGTCTGGGCAGAGCCTCCCGCCGCCACCAATCCCAGTTCAGCCAAACCGGGAGCAACCCACCTCTGCTTCCAGTAGGCCATTGGGGGGAGCCCATTCTCCTTCCCAGACATTAGACTATGGTTATAAATTAGGCCATGGTCAATGTCTCCTCCATTTCATTTAAGTCCAAGAGTTTAGCTTACACAAAACAAAACTAGGTTAAATGAGTTTACTGCTGACAGGATTTTGAGATTATCTTAAATAGGTCCAACATCAAGTGTGAGACCCAGAAAGAGTGGCTTGCCTAAGGCCACCTAATCTCTTAAGGTGCAGGATTGGAATTTCACTTAATGAAACTATCAATTAACTGATAAGCCAGCTTGCCTCTTTAATTGCTGTAACTAATTTACCTGTCTGTATTTCACAAAAATGTGATAAATAATATGCCTAAAGTCAGGGGTTGATAAACAACACTACCATTTTGTGTTGCTATATGTGCCACTCCCGATTTAAGACCCATAACAGCAATTTGGCATTCTCAAAGTGGCAGAGCAACCCCACCCATTCACCCACTTATCAAACCTTTGAATAAAAGGCAGGGTACTACGTAGCCCCTTAAAACAAAATAGTCACATGCCAATCACAGTTTCTTCACTGAAGCAACAAGCCTTGCCACGTATGCATGAACTCTTGCTCTCCCATTTTAATGGAACAATTCCTTGCCTTTTAGTTGTGCTTCAAATATGCTCTTCCTGAAATATTTTCTGGAATGTTCTAATTTTCAAAATAATGGCCAGGCATCTCAGCAAAAGTGGCTGAGAAAGCAGATGACCTGAAATGAAATATGTAGAATCTATGGCTCCAAAGCACATGGCTATATTTTTCAGGCTTTCTATTACTAAGACATAAAGCCTTTTATTTTAATAAAAGCAGAGTTTTTCTGGTCACAATGCAAGCCTGCAGTGCATATACATGCTAACAAAGTGAAAAGGGTGGGGTAAGAGTGGGAAGACAAGAGGGAATCTTTGACATAGCCTTAGGAATTTTTATAACCAGTTTTGGTTTTGTTCAACACTGATTTTTTTTTAAAGTTAACAAATCAGTTCAAAAGAAACAGGCTGAAATTGGTAACGCATCAATCACAATTGGGCTTATGCCACATGTGGCTGCAGAAAAGACTCATCTTAGAAACCCCACAGACATTGTCTCTGTAGTACTGAAAGCAGCACTTGGGATTTATGAACAACAATAGAAAAGAAACTTGTGAATCTCCCTTCATGTAGTTCCAGGAATATAAAGCGATCCCTTGGGAACAGATGTCATAAGGACCGAATTGACCATAATCAGTATGTTCCCGACTAAAGCAGAATTATATTCAAGAAAGAAGTTTGTCATATATTTCTAAAGAAAGGCCACACACACTCACACACACACACCACTATTGTTTAACTCTTTTCCCACCAAATTTGCCATACAAAGCCAAGAAAGAGCCCAAACGGCTTTTAGATTTAAAAAAAAAATTGTAGTAATTGCAACCACACACTTTTTCCACACTTAAGACTGCAGCTCCCAATTCTACAGAGAGGATGTTCCTTATGATCATAGAATTCTTTGGATTATACTCCTTTGTGAGGATACTTTACCTGAGAAAGACTCTTTTGCTTTTCCCCCTAAGGCAAGTCTGACAAGGAGAAATCTTATTTTAAATGAAGAAACCTTCCCCATTTGGCTATAAATCCCCAACTTATGTTATACAATTGTCCAACAACTGTCGTAATAAACAAAGCAGGAGCAGCATGCAGATTATAGCAGTGGCCACAGGAAGCCACTATTTCCTTCAGTGCAGCAATATAACATGTATCTATGTATGATTTTATTCCCCTATAGGACTAATCACGTCAGCTTATGTGTCTGCTTGCCTGGGTTTATGTGAGGGTCAAATTATGGAAAGTACTTATCAGTTGCATCTGTGTATGGCTATGTTTCTCCCTTGGTTAGCATTCTTGTGTGAATATATGCATGAGAAGCTCAGGGTGGACCATATATACTTTAATCTGGGTCACATAATGAGGATGGCAGTCTGAGAATGGAGCAGATGGCAAACTTTTGAGCTGTTGCCCAACCAGAGTTTTTTCCTGAATAATTCTGATCAGTGCAATCCCCAGCTTGATCCAGCTCTTTTTTTAAAAAAATTAGATCTTTCCTTTTCTGGTTTCTCTTGCCATACCAAATTTGATCCAGTTCTGTTATGTTTTCTTTTAAAGAGAATAATCCTGTTGACAATGTCCTGAGCCTTTTTCCATTAATTCTTTTGCAGCATTCCATTGCATTAGAGGTAATAAAGCAACCATCCTCTCCATCTGTCATCAGCAGGGTTTGGAATTTTTGAGGTTCCAGTATCAGAATTCTGATCTTCCTGCCCAGCATCCATACTACTCCAACCAGTTCTTCCATATGTAATGTATAATACATAATTACACTAACACAAAAATGCAGAATTCTTTTTCCCTGTCTTCTGTCCTCCTTAAAACATTTTCTCCAAATAGTTCAAAGGAAAAGTTGGAATTTATATCTTAAAATATGAGGGCTGGTTTTTTTTTAAAAAAAATATACCGCTATTTGCAAAAAGACATATTTTTAGAAGAATATGATGCCAAAGAAGGTAAACCTCATACTATGAGTATAATAAATTAGTAATATTGAAAAAAAAATCAGCATTTTCTTACTTAGCAATAGATGTTTTGGAATCAATGGCGGTTATAAGTCAAGGGAACTTTGGTTTGGATTTTTTGAGGTAAATTTTACTGGATTGGAATATGTTGTGATATATTTTAGGTAGAATGAAACTGAAGTTATTGTATAAATAACGTTTTACAATATTATTGTAAAAAGACATAATATTTTTGAACTTGGGACTTGTTTTATCAAAGGTTGGATAAAAGGGGTAGAAATTAGGAACTTAAAAAGTATTACTAGGTAAACCAGTGGTTCCCAATGTAGAGCCCACGCCCCACAGGGGGGCAATTTGATTTTTAATGGGGGCAATTTGAACCTTGTTTAAACCAAGTTAATGGCCTTTTAGGCTTCCTCTGCGTGAGTAGAGTTCACTTTTGAGTAAAGTAAGAATTATATGTCAGGGGGGGGGTCAGAATTTTAGAGATGCTTAGGTGGAGCATGGCCAAAAAAAGGTTGGTAACCACTGATGTAAATGAATTGACCCAGAGAGTACGCTGTTCATTAAGCACATATTGTATGAAAGAGGGAGTCAAACTATTCTCCAAGGCACCTGAGGGTAGAACAAGAAGCAATGGGTGGAAACTAATCAAGGAGAGAAGCAACTTAGAACTGAGGAGAAATTTCCTGACAGTTAGAACAATTAATCAGTGGAACAACTTGCCTCCAGAAGTTGTGAATGCCCCAACACTGGAAGTCTTTAAGAAGATGTTGGGTAGCCATTTGTCTGAAACGGTATAGGGTTTCCTGCCTAGGCAGGGGGTTGGACTAGAAGACCTCCAAGGTCCCTTCCAACTCTGCTATTGTATTGTATTGTGTTGTATTGAAGTGTTTTAGAAATAATATGGAAAAAAATATAATTAGAAATTATATGGGATGTCACCATTTAGACCAAATGGGGGCCCACAGGCTGGAGGTGTCATAGACAGGCCATGCCCATCCCAGCTCCGCCAAGGGGAAAATTGTCACATGATGGCAACGTGACCCCACACGTTTGACACCTGTGATTTAGACCATCTGCATCTTTTTTTAGACTTGTCTGGCAGGTGTTTTGATTGGGCCTCTTTGCGTTCCAAAGTACCTTTTTGGAAAGGAATCCCAAATAATTGCACAAGCAAGAGATTCATAAAATTGCACATTTTATCATAAATAAAGTTTATTACATACTGCTTGGAATGGGTGGGTAACATGAAACCCCCACTACCCCATTTGAGTCCTCTTCCCAGCAATGTTCTGGTGGGAAAATAGCGAAATTATTGTGGGAAGATTTTTCTTCTTCTTCAGGGCTACAAGATTAACAAATACATTTGAATTTCAGCTTAAGAGAGACAATTGTATTTTATTAATTATTTATTTATTGGATTTATCTGCTGCTCATCTCATCTGGAGGCAACTCCGAATTTTACTTTTTTGGAAGGTCTTTTGCTCAGTTCTGAAACTGCTTTGGGGTTTTAGTTGTTTTAATAATTAGGTACCCAGTGTTAAAGACTGCATGAGCCCCAAAAGAAATATTTTAATAAATAATGAAATACCGAGTAACCGCATGGCTGTTAAGTGAATATGACTTTCCCATTGACTTTGCTTGTCAGAAGGTCGCAAAAGCAGATCACATGACCCTGGGACACGGCAACTGTCATAAATATCAGTTGTCAATTGAATTTTGATTATATGACCATGGTGATATAATCACCATGGTGATACTGCAATGTCATGTGAAAATGTCATGACAATGTCATGTCATGTGACTTTTTCAGCATCATTGTAACTTTGAACAGTTCCTAAATGAACTATTGCAATTTGAGGCCTACCTATATTTATAGGGCCTACCAGATTACACTGCTTCCCCAAAAGGACTTGAAACATGCCCAATCTGCCAGGTGGGAAGGGTATAAGCCATGATGAAAAAGGAGTCCTGCCACTTACCTGACTCCAAGACTGGTAGGGCCTTAAATATGGCAACCAGCACTATATTTAGGTATCATCCAAGGTAAGGGTGCCAACATCTACTCAGTCCAAACAGTGACTAGATGTCAGCCCCAGTAAGTTTGCCTGACCCAAAAAATCAACTGTACAGGATGACGAGAATTAATTTTAGTGAGATCAGCTATAATAACAGAATCTTGCAAGAATGATTGTGTGATATACCCCAGTGAATCAGGGAAGTATTTGCTGCTTCTGAATATTATCTGGTTTGCCAGGATTTAAAGAACCTCTTACTCAGGTAACAATTCTTACATATTTCTGTCAAGCTTTCCTCCCTTACTCTCTACACCAGGCCTCACTTGAACCGTGCACCAGAACTTTAGCAGGTATCAGAAAACTCCAGGGCTACCAGGGAATTACAGCAAATTATTTGCTAAATTTGAAATTCCCTCTGGTATTCAGCTGGGTCCATCAGGCCCCTGGGATGGATGGATCAAATAGGTCCCTCCTCCTTGTAATGTGTGTGGGGGGGGGGGGTATCAGAAAACTCCATGGCTACCAGGGAATTATAGCAAATTATTTGCTAAATTTGATGCACAAATATTGTACAATTTAGAACAGATAAAAAGTTTGTGTATTTCATTTCCCTCAAAATACCTTTAAAATAAACTTCCCAGCTTAAACATGTCTTTTAAAATGTTATGTCTCTAAACAAAAGACACATCCTGTTATAATATCTATGTACTGATTATGTATCATCAAGCTGTTAGTGAATGACCACGGAGACCCACCTTATCTAGGATGATTTGTCCCTATTATGTTAGTACTGTTCAATGTCTATTTAATGATTCTGAGTCTTTTAATTGTGTTCTTCATGTACAATGTGGACTGTGAGTATACAGAATCAAGTCAGTTCAACATCAAAGCTTAAAAGGGCTAAAAACATAGCAAGTTTACCTTTATAAGAAAATACAAAAATATACCAACATAGAATATGAAAGTTTCACTCTACAGGGGTTTCCCTCCTCCTACCTTAAGTATTTTTCTGAGCAACATTTTATATATGAGATTGATTTCAGTTTTGCATTCCAGGTTTGCATTCTAACAGAAATATACTGTATCTGTCTAAATATCCTAAAAGCCAGTGAAGTTCTTTGGGTGAGCAGAGCAAACATCTGGAATTAGAAATAAGATCACATCTGAAACAAGCATACCTTTGTAAAGTCTTTTATCTCCTGACATCTTATACTGCTTTTGAAAGTCAAATTTTCCATGGTAACTAAGCCATCATTTAATACAGTCATTAAAAGCCCTCCTATTGTAAAGTCTATTAACTACAGTACTGTCCAAACCAAACTTAATTCACACACACAAAAACAGACACACACACACAAATATAAACAGATGTCTAGGGAATACCATTCCTTGCATATTTATGGCACCTGGAACCTTTTAAAATATGGAATGAATTGAATTATTCCAAAACAAAGTAAGTTTATTTAAAAACAATAATTCCTTTAATTTATTAGCTAGCATATTATTCACACAGACACCAAAATGTGGCAAATATAAATTCAGACCAAACAAATGGAATAAAAATATTAATACCCCCAACTGAATACCAATTCCTATGAATTTATGCACCAAATACATGCACACTTACTCATATATCTTGTGCTTTACTTTTATTAATAACACATTTTTTATTCCCTCATCCCCAGGTTTTGGACAAAGCTTGCAGTACTAAGCATTGGCCAATAGCAACATTTTATAGTAACTTACAACGAAACAAGTCAAAAGAGCAATTTCCTGTGAGATACTTTATTCAACAAATAGCACTATGTCTTCTCGGTTTATATTTGTTATTTTCAAACTGAAAGGACACACTGCTGTTTAGTGACATTTCTAGATTCAAGTTATATTACCACAGGATTTGAAGAGATTTCTAAAAGTTGAGCAGAATATGTAATTGGCAAATCAGACATAAAGGGAAAATCACACAAAAGGACTGAAGTCTTAGCAGTGGGGATGCGGAGGAACTTAATACCAGTATGTAATATTCAATTCTGGTTTTATCATTTGCATTTAGGTCACAAAATTGTATGGTTCTGCAGTGCAGAAATCCCAATTCAAGGATCCTTCAGAGATACTTGGTGCTTCTGACAAAGGGAAGCCCACTATTTCTCTCAGTAATTTTACAAATGAACCGCTCTTAATATTAGGATTTTTTTCACATTCAACTACAGCTCGTCTTCATGTAATTTAGGCTCATTCTTCTGTGTTAAATCTAAGAGAGTCTGTGTAAGGTTTTATTTATTTTCTTTATTTAATTTATTTATATGGCCACCCATTCAACAAATGAGTCAGGGAGTCCCTTTGCCTGTCCTGTTTTCTTATCTCAAACCTAAAACTATTCCAATCCTTCAATCTCTGCCAGATTTGGTTTTCAGACCCCAATCCTCCTCAAAGCTATTCTTTTCATTGATTTCATTTTCCCTGAGTCCTTAAAATGCAATGTCCAAAGCTGGGCACCATATACAAGACCGGGTCTCTCACCAATGCTGAATTTTGAATACGTTACCATGGTGATATTGCAACGATCATAAATGTGAAAAATGTTCATAAGTCACCTTTTTTGACTATAAGGACTATCGGCACTAACTAGTTTGAAGAAATATTTGTTAAGAATATCTCCCTGAATTCTCTTGCTAAACTTATTTGCTTACTTCTATTCACCCAAAGGACTCATTATTTGGAAACAATTACTGTGATATGGAAATTTTCAATTTCTGATACATAAATTAACATTTTTAATGGTACAATGTAAACTGCCAAATTAAGAAGTAATAGAAGGTGTATTTAGCAATAATTAAGCAGAAAAGAAATAGGTGTGTACAGGAAGTCTTCTACTTACAAGTTCATTTAGTGACCGTTTAAAATTACAATGGCATTGAAAAAGGTGATTTATGACCGTTTTTCACACTTATGATAGTTGAAGCATCCCAATGGTCACATGATCAGAATTCAGATGCTTGGAAATTGGTTCATATTTATGACGGTTGCAGTATCCTGGGGTCATGTGGTCAGCTTTTTTACCTTTTGATAAGCAGAGTCAATGGAGAATCCAGATTCACTTAACAACCATGTTACTAACTTAAGAAATTCAATGATTCACTTAACAAGTGTCGCATGAAAAGTTATAAAATGGGGCAAACTCACTTAACATAAATTTTGAGTATAATTGTGGTCGTAACTTGAGGACTATCGGTAGATTTCTTATCATAAAAAGAAAACTCTTTACTGTTCAATGCATGCCAGAATTTGAAAAGAAAAAGGCTGACTAGATTAAGTGCAACTATCAAAATTGACAGAGGCAGTCTGGTATGATTAATTAAACACAGAATACTTTTTCATGGGGGGAGGGGAGAGAGAACCAGACGATTCAGGTGTGAAAAAGTATAGTAAAATCCAAAATGTTGTATTAGTCAAAAGAAAAATTCTGCAATCCATGTTAGGATAATAATTTCCAAACAAATTTAAATATCACAAAATACTGTGAAAGATTTTTAAAGGTGCTATAAGATATTTTAAAAATGGGGAGAAGATAATGCACTGGTCACAGAATCCACATTTAGGATGAAATGTGGGAGATTACAAGTATTCAATTTATTCTAAATCAATTGCTATAATAGTTTCCAAATTTCTAGATTTCCTGAAATAAAACATAGAGAGTCAAACTACAGCTGGTCTCTTATTTACTATTAGTTAAATATGTCTCCAATTTTAACCAAACAAGTTCCATCATACTGGAAACAAATAGAAGAAACTGCCATTGAAAATGTATAAAGCCCCAAAAAAAAGATGATATATCAATTTAAAACAAAACACAGTAAAAGCTAATTGAGTAGTTTTACTTATTTTTTGTATTAACTTAGCTCCTATTTAAAGCTCCCAGTAAAATTGGGAGTTAAATGGTGCATTGGAATAGATACTCAAGATACAGAAGATATGGCATATTCAAGAAGGAAAACAGTTGGGAAAGTATCCTGTTACCATTCATTTGGCTTTAGAAAAGCAAATTACATGTATGCATGCATCCAAATTCAGAAATACTTATGGTTCCTGCTGATTGCTATTTTCAAGATGAGCACTTGTTACACCAGAGAACAATATACTCCAGAACTGGAGTGCCAGCTGAATAATTGCCTCCAAGGATCTGTCTGCCAGATTGTTTAACAATAAGTGAATTTGGAGGACAAATCAAAGATCTAGACAACCAGCACATTCCTTTGATTGGTTTTCTTTTTAATTCGAAGCTCCTAGATAGGAAAAAGGAGATGACCAAAAAAATGCAAAACTCACTGTAATCCACTTTCCTCTGTAAAAAATACTAGTGGGGAAAAAAAAACAATGAACATTTTTATAGCCTCAATCTTCCTATGCTAATCCTATAAATTATTCACCTTGCCATAACAGACTCATCAGCAACTGTTTCATCACGATAAAGAAATTGACTCTTGACAAACCAGATTTTACATCTTTGAGCATCTTGCATACTACACACAAACATGAATTCATGCTGCATTGGATTTGTCCTTCAGTATTTGCACAAACCACTGAATGAAGTACAGATTTCCCTTGCTTGCTTACTCCCATACCTGCAAACCATTGCAACCATTGTTATGGGGATCAAAATAGCCATCACCATTTTGTCCAAACCCCTTACTCAGAAGGAAGAGAAAAAGGATCTCTTGAAATAAATTTGAACAAACTACATTGTGCTGAATCCGGTAAGGCTCCTCAGCTCTAAAATGACTCTTTAACCCAAGCAAATCTACTGTGTGTAACATAATGAAAATGCTAATAAAATCTGAAGTATCATGATGCATGTTGCCTCTTTGACATGATAACCACTTGCATTAGAAATCCAGCTGGAAAAAAGAAGGAGAAAATTGAGAAAAGGAGTCCCTCTTTGAGGGAGATTTAAGGTTCAGAAATGTGAAAAATAAAATAAATTTTAAAATGGTTTCCTTGTACAATACATAAACTATGACATGAGGAAGAAAGCGTGTCTGAATAACAGTGCTTAAAAAGAAGGAAGGCTCTAAAAATTTATGAGCACATTTGTCAATGCACCTGGGTTACAACATTTCACAGTATATCCTGCAATCTTGTTTTTCTATGACTTTATGTACATTTATGTAAATAGACCGTTGGCTTACCTGAACGGTCGTTCTCTGGGCGCTGCGGGAGAGTCCAAGCATGGGTTAACACAGTCTATCTGCCCTAGGACTGAGTGAATTTTTCTTTGACCATGCCTCCCTTTGCCTCATTGAGATCAGTTTAAAAATGAAGAAGTATCCATTGTGGGACACCCATCCCATAGTCAATTGAAAAATAAGAGTCTTGAACACCTCAGAAGACCCCGGGTGGGTTTGGACTCTCCCGCAGCGCCCAGAGAATGACCGTTCAGGTAAGCCAATGGTCTTTCTCCTGTGCGCTGCTTGGAGAGTCCAAGCTATTGTGTTCCAGGGCGGGAAGTGTCCAGATTGTCCAGAGCCTCGGCAACTTTTTGCAAAACCTTTCTTCCAAAGGAGGCTTCAGCTGAAGCAAAGGTATCAATTTTATAATTTCTGATGAATGCTGTGGGAGAAGCCCACGTAGCCGCTCTACAAATGTCAATGATGGACGCTTGGGTCACCCACGCTGCTGAAATGGCAGCACTCCTCGTGGAGTGTGCTGTCATGCGACCTGGCACAGCCCTGCCCTGATGTTCATAGGCCATCTTGATGCAGGCCCGCAGCCAACGCCCAATGGTGGAAGATGATGCCTTGCGGCCCAGTGACCCAGGCTGACAAGGTCCGCATACTAGGACCTCCTGGGCCAGTGTGGTGCCACAAGGAGGATCTCCACTTCCTCCTCTAGTAGTTTGGCTACTACTTGCAGGTGTGTGTTGGCGTCAGTAGTGAATAGGTCTACTTGCGGTTGGCCGAATCTCCGAACGATCTGTTGGAATAGTTCTGGGTGCAGACACCACTCGGAGTTGTCGATTGTCTGCTGGCTCAGCCAGTCTGCCTTCATGTTGCTTATCTTGGAAATGTGGTCCGCTATGATGGACGCTAGGTGGCGTTCCGCCCACCTGCCCAGATACTCCGCCTCTGTCATGAGTCTCCTGGAGTGGGTGCCGCCCTGCCAGTTTATGTGAGTCTTGTGCTACGTTGTCTGTTAGTAACAGTACATGGCGGCCCACAATCTGTGTTGAAAACCGTCATAGGGCAAGCCAGGCAGCTCTCAGCTCCAGCCAGTTTATGCTGTGAGCTGCCTCCCTCTGTGTCCATCTGCCCTGCGTCAGCTGACCCTGACAATATGCCCCCCATCCATAGAGGCTGGCATCTGAGGTCTTTTGGGCTCTTTGAACTGGCACCCCCCCTCTACTGCTGCTGATCGCCACCAATTGAGGGAGCAAATCACCTTCTGCGACGGACGGACCCGTCTCGGAGAGTTGTTGTCTTTTGACCTCTGCATCGGCAGGAGGAACCACTGTAGTTCCCTGGCATTAAGACGTGCCCAGGGAACTACCTTTAAGCAGGAGATCATGATGCCGAGAAGCTGTGAAAGTTTGATGATCGGCACTGACCTGGACTGCGGGCACTGATGTACTCTGCTCCTGAGGTTGCGCAGATGGTCTGGGGACAGGAACACCTGGCAAGAAACCAAGTCTATGATGATGCTGAGGTGCTGGATCCGTGTGGTCAGCTTGATATGGCTCTTCTTCCGGTTCACCGAGAAGCTGTGTTGTTGCAAGGGTCGTATGGTCACCTGAACGTCTCGTCGGGACTGGTCATGGCTTGAGGACTGAATGATGATGTCATCTAGGTAACATTCCAGATGAATCAGACGGGATGGAACCGGAGGTGGGCCGCCACAGCTGCAAGAAGCTTTGTGAAAGTCCTGGGTGCGGACTAGAGGCCGAAGGGGAGAGCCCTGTGCTGATAATGCCTCCCATCATAGTGGAACTGCAGGAAACTCCTGTGCGCTTCATGAATGGGAACATGCAGGTAAGCCTCTTTTAAGTCTATGGAAGTGAGCAGGTCTCCTTGCCTTATGCAATCCAGGATGGAGTAGAGGGATTGCATCTTGAATCGCTTGTAGGCCAGATGCTGATTCAGGCGCTTTAGATCCAAGATGGCCCTCCACCCCCCCTGAGCTTTTCAGGACCAGGAAAAGAATGGAATAAAATCCCTGCTTTTTCTGATCCCTCGGTACAGGTTCTATGCCCCTTTTTGGAGAAGGTGGCGAATCTCCGCCTGCATGAGGGATCTCTTTAGGGGATTCTTGGGAGTTGGACAATGAATGAATTCTAAGACTAGACCCACAAGTGTTGAGAACCCACAAGTCTGTGGTGATTTCCTCCCACTTGTCGGCATAAAGTTGCAGCCGACCCCCTATGGGAGGGACGCGGTGATGGTCACTTGCCACGTTGGAATTGGCAGGGGTTGGAACCGCCATGAAATGGCTTCCAAAAGGAATGCTGTTGTTGCCTACCCCGTGTTCTGAAGGAATTCTTATTTTGAGCCCTGTCACCTGCCTGACAGTCTATGGTAGGAAGAGGAGGTGGACGCCTGGGCGGACTCCTACGTTCGAAAGGACTGTTTTCTAAACGAGCCGGAGTTTTCCCGCTCATTTTTCTTCAGAGTGGCTGGAAGGACCTTCCGTTGGTCCTTCATCTCAATCACAAATTTGACAAAAAGCTGTCCTCCTTTGCAGGGAGCAGAATCAAGCTTTCATTTTGCCTTTGTGAAGCCACAGCAGGCGGCGTGAAGCTACGTTGGATGCCAACGCACGGGACGCGAACTTCACCGCATTCAGCGAGGTGTTGGCCGAATACTCTACTGCGGTAATAATTTTACTGAGATCGTGACACCACCGAGATCCCTCAGACGGAGGTTTGGATCTCAGTTGTCTCAGCCAGAGGAGGGAGGCCCTGGTGAAAAACGAGGCAGAGGTGGATGCCCTGATGGCCCAAGCGGCCGCCTGATGCGTCTTATGACAGGCCTTCTCGGATATTTTGTCTTTCGCCTTGAGACTGTCCAGTAGGTCCACCGGCAGGTTCGGATTGGATGTCAAGGAGACCACCGGGGCATCTATCTCAGGTAACTTCAAAATATCCTCCATCCTAGTCTCTACAGAATACAAGGATTTATCCCCACCGCTAGGATTGGTCAAAGTACCAGGCTGTGCCCATTGTCTTTGGACAACATCCATGAATAAATCTGGAACTGGAATCAGCTGAGTAGGAGCATTCTCCTTGAACAGACCTTCCTTGGGGTACTTAGAGGAGGAGGATGGTATGGTCGTACTCTTAGGAGTAGACCCTAGCTCGGTGGATGCTTTGGCCTTGTGTAGGATGGCCTTAAACAAGGATGGCTTGAACAACCCGGTGAAGGTGGGCTTATCGGGAGGAAGATCCTCATCCTCAGATAATTCAAATTCCTTGGCGTCCTCCTCCTCCCAGATTGATTCCTCTGTGGCAACCGAGGTGCCAGGAGAGGCTGGGGCCTGGTCCCTGACCTGATCTGGGGGCGGTCTTGATTTAGATGTACCCACCATGCGGGCATCTTTCTGCCTGATCCCCTCGGCTATGCCCTGGGAGATGGCTTGGGCAATCACTTCCTTCATCTCTGTGGACAGGGCTGGGCCTTTATCCTCCCTGGGTCGAGCCCTCGATGGAGCAATCCGGCCCCTGTTCCCAATCGAGCCAGTTCCCTCTCCGCTGGGAGGATGCCCTGAAAGGATTCCAGCTCCTCTCTGAGGGACAAACTGGGTGATTCAGGGTAGCCCCAGGAGGCATCGGGGGAAGACTCCAGCGATTCCTCCCCAATTAATGAGGGAGACCTGTTCCCCTGAAGCGAACCAGGTTCTCTCTCCTCCATCTGGCCAAAGGGTGGGCATGGCAATGAATCCCTCTGCTCAGGGGATTTGCTCTGCCTTTGGGCCTGCTGGAGTTTGTGCTCCACAGACTTATGCTTCCGGGTTCCCTCCCTGGGTTTATCCTTATTCCCTAAGGGTCCCAGTGAGGCCTTCCTTGTGGTGCCCTTTCCTCCCTTCCCCCCTTTGGGTGGAGGATCTAGCCTACTGTGTTTGGAGGAGGCCCCTGCCTACACCTTCTGTGCCTCTGAACCTCCATCTGCCATGATGATCTGCAGAAGCCTTGATGGTGTAGCTGCTTGAAGCAGAGGTGACAGGCACCTCTCAGGTAATGAAGCAGTAGACAGGCACCAGGCGCGAGCCAGCCGGCTACGGAACGCCCGCAGATCAACATCTGAGAGGAGGGACACCCATTGGTCAAAACCCTCCTCAGGCCGCCCTCAAGGTCCCTGAGTGGTCGGTGTGGGAAGGTAGACCTTGCCAGCGTCCCGGACAAGGCCAAATGCTTCCTGGCGGCGATCTGCAGCTGAGGGGCTTAAGTGCAACTTCGTGTATCTTCCAGCGGCTCCAAACGGCTCTCAATGTAAATCATCACTTTAAAATGACTGCCACCACCGCTCACAGAGTTCAAGATGACAGTTAGCAACCAGCAAAAAGCACGTGAAATTCTTTAAAATGGCCGCCGCACTTGCCGGGCTGAGGAGACACCACCGACACCGCTGGAGCTCTCAAGCGCTCCTGGCGGCACTATTAACAACAGCAGCTGGGGAAAAATGGACAGGAAGCCTCCCACCACCCCCTTGCTCGCTGCCAGCTGCCAGACAAGCAACTCCCTTGTTCTCACTCTGCATTCGACCAGCAGCTCACTGGCACCCGGCAGCCCTCTCAGCAGTTCAAAAGGTGCACGTTTCTCATTTATACCTACTGTATATCTATCTAAAGAGAGCTCTATACAAAAATAAAAAAGGGAGATAATTCTCTATGTACAATTTGGAGAGTCCAATCTATCTGACCTAGAACTGAAGAGCTCCCCAACATTAGTCCTAAAGGGCGGACTGAGTTTTTAAACTGATCTCAATGAGGCAAAGGGAGGTGTGGTCAAAGAAAAATTCACGCGGGCAGATAGACTCTGTTAACCCATGCTTGGACTTTCCAAGCTGCGCACAGGAGAATTATGAGGTTTTAGGAGAACAGAACCCTAGCATAAAGTTTCCCTTGCTTTATGCTAGAGTTACATTCGCCCAAAACCTCTTACAAGGCTTATATGCAAACTATATATTACGTATTAATAATAGCAATTATATATTATTAGTCTTTCAGCAGAGCTGACAGAACGATGGGGGGAAATCCAAGCCTGCCCTTTCTAAATGCTCTTAAGACACAGGTTGCATTCTTAAGTCATGGTTGAAGCCAATGGTGAATAAATTGGTGAATATTATTGAAGCCAATAATATTGCAAGTAGTAAACTATTCATGACTTGATTGGCCAGTTCCTGGTTTGCTTTCTTTTCTTTTAGCACTCTTCACTTTAACTGCTGTAAATTGATTAGAGATTTGGTTGTGGATAAGAATAATCCAGAAACCCACAATAATCTATGCTTTATTATTTGAAAGCATGCTAAATTGCAGCTGAAATGACTGGGCCAATAGCAAATCATAGTTTAGAATTACTTATTTCCTTAAAATAAGCCTTTGTTTATTTACATTTATGGTTTTGCAAAAACTGCCAATGAAACCAGGTTGAAAACCTCTATTTTTAAACCACTACAAAATGATTTCTTTGCTGAATTGTCCAAGCTCCCCCACTCCAGCTTCAAAACAGGCTGTTCAGGTGTTTGTCATTTAAGGAAACAGGAGCTAGTCCCAGGACTGTTTAAGGTGTCTGCAGCCTTCTCATATCTACTAATGCTGCTTAACAGGTTTCTCCTTAGGTTTGCCTATGTGGTTATTTTAATTAAAAGAATTATAACCACTCCCCAGCACCATAACCACCATCAGGCTCACAGCAGACTGAAAGACGTTATTTTAAAAACCATGGGATAGACCGAGACTTCCTCATGCACAAGTTTGACACATGCAGGCGAACCTGAGTGTTTATTTATGCACCAACCCATTCATATCAGCATTACGCTTTAATCTCAAGTTCTCCAAATTGTGTTGTCCTACTCAACTGAAGATTAGAAAGCACTCCAGCTGAGGAAGGCTGCTGCAGCGCCATTATAAGGTAGAAAATAAAAGAATCAAATGTGACTGCACTGGAATCAGTTCTCCTTCCTCCCGGGATTTTTTTTTTACATGTATTTGAACTTTGATTGAGGAAGTGCTGCACTTACGAACGTGAGCTTTCGGATTCTTCTGGAAGTGGCTGGACAGGTGAAATAAGACAATGGTTTTAGCCAGTTCTAATTCCAAACACAGCCCACAGAATATTATTCAAGCTCCTCCCTCTAATGTCTCTATGACTGAATTGTCAAAATTCAAAAGTTCCATTTACAGTTGTATGAAAAGTATGACAAGCATGCTGTCATTATTAACAGATAGGAGACAAGAATACTTGTTCTAACTCTGAAGAAACAAAGATCATGTGAGACTGCATATGGCTAAACATGGTTATAACACTCTATGGGACTAGAGAAGATTCCCAATACTGTGAAATAATATGACTAGCCAACAAAATTGTTTTTTTATTTTTTTTAATTATATTTTTAGAATTATATTTATAATTACATTTTATATTCATATTTTTTATAAATTAAACATTGTTTTATTTCAGACACTTCCTCTATCAATGTAAAGGCGAAAGTAGGTGGATGGAGCACAGCAAACTTTCCCAACAGCTTTCATACAATTCATGCAATTATTGATTGCTTGAAATGGGGGAATGGAATGGAATAACTTTATTGTCATTCTGAATGTACAATAATCAGCATACATTAAAATGAAATTTCGTTGCATGCAGCTCTCAAAAGGTCACCAAGTTTATGGTCAAAAGGTTTATGTATGAACACCAGCATTCTATCTAACTTTAAGGGCCCATCAAAACATATTGGGGGGGGGGGGTTGAAAACGAGTCATTGCTTGTCATGCACTAATGGTCATATGATCATTCCAGAAAGTACAGCTGGAAAAGCAACTTCTAGATCAGAAGTGTCAAACTCGCGGCCCGCGGGTCAGATGTATCATGTCCTGACCATGCCCATCCCTATTTTAGTGAAGAGGGGGAGTCAGTTCACGTGACAACAATGTGACACTGCGAGTTTGACACTCCTGCTCTAGATGAAGGATTGTGAGACTGATCAGCATATAGTAGTTACCCCTTCCAGATTGAAATAACTTGCTCAGCAGCAATAGCGAGAGAGAGATAAAAATAGTATTCTTCCAAATATTACGAGCTTTGGAAAGGACTGCAAATTGCAGAGTAGCCTTCCTTGAATACTTTTAATTGTTGAGGGGTTTTATACATTCTTATTACTAATCTGTGTTATATATCTGCCCATACAGTAGGCTTTCTTTTTTCTTTTTCTTTGTTAAACAAAGGGCACAAGAGAGTTGCAGCCCCACAACTAACAAGTGTACCTTGCTTTAAGCATTCAATCTAAATGCACCATCTTATTAACTTACACACTGGTGCATTAATCACTGAAATCTTAAATTAAAAATATGCTTAAATCAGACACTGGGCAATATCCAAATTTGCCATGTAATATATGCAAGTTTTAAGATATTAAAACCCTAAATATGCATCAACAACTGGAGTGCTACCAATCCTATGAGATCAACCAATTCAGCAACTCCTGGGCTGACTGTCAAAGGATGAAAAGACAGGTATGAGAGAAGGAGAAATCATACAACCTCAATGTGTTAAGTTACACGGAGCCGCTTCCAGAGACTGGAGCATGTAACTTCTGCTGAACTATACAGTATAAAGGACCTATTTCCTCTACTCTTCTTATACCTCACTAAATGCAGCTTAAATAATAACACCCAGATATGGCTGTTGTTCAATATAACTCATGCCATTTAAGCCCAGCAAACCTTTAAATACCGAAAGACACTGACTTGTATTCACAAGTTCCCTTCTATTCATGAAACAATGTTTGCATACCATCACAAGGATACTGAGAAAAGAACTACAAATCATATATAGGAAAACGGTCTCATTTCTGTAAATTGCAACTTGTGTTTAGATGCTAACCCCCATATTTGCTCTGTTCACCAAATATCTCTTTTTTCAATATCCGTGCAATGCGGCATAAGAGTGCTCAAAACTCCCTTAAAACCTATTTGTTCAAATACTATAATATTTGTTCAAGTTACATTTAATTAGATCTAAAGTTAAGTTTGATACAGCAAAATTCAAATACACTGGAACTATGAGAGATTCACCTAATACAGAATTACTTATACATTTGTTTTCTTCTCTCCTTTTAATGTCAGGTGAAGTGACTTAAATGTAAACAGGTTTTCATACAATATAGAAGCACAGGTATATAAAGCTAGCTGAAGCTGAAGCTGAATGAGCAATCAATTTTAACATGCCTTTTATTTTTACAAATCAAAAGAAAAAAATGTAATTTTTGAGAGAACAGTGTAGTTATTTTATGCTGAACCAGTGCAATTCTTTCAAACACCATAAATGAACAGCACATTGGGCATTTTACTCCAAAAATGAGTTGGGCCAGGACAAAAACAGTTGCGTGGGGAACCAAATATAGTCACCATGATTATTCTGCATGTATTTGATGTTATATTTGGTTTCTGCTGCATTTCAGTTAACAATTCAATAGCAATATTTAGATGAGATTTAGGAACTACACCCAAGACATTGGAAGACTGCGGGCAACACCTGAACCAAAACTGCTTGTAGAAGCCCAGAAATTCCCAATTGTGATAATCAAAAGTTTTCAATTAGTCACAGCTATAGCTTTTGAAGGACTTCTCATGTTTTATAAGTAGGCAGGAACAAGTATTTGTAACTCTAAAGGAATTAGTTACAATCTTTTAGGGAGAATGCCAGTCTATGCATAGGGTATCTTCCAGATTTTATTACAATTTTTTCAATGCCTTGCTGTTTGTTGGCTACGCTGACTGATGTTAATAGGAGCTAAAGTCCGGACCATATGAAGGGCATAAAGTTGCCTACCTTAATAAAGATCTTAGAGTTCAGAGTATACCTTATTTGCATACATTGCTCAAATTTATATAGGAACTCAGCACAAATTACCTTTTAATATTTGTATGAGAGAGTATATGAAATGGTGATTGTACTGAAAGTGGCATCTGAACCAGCTGAAAACTATTTTTCTGTACGTGTGACACTGTAGGGCTCCTGTATAGAGATAAATGTGTTATTTCAGCTGAGCCACATGTTATTGTCTTCTCAAAGGTGTGGTTTATGGATAATGCCAAGACACACTTCTTTTCACAATTCTTGCATATAGATAACATGCATATAGGTTGCATATAGATAACATGCATATAGATAACATGCATATAGGTTACATGATCATGTCTAGCATTCTCCATGCACACCAAAGGCTTCCGCTTCAGACTAAAAGCAGTTTTATTCAAGTTCTACATTAACTTCAGTTGTGTAACATTGGTGAGAATAAACCAAATTTAAACCATAAAGATGCTCGCTTTCATTAATTACTTCAGATAGTCTGCCTATGTATAAGAACAATGGAAGCTCAAATAAAATTTTGGCTCATATTCATAATTCTGAACTATGATGAAATTTATATATTAGCCAGCTCAGCTGATTTATGAAGTCTATTTCTGAACTTTAAATTTTTCCAACCATGTACTTTTTCAAAGCAAAAGAAACAGCCAAGAATTAATAACATTCAAGCTCCTTGTCTTCATAAGCTAAGGCAGTGATGGCTAATATTTTCCAGACCGAGTGCCCAAAGCATGCCCGAACCCCCAAAACGCAATGCATGCATGGCCCCCTCGCATGCGCACCTGGCCCCCCCTGCATGTGCCCCACCCCATGTGCATGTGCAGCAGAGACCCCAAAACCAACTGGCCGGCAGGAGGCGCATACACATGCACAGCAGAGCTGAGCTGGGGTGAGGGCTCGCATGCCTACAGAGAGGGCGCTGTGTGCAACCTCTGGCACGTGTGCCATAGGTTCGCCATCACAGAACTAAGGTATCAATAATCTTCAAATACATCTCTGAACTTGTGATTCACATATAGTACATATAACTTTAGAAAGCAGGAGCTGAGTGTTTTATTTTATACCTAGACAGCCAGATGCATGGTGTAAAGCAGGGGTGTCAATCTCGCGTTGTCACAGCATCATGTGATGTATTGGGACTTTCCCCCCTTCACTAAACTGGGCATGGGCGTGACCAGCACATGATGCATCCAGCCCACGGGCCGCGAGTTTGACAGCCCGTGTGTAAATGAAAAAAGGAGGGAGAGTGAGCAAATTAAAATACATATGCACATAATACAAACACAGCACTGACTAAGCATCCACATTAATACAAGACATTTAAAAACTGAAATCAACTTGTGTGTATATAATTTATTTTCTTTAGCCTGAGTATTACATTTTTCGAACATGCCAAACAAAATTGAAATTTTATATCTGTATAATGATTCATATGCAGCATATGTTCTGCTACAAAATAACACTGTTAAAAGAGTAAAGTTCAGGAAATTGTCAGATGATTTAAAAATTAACTGGTTAGTATGTGAACCAGTTTAGAGGATTGATAAAGGCTAGAAATAGAGAGATTATGAGTTCTAGTCCTGCCTTGGGCACAAAGCCAGTTAGGTGACCTTAAGCCAGTCAGTCTCTCTCAGCCCTAGGAAGGAGATAATGGAAAACCACACTTTTGAAAAACCTTGCCAAGAAAACTGCAGGGACTTGTCCTTGCAGTTTTGAGGAATCACATACAACTGGATGGGGGTGGGATGGGGAAATGGTTAGTAAGCAGCATAGCATTTGGTTTTCCTTCAGTGAAACAGACTAGAAAAACAAACTTCAACTGATTTTGCTATAGATTCACATATAGATTTCAACAAATTATCATTTGTTTTATACAATGAGGGATCACAAGTAAAAATGCCTACATTGAAACTATTATTAGCCACTATTTATTATCCAGAAAATGAGTCAATTGGACATTAAAACATTCTCTATGATCTCACATTTAGCTTTGTTCACAGAACATGCTAGAAATAGTTCATACAATATGCTAAACAAAAAGCCTAATGGTTTTAAACAACAAGATAAAGTGATTTGTTTGCTTCCATCTTAGCCACTGTGGGTCATTATTCATTGTTTATGTTTTCTGTGTTACGCAAACATAGCCAATTAAATTAAGAACAGGAAAGAAATTAAATTCACCTCCCAAATGTGACATCTTTGTACATCAAACCATGAGTTCGGACTTTCAGGTGGATTTCCACATTTTTCTGAATAGTCAATAAATATTTTATTACCAGGAGTTCCCTACTACTACCATGGCTGACAACATCCTGTTTCTTGTGATGGGAATGGGATCCAAGAAAAGCCCAAGGGCACAATCAGTGAGAGCTTCAAGGTATTTTTCAGAATCAGATTGAAGATTCGTGTCTTAAATGAAGCTAATGCAAAAATTATTCTTTTTTTAAAGGCATAAATTCTCTCTTTTGAGAAACCCAATTACATTAAACCACAACTTTCCCAGTCTATCCTTTCTAGGCTTTAGAGACAAGGTAATTAGTACTTACACTGTCTTAATCTATTAACAATCAACATATTCAGAAATGTAGTTTCTTTCTTCAGGAACAAATTAAGTAAAGGTAATCCTTACTTAACTACAGTAACTGGGACCAGAATTTCCATCGCTAAGCAATACAGTCATAAAATGGGACATCACGTGATCACATTTTGTAACAATGGCAATTCTCATTGTAAAAACTATAGAAGGTACATCATTGAAAAGCCACTTGGTCTTATTGCTAAAGCTTATTTTTACCTATCATTTTAAAATCAGTTTCAAGTACCCAAGAAAAAGGGTTTCAAGGCATCATCAGAGACTGACATAAAAAACTGAGCATCATCCACACATTGGTTTGCCTTACATGAGCTGCATTTAAAAATATGCATGAATTAAATGGATTAAATTGAGTGACATTTGAGTCACATTCAATTACACAAACTTCAACTGATTCATAATATATAAATCTGCTCAACACTGTTTTACAAAACATCTTCAGATTATGTCAGGAATCCAGCTGTAAGACTTGCACACCCTTTCTTTACTTTGTTCAAACTTTTTTTTCCTGATCTTCAAAACATCACTGGAGGCTTTCAAGAAGAGACAGGCCAGCCACTTTTCAGAAATGGTATAGGCCGGGGTCCCCTGCTTGAGCAGCGACTAGACTAAATGACCTTCACGGTCCCTTTCGACTCTGTTATTCTGTGTAAGATTAGGAGATTTGGTTAAGAATATGTGAATATGTGTTCAGATCAAAAGCCTATTTAGTTTAGCATTCCTTTCCCACACAAATCAATAAATGCCTGCAGGAAACTTACAAATAATGCATTAAGTGCAGCAGCGCCTTCTACTTATAATCTCCAACAAGTGGTATTGTGATGCATACCAACTCCAATAATGGAAGCAATACATACCTGTTAAGACTAGCAGACCCTTATTCTCATGATAATTTTTTTAAACTAAGCAGTCATCTGGCAGTTGAGTCCTGAAATAGCACACATTATTTAGTATTATCAACTTTATACCAATGTGCATCCTTTTACTGACATATCCATCAGAGGTTCAAAACCGAGGAACCCCAGATTTTTCTCATATCTCCTTCTCCTGAAGTTCCAAATCTCTATCTATCTAGATCAAGTCAAACTCCTGGGCCTTAGGATGGATGTGTCACGCACTGGCCACACTTGGTTTAGCTTTAGCGGAAGGGGGGGGAGTCCCGATACATCACGTGATGGTACATCATGATAGGAGTTTGACACCGCTGATCTAGATGATGAGAATTCCATCAGAATACAATGGAAGACCACAAGAGGAAGGACAGTCAGTGAAAAATAATTTCTGAAAGAAACACAGTTTCAACTCCTGCTGATTGAACATCTTCCCAAGTATCAAGGTTCTATTTAAAACCATTAGAGAGAGAGAGAGAGAGTGTGTGTGTTAAATGTACAATATAAAGAAAAACAAAAGCAGATTCAAACTTTTATAATTGAGATGTTTTCCTGGCTATTTAAAAAATATTACAGCCTTGATTTAAATTACTCTATAAAACAGAAAACTATTAGATATTACCAATTAGGACAATTATTAAAAATCCTGTATGAAAGTTTAATCACTGGAATAGGTTTATCTTAAAGAGAAATATAGATATGTACCAAACATTTTTCTGTAAGTAGATACTGCTAATACAGGTAGTCCTAGACCTATGACCACAATTGAGCCCACCTTTCTGTTGTTAAGCGAGATGGTTAAGTGACTTGTCCCATTTAACAGCCTTTCTTGCCATTCTTGCCACAGTTGTTAAGTGAATCAGGCTTCCCTGTTTATTTTGCTTGTCAGAAGGTCACAAAAGGTGATCGCATAAGCCTGGGACATCATAATAGCCTTAAATATGAGACAGTTGTGAAGCATCTGGATTTTGATCATGTCACCATGTGAAAAACAGTCATAAGTCACTTTTAAGTGCTCTTTTAATTTTGAAAGGTCACTAAATGAACTGTTGCTGTAAATCAAGGACTACCTGTAGTTATGGTCAGTATAAGATACACAAATATTCTGGAAAAACAGAATCCATTTTTTTACTCTCCACCTAAAAAGGTATACATTGTAACTTGTTGCATATAAATAAATCTAATTGGGAAAAATAGTAATATTTTTCTGACATGCTGCCCAATTTCCAAACAAAATGCTGAGTACGCTTTAGTACGCTGTAACTAAAGACGAAAATGAGTTTTTAGGATTGTAAAGTTCTTATGCCAAACACTACAGAAAGAAAGAATATATATATATATACTAACTATATATTGTTTAACTAAAACAAATAGCTGGGACTAACATTTTCTTACTTAAAAGCCAAGATGAATTTCTCTGCTTGGCTGCATTTAGTGTATATTTTATGTATAAGCATTTTTACCTCAAGGAAATTCCTTCTTTGATTGCTCAAAATATACATTAACTGAATTGTTACCAAATATAGAAACTATACACCCCTACTGGATACATTGATGCAAGCTAAAATGACTTTGGCCCATGTAGCAATACAAAGCAGTTACACCCTTCGTTTTTATAACATATATTTTTTCTTCCTGTGTTTTTCCCAAGTGCAGGGTCCACTTTTAATAAATAAAACATTTAAATTAGGTGTCAGAGAAGAATGCCCATTTGGGCTTATTTTGATGTACATATGACACCATAAAGATGAGAAATAATCATTTAGGTTAAATAACATTACACCTCAAAATTTTTAAGGTTTAAATAATTGTTAAGTTTAAGTTTTAAGAAAAGCAGATTCTGCCAAGAGAAACTAGACTCCCAGAGAGGTGATGAGCTGTTCTTCATTGAACACATTCAATCAGAGGCTAAACAACTATGCCTTTGGGATATTTTCACTTGGATTTCTGCACTGACTTAAGGAGATGGACTCATTGGCCTAACTATGATTCTCTCTAAGGAACATTTTAAAAAGCACAATAACCACCTTTTTCTTAACACTGGAACAAACTGATGGATCAATTGACTTAAAACTCTACTGGAAAATTGACCCCCCCCCACTGCTAATTATCAAGTGTGTGAATGATTTATTTTATTTACAATTAAAGCTGCACACAGATGTTATTGTATATCTAAAACAAATCACATCCCCAAACAAAACACAATAGCCTTTGGAAAAACTGGTTAGAGCTCCCCTATTAGATAGCAATTCTGGAAAGTAAAGATAATTTCAAGAAAAGGGGGAATTCCAGTAATAACTACTCTAAGAGACTGCATTATTAGCCACAAGTATATTTCTCCAACTAATTGAAAAATTACAACAATTAACATTCATTAGTATGTCAAAACTTCAGTTTGCTGAGGACTGCTAAACTGAAGACAAACGCTAGGCTATTTGAGAGGTTTTTATATATAAAAATATTTTTTCCTGCAAGTAATAGTACAAGTAAGAAGCAAAAAAGACAGTTAATTCCCTTTTTGTAGCAGCCTCTGAATTACTGTATAATTGTCAGAATCTACTCGAGTTGGGCGACTTACACACAGACACAATCTATTTCTCTAAAAGAGCAAGGGGAAAGAGCAGGGGTGTCCAAACTTGAGAACTTTAAGACTTGTGGACTTCAACTCCCAGAATTTCCCAGCCAGCCATGCTTGGACACCCCTGGGAAAGAGGATAAAGATAAAAGCTGGCAATGGCTTACAACTGAAACATTTTTTAAAAAGAAACTGAAGGCTTCATTTTGGTTGCTTAATGCAATCAAGGCCAGAATTGGGGGGAAAACAAATTATTAAAAGTACAGATGGTGCAAAGAAAAACAGTAGATCATATACTCAAGCTCCTGCAAGAAGATTGCACAAACTGAGTATAAACAATGTAACACAGTCACCCTAATTATTCACTAGAAGAACATTTGTAAAAAAATATCATGAACCAGTAATAAAACATCAGTGCTCAAGAACAAGCACATTAAAATATTGTGGGATTTCTGAACACAAACTGATAAAGTCTTGGGTCATAACCACACCAGATTTAACTGCTGTTGAAAAGAAAATGTGGATAACTGATGTGGCAATAAGAGGAGATAGCAGAATAGAAGACAAAGAATTGGAGAATATCACAAAGCTCAAGATTGAAAAATCAAGATTGAAAAATCATGGCACAAAGCAGCTGTGATAGTCCTAATGGTTATTGACACACAGGATGCCATACCAAAAAAATCTTGGATAGTACTTAGAACATCAGCACATTGAAAAAAAATTCCACCCATGAATTGCAAAAGGTCACACTGCTTGATCTGTTGATACATCACAATAGGGTAGGTTCTTGAGAAGGATTTGAGGCCAGCATTAGATAAAGAACTGGTAGCTGTGACTTCAAATTGTTGTTAACAGATAATAAAAACTTTTAACAAAGTAGAACAACATCTCCATATTCCAGGTCCTTGAGTACATCTCAAAAGGTGGATAAAAACACCAAATCCAATCTAAACATCTGGCTGACTATGTGACAAACTATAATATCATAACACTCCTTTTGTGGTAGTGCTGGGGATTGCTACAAGAACACAAGAGACTTTATAAACAAAATGGACTACAAAACAAAATGTATGATTTCTCAGCACATGGAATACCAGCTACAAAATAAAGAAGAAAAGCACCCTATATCCTTATTGATGTGGAAGATCCCATAAGGAAACACACCGTTCTGGCTTCTTTCCTCAAATCTTCCTGTACCTCTTGCATCAACGCAAATGTTCATAATAAGAACACACACAGAGTAGCCTATTAAGGAGGGAGGACTCTTTATTTATACATTCAAGATTAATGATCGAACAGATCGGGGCCACATACTAGCCAAGCACATTTCAGCAAAATCAAGCCAGAAACTCCTTCTTAAAATATGAATAAAATGAATTTTATTCAAATTTTATCCGAACGGCATATGGGAATGTACGTGATTGTCTGATCACTCCCTCTAGTCAAGGAAGGGAACAAATGTTCACTGTAGTTTTGTCTGGGTAAACCCCCAGACAGACAAAACTCTTCCCAGAAGTCTGTTTTGCCAAGTGTTACGTTTCACAAGTCAGGCAAGTCTCTCTTCTCTCCCCCTCCCCGCTTCTCTCCCCCCCCACCGCCCCGGTTACAACTATTAAAATAAAAGGAAATTAGATCTGCTCTTTTCCCAACCCCCTCCGCCAAAGCCGATGCCAAAAAGTTTTGATTTAGCCCGGGATCGACACCCGACACCCGCTCCTCCGAACTCCTGGGAAATCTCCGCGGCCCAGGGCCTCAAAGCGCTAGGAAAGTAACACTTTTGTCTGGCTCTCGAGGCACAGGCTGAGCTCGGGAGCCCCGTGACGCAAAAAGGCCGAGGGAATCCTTTCCTGGGGGGGAGGGAGGCAGGCGCCCCGAAATGCTACGTTGACCGAGGCACGGAAACGCCCTCCACTTTTAGTTCAGAACTTAAGCTTTGGAGGAGACCTAACCAAGGAGCTTCCTTCCTTTTCCCCCTCTGCCCGATCGGGAACGGGTCGGTCGGTCGGTCTCCTTCTCTCCTAGGCTGACATGAAGTACGGCCGTCCTTCCCCCTTGCACCGTCTCTCCTAGAGAAGGCGGCCGAAGCTTTGACTCGGCAGGGCTACAGCCACCCCACCCGCAGCCTTGCGCCCCTCTTCCCGCCGCAACGCACGGTCCCAGCCACGGCGCTTCCCCTGCCGCCCACTCTGCTCGCCCTCGCGGGGCCCCCACGCACGCACGCACGCCTTCTCCCCCGCTCCCATTCCCCGAGTTGCAAAGAACTTTTCCATCTCCACAACAAAAGGGCTCCCTCTCCCCGAAGCGCGGGATCGGAACAGCCGGCAAGGGGGCGGGAAGGGCGAGAAGCGGCCCCAGAAACCTACCCGTGGCAGACCCCAAGTTGCACCGAAGTAGCGAGGCGGCGATCAGGAACAGGACCAAAAGCGGCGGCGGCGGCGGCGGCGCTGCCGCCTCCATGTTGTGCTGCAGCAGCAGCTGCCCGCGGACTGGCTCAGGCAGGCTCCATGCCCCGTGTGCACCGCGCTCGGCAGCGAAGGAGGCGGGCACTCCCCGGAGCCCCCTCCTCCTTCTCCTCCTCCTCCTCGTCGTCGTCGGTGCCGTCGCTCTGAGAAAGAGAGAATGGGAGCCTCTCGCTCCAAATCCAAGCCGAGGAGGAGCGGAACGGAAGCCAACGAGGCGCTCCGCCTCTTTCCTGGCTTGGGACACCTCACCCCCCCGCCCGATGCCCCTGTCCCGACGCGCCTGCTTGAGGAAAGAGCGCCAGGTGTGAAGTTCGCCCTTCAGGTTTTAAATTCAACAAGTCACCTCCCCCAAAAAGGAGGAGCACCCGGGGCGTGGGGGGAGGAAGGGAGCGAAGGTACCACCAACCGCTTCCCTCTTTAGGGGGGGGGGGGCAGTCCTTAAACTAGCTAAGTTTCTCTCCCAGACACGTTTGCTAGAAGTTTTATTTCTGAATCCTTTGGACAGAGTCAAACCCTGTGAAACCCAGTTCCGAGGAGCCTAGTTTAAGGAGACTGCCGGGGGGGGGGGGGGGCTCTTTGGTGCTCTCTGAGCTTGCTTGTCGTCTTGCAGATGTTTCATTATCTAAACTAGGTAACATCCCACAGGGCTAGTCGGGCTAGTAAGATGACTGACTGCCTCCCTCGCGGGCTGGAGACCCTCACTGGGTCGCCAGTAGGGGCTCAGTAGTACCCACCAACTAGGTATTTAAGCCGTTGGTAAGAACTTGAGGGACAAAAGGCTGTTGTGATGGCTACCTTCTGCTAGCCGGAGCTTTTGAATCTTGGGAAGCTGCCAGACAGGAAGGTGGTGATTGGGGCCATCGCTGCATTCGTTCCTGGAAAGCCTGCACCTGTCTAACCCTTGGCAGGCCCAAGGTGGCTGTAGCCCAGCACATATGGCACGGGGCTCACTGAACAAAAAATGCTTTGCATTTTAAGCACCTTTGCCACCGAAGGGGTAGGCAATGTGCCACACAGACACCACCCTTGGCGCCACGAGGCTCTCTGCTGCATCTGACTGATTATTTTTAGATTCTTCGAAATAGGAATAAAATAATAGAAAGCAGGTATGCTGCAAAGTACCAGCCTTGTGTGTTAAAAAAAATAAGGAAATAATGTTCTGAAGGGAAACATACAAAAGATCCTATATTTCAAACAAGGGGAGATTAGATACAATCCAGGCCTTTGTTTTAAATTTGCCTGGTTCCTAAAAATTAGAAATTAGATCAGTTGCAGAGAACGGTGGGTACCAATCTCATCCATTTGCCTTGGGTGCAAGTGTATTCCTAAGCAATTGTATGGGTCCATAATGGCACAATATCGTGACACTCCCAAAACCCTAAGTATGCTCACCGGTCCACTATATTGTGTCCCTCCATTTAAATATTTGTGGAGTGATACTGTACTGGTATTAAGGTTTTCAGAGTTATTTATGCATTGAGCGTTTTGTGACAAGTAAAAACCAACCACACCACTATATTTCAAGTAAAAGCATTTTTGTAGTACCCTGAATCAATCCAATAACCCGCCCCCTGTTTCCAAAGGACCTAGAAGCAGGCACATTTTTAAAGAGGGCTCAGGTTCTGTCAATCTACTCCTGTCAAAACCTGAAAGCAGGCTAGACTAGGCCATAGATTTCATGGCTAGACACATGTTCTAAAGCCAGACTGGCATTTGGGTAATCTATTTAAACAGGAATGCTTATTTCAGCTTTGGCCCAATTGAAAATGGTTGCACATGAGCTGGCTTATTCTGTTATAAATAAGAAAATGAACATTTCCTTATTTTAGATTTGTTGTTTATGGCCCTACCGACTTCATGCTTCTCTACAGTTTGTAACTTTCATAGTGAGTTAAATGCATAAGTTCTTAGGATTCCATGTGGGACATAAAAGTCCAGAATTTTTTTTTTTTTTTTGCATTGTGTGTCTTCCTCAGTCAAATAGAACCAAAAGGGTTTTTTTTTAAATTTCTCTCTAAGAATGAAATATATCAGGGGGAAGATGGTACAGCACACTGATTCCCAGGCAAAGTGGCCCCAAAGCTTTCTGTTTTTAACTGTTGTGATAAAATGTGTTTTGCATGTATTTGGGAGTTTTACAAGTTTGAAAGGTTTTTTTTTTAGTATTATGTATCTCAGTACTATAAGTGTATATTTTTATAGAGACTCATAAGAACTAGAAAGTAGGATCAAATAGTAAAGCAGTTTGTAAAAGGTATAAAGTTGGAAAGGGGGCTTGGAGCATGTGCCCATTATCAATGTATGCAAACTTGCCTGCCTTGCTATAAAATAAAGACAAAAATTCAAACTATTTGCTTGTTTCACAATGATTGTAATCGTTTTACAAGTTGAGCCAATCACCAAACCTTAGCCTACTTCTAGGATTTAGCATCCAGTAAACAGTCTGGGTTTGGTGCCAGTAAATGGTCTGAGTTTGATCTGTTGCAATAAGCACAGGCATAACAGAACCAGGACTAGTAGCATCTATATCCTTAAGAGCCACAGATTATTGCAGCTTTCTAGCTGTTCTTTAACAGAGGTAGAATCCAGCATGGCTGTTGGAACATTCATCTATGCCATAGCATTCATAAATTAATCCCAACCTTGAAGTTTCTGTTTATCAGCATGTGCTCAGTGTTGCAAGGCCCCTTTTGCCAAGTCTAAAATGTTAGCATTAGGAATAGTTACACCTCTGCATAAAAAGGTGCTACAGACATCCCATGCTAAAATGTCCTGATGCTATTTCATTTTCAGCATTATTCCTGTAATGTGTGCCCACATCACTGTACAAAGACGAGGGGGTCAAATTATTTTCCATTAATTGTTTGAAATTAACCAAGAAGACAAGGAAGCTAGTACTCAGGAGAAAATTCCTAATGGTTAGAGCAATAGCTTGCCTTCAGAAGTTGTTGGTGCTCCATTATTAGAGGCTTTCATGAGACTGGACAACTATTTTGTCTGAAATAATATAGGCTCTCCAGCTTGTGCAGGGAGTTGGATGAGAAGTTCCAACTCTGTAGTTGTTTTATTATTCTACCCTAGGACATCATACATTGTTTTGTCTGTGGAGATGGCTGTGGTCAAGGATCTTCTGGCAGATAAATGAGATTCAGCCTATTCTTTTCAAATTTGCTTTGTCAGATTAGCTTTAGAAATGTCTGCAGCACCGAATTGTAGAGCCTAATCTTGTCTTCACACAAATCAGCTCTGTGAAGAACGGCACATATTTCATCATCCAATTGGTCAGTGGCCTTAGTTCCCCCCCCCAGTCTCTACCCTGCAGTTGCACCATCTGATGATGCAACACCAGATAACATTTTCATGGTATAGTTCATGTTTATCCAGCTACTAGTCTAATCAACAACAGAATATCAGCCCCTAGTAACAATCCAGTAAACCCTTCCTGATGAACGATCTGCTGTTTCTTTTTGAGTGAGACCTTTCTATAACTCAATTTTTAAATGAGCCCTTTCTTTCTTCTTGAAGTCTACAACTGTGAAGATTTCAGAAGAGGGTTTATTTTTAACGTGTTTGGGACTATTTCTACTATAGCAAGTCGTTATTGGCACTGCATAAGATGCCCTTTCTCTGTTATGATGTGGCCTTTACTAAGATTTTTTTTTTTAATTCTTCAGTTTCTGTACATCCTCTGTATGACATCCTGGATAAACTAAGGCTGAGCTAGTGCTTTTTTACTCTTCTTTTTCATAGTATAAACAGGGTAAAACAAAAGATACCTGCTAGATGCTTCTTATTCAGGATGGAAGTGAATCACATATTGAAACAATATGATGTCCATGAAAAAAAAAGAAAGGAACAAGTGCTATATTCTGATGACATGTTCCTAACATCAAGCAAATTAATTTATGAACCTTTATTTTCAGACTCATCTTTACAGTTCATAATTTATCACGTAATGGCTAGCAGACACAATTCCAAACAAACTCCTTTGAATACTTGGGAACATTTATTTTTGTGTACAGGAAATTGAAACAGTCATGCTAACTACATTCAGTAGCCAAGAAATCAATTATTAGATACTATAGAACGAGTGTAGCCAAGCCTTATCTATTTATAATTTTTTAATAATAATCTCAGAATATTTTTGGGCATTTGGATAAGGACTTTAAGTTCAGTAGAAAATGTGCAGAACAAAAATGTAAAAGAATTAGATGGACAAAATTGGAATCAGTTCAATTTCTTTAGAATGCAGAACCCAACGTCTTCCAATTATTATCACAATGAATTATCCTGTGCAGACCAGAATAGAAACCGATCTGTTTGTATTACATGATATGGTAAGTCATACTTGATTTAATTTGGTGTATTGTCTGAACTGAAGCTGTTGGTCATATTTTGATAAAGATGCTCCATTTTAACCACAATCTGTGCCCATGGCTTGATTTTGGTTGGCTTATTTAACTTGGTCTGGTCAGATCTTGGAAAATGGGAAAATAATATGCTTACAAGAAGAACTATAAAACAGTCCTACCTCTTGCAGCATCTCTGCTGCTTTTAGTTAGTTAATTTTATTCTGTGGGAGTACATAAGTTTTAAAAGAGAGACATAAACAGGGTGAAGTGAGACTCAGTTTCCACCTGTCATACCAACACACAACCAGTAGTCCTAGGATGAATGAAAACACCTTGGTGTCTATTTATAAACAGGTGCCTGGAATACTGCAAACAGATTTACCCAGTAGTGGGATTCAGACAGTTCTCACCTATTTGGGAGAACTGGCTGTTAACTTTCTAAGCAGTTTGGAGAACCGGTTGTTGGAAGAAATCTTATTTTGTTTTTTTCCACTTTACAGGGCTAATCCTGTAAGGAAGGCAGGAAGGAAACATTCTGGAGTTGTTTCTAGCCTAATCTTTATTGCTCTGCTTACAGAAACTGCCTCTCTGGTTAACCCTTATTACAACTAAGGCAAAGTGCCCATCGACATGAGTGACGTTAAGTTGGCCATGCCCACACAGTCGCATGACCACCAAGCCATGCCTATCTCAGCTGGTCATTAGGACAGAGAACCGGTTGTTAAATTATTTGAATCCCACCACTGGATTTACCATATTGTCTGGTGTATCATTAAGCCATATTTAATGCAATGCCATTTTTAGAATCATGATCATTCATTCTTATAGTATCATGCAAATATAAAAATATTGTTATGATGCCTCCAAGCAATTTTAGTATATGGTTTGTTTTAATTATAACACAAATTACAATTATGTGGATATTATGTTGCTGGGATATTGTTGCTAGTATAAAGCACGCTATATATTTCTAAAGCAGGTAAATTATATAACATACTCTCAATTATCTTCATGGAAATGGCTTCTAAAATGTATTAAAAGAGGGATTTATTTGATGTTTATTGTTTAACAGAGCTGGATTATATTTACAGGCATAGTTGCCACTTCAGAGTAAGCATTGCCTGCCAAATTCCAGATAGGTAGATGCAAGAGATTTGGTGTTTTTGTACAAAGAAGTTTAGAGACTGGGTTTTCAGAAAAGGATTTTCTTACTGTGATTGTTTGAGCAATTTGTTTAAAGATTACTTAAATCATCATATGTAATTTTCAGACATATTGCTGACAAAATCATAGGTAAGCATATCTCTACATAAAGTACCTTAGAGCAGGAATCAGTACACCTTTAAATGATAAAGGCTGTTTTATTCACTACTATTTTGAAATAATTGTATTTTAGTTATTTAGTTATTATAACATACATTTAGAAATATTATTAGGCAGGAATCGTGTTAAATTTTGTAATAGGTACAGAACTGTGAATTGTAGGGGGGTTTTCTGTACAGTTGATATAGAAGTAATATAAACTTAACTTACTGGGTAAATTGATGAATTTGATGAATACGGTCCTCAATTCATAGACATTCACTTAGCAACCATTCAAAGTTATTGAGTGGCATTGAAAAAGTCATTTGCAAAAGTCATTCTCTCCCATTACAACACTCCAGCATCCCCACAGTCAGATGATCAAAACTTGGCAACTTGTATGTATTTACAACAGTTGCAGCATCCCTGGGTCATATGACCACCATTTGCAAGCTTCCCATCTGGTTTCTGAGAAGCAAAGTCAACGGGGAAGCAGGTTCACTTAACAACTGCATGATTCACTTAACAACTGTAGCAAAAAAAGATTATAAAATCAGGCATGACTTACTTAATTGCTTAACAACAGAAATTGTGGTATCAGTTGTGGTCATAAGTCAAAGACTACCTGTTTTCTGGTCTACTTGTGCCTGCAATATAATGCAAATATATGCTGTGTAGCACAATTATACTGTACCACCTTGATTTTACAGCCTACCCTCCTTCCTCATTAACTATTGTTTGTCTCAGTCTTTCTTTCAGAATGAAAAAGTTAGTTTACAACCAGAATGTATTGCTAAAGAAAAGGGAGCATGATCATTGCCCCTTCAAAGAGTATCTGATTGGCCTCTGGTTTCAAATTCAGACATACTTAACAATTAATCACTCTACTGAAAAATGGTAAAGTGGTGGCAAGGAAATTAATTCCTCCAAGATTATTGAAAATAAACCATTACTAAAGGATCTGTCTCCTACCACCCCACTCTCCCCATTTACTAGTACTCCTTATTGGTTCCCCAAAATAGGAATTATTCTATTACCTATCTATAAAAAAGAAGAAACTGCCCAATTAGAAGTGAGTTAGCCTTTTAGGTAAAATTAGCAAGTTTTAGACGAAACATTTATTATAACTTTGCTGATTTGCTGAGAGAGGGAAAACATTTGATGTATTCAACATTTGATGTATTCAACTATACATCAGTGTGCAAATTTATATCACATGGCAAAGGAGTTTTCTAGTTTTCCAAGGAGCTCTCCGTTGATTGAATTATCTGAAAGATTATGGGGTAATCTCTTTCCATCAAGGATTGTCTGCTCAAACTGATAATAACATGACATGTAAAATCCTTCCTGCAAATCAGATGTTAGAGCAATGGCAAACTAACTGCCCCATTCCCAGGGGTCTTGTGTTGGCCTCTGCAAGTACCTCGCTGTGATAGCATATTTTTATCTTGTAGCAAAAAGATAAATACTCCAAAACACTGTACTGATAAATTAATTGGGAAAATTAGGCAACTTTCTGCCTCTTAGTAGACCTATCAAATGAAGATGCTCACATTGAGTCTTGAAAGCTCATGTTTTTACAATCATCAGTTCTCCAAGTTATAAGGACAATAAATGCATTCCCACTGCAATCACACTATTTAAGGGAATGGCCTTAAGAATGTGTATGTAATGACCCAATTCTGTATATAAAGATTATATATATATATATATATATATATATATATATATATATATATATATATATATATATATATATATATATATATATATATATATATATATATATATATATATATATATATATATATACATACACACCTTAGAAGCTATTTACTCTAAAGTTTTGAGAGTCATCATCCACATCTTTTGCTCAAGAGTAAATGCAACCCTTCGGTTGAACTTTGGTTAGATTTCTGTTGAGGCTCGTTTGAAGCCTGCCAACTTAAATTTGTACCTAATAAAATAAATACTTGAAAGTGCATCTTTAACCCATTTTATTCTTTCAGATAATTATATATTTTCTTTTATAAAGCAAACAGACCTCAGTTGGCTCCACTGCAGATTGCGCCGCACCCCCCCCCCCTATATTTATACAAGGCCCATGGAAAGCCATGGCAGACCTCAGATGAAAAGATTTAAATCTACATGTCTAAATAGATCAATTTTGCTATTGCAACTTTTATTTGTGCTTCCTTTGTTATACATAGATATTTCTATAAAATCCTCCTTGCATAGAAGGGCATTTACATTAGCATGAATTAAGTCTGTGTTTTCAAAGTTGATGCTGGAAAGATATGCTATCTTTTACCAGAATCACTTCTTCTATTTAGAGATTGCTGTTTTGTTATATCTTAACAGAACTGGCTTTTATATCACACCTGGTTTTACAAGATTATTAAGGTGCTTTTAGCAAATTTGCAGACCAATTTCAATCAGCAGTTATACTGATCAACTACTTGGAAGATCAATGTGTCAAAATCTCCAGCAGAATTGCAAAATGTCTAGTGTTGCTATTACCATGAAAAATTACTGGTATATTCCACAGTGAATTAAGTCTGGATTAAGTGTGTACTTTGTGATTCTTGAACATTTTATATCCATTTTTTATTAAACTCTATATACTTTGAAATTTGCCTTGTTCTGTCCTAATAAGTCAGATGAAATGTATAGTGACATCTATTTCTTGTGTATATATAATGGTTTGTGATTTTTCCATCTATGACTGTTTACCAAATAAATAAAAAGAGCCCAAGGATAAATGTACTAATTCAGTTGCACAAAATAAAAGAGGAATTTGCTCAATTTTGAATTGCGAACAAAAAAACATTTTGAAACCCTGGACAATTTGCCCTCTACCACTACATGGTTTGAACTTAGTATGACATGATTTCAAAATACATTTAAATATTCAATAGCTATAATTTGGTCACTGAACAAAGTCTCAAACTTCGTTAACAGATTATCCCAATAGACTGTGGATTGGAAAAATAAATATGATTGGCCCTATTTCTGTAATTGTGGGTTTTTAAATATCAGTCCTGAATTTTTGAATATTTGTAAAGTTCAATATTTGTAAGTTCAGTATTTCAATAATTTGCCTCAACATGGGGTCATGAAGTGTACCCCCAAATGTTAAGCTATTCTCATACATTAGTGTGGTTCTGCAACCCCTCAAAATGATAATTATGTGAGTCCTCTGAATGAAGCAAACAGGTTAATTGGGGTTAGAATTGGTCAAGTAATAAATAGTTATTGAATTTTAATTAGTTTATCACAGCTGCACTTAAACTTTGAGGAACCAAAACTGGACTTTCATAGGCAAAGATGGAGCAAAGCCAATGCAGTTTTTGGTAGGGTCCTCTTTTGGCCTATATGGCATGATCAAGTTTAAAACAAAAAACCACCATGATCTTCCTCTTTAAGATACTGTACTTGTGAGTCCTTCCCGGAATCCCAACTCAGTTTGATAATTCCTGCTATTCTTGATACGCTGAAATGTGATACAATGCCCAAGGCATCTGGATTAGTAGAGCAGTTTCTATAGGGAACAGTGTTTAAACACAATATATAACACTGGGGTAAATGGGGTATTGGTGCTCTCTGAACTTGGTTGTTTTCTTGCAGATGTTTCATTGCCAAACTAGGTAACATCATCAGTGTTTGGTAGTGAAATGAGTGCAAGAAAACAACCAAGTTCAGAGAGGACGCCACAGTTCAACCTGGAGCCAAAATACTCTCTTCCATCAGTTACTGTTGTAACTGGCTCAATTAGAAATTGTATCAGGCAGTTCTCCACTGCAGAAAAGAAGATTTTATATAGCCAGATAAACTTCACTGGCGTACTACTCAGTTGAATCATAGTGGATATATATAGGTTTTCTTTGTTGCCATGAAGCTACTCCAAGTGGGCAGAGGCCCAGTCTTGATTTAGTCTTCTGCATGCAGGTGGAGAAGTTTTAAAGCTTCCATTAACAGAAATTAAATACACAATTTCCTGTCTAATAGTTCCAGTTCTTGCCTTATTGCTTTGCCAAAGTCTTTCAGATGGGAACAATTGAGCAGTTATCCATCTGGAATACATGATATCCTGTTAATTTTTTTTTAAAGAAACTATCATGGAGAGAATGCTTTATGTCTTTATTTTTTTTAAAAAAATTGCTCAATTAATTAGGGGTGCTTTTTTGATTGTTTAAAATTATTTTTAAAAGGTGATTAATTAACCACATTAATTAATTACATGTTATAATCCCAGTTGGCAGAATTTTATATTTTAGTAAGGATACATTTTTGCAAGAATATGGATGCAGCCAGATATTGTCCTGAAGGAGGCAGTATTGATGAGTGTTGCTCCCTTCCCTTAAAAATACTGTAGGAGAATTATTGGAAGTTAAGATGAGAACTGGGATAATAATTAAACTTTCTTGACAAACATTTCCAAGGTGAGCAGTTATTTAACATGTTTATTTGAAAAGCCTTTATGAATTTCCAGTACTGGGAACACTGCAGAAGGGAAACAAACTGATTTTCATAATTTATTTTTAATAATTTATTTTCAATTACCTGTAATTGGCAGATACTAAAGGATAATTCCCCAAGCCCCTTTGGTGAATATGTGCATGGCTGCTATAAGATGGACTGCACATACAATACATGGCCATCCACAGATATTGTGATGCATAACATGCATAAATATAAACTTTGTATAGCATGATTTATGGGAAACATAGGGAAAATATATATCCATTTCTTCCCATTTGTCCTGCTTGCTAGTCACTGGTTTAGGAAGCAAACACTATGGAACACTGGGAGGGAGGGGAAAAGTTAAACGTCACCTTTCCCAGTGATTTTAAGCAATGTTGCATGCTTTTTTCTATTTTCTGATTATTTGTTTCTGGGCAGCTGAGCACTTTGACAAGTTGGTTGGTTTGAAGGATAGATCAGGCATTCTGCAACTCTGTGGGCTGCAGGCTCTCCATCCTTGCCCTCTAGTAACATTATACATGTGTTCCTGGAATACCTGTTCTAATTGTTGATTTGAGTGTTGAAGTTTCTTTAGCATTTTAAAAGATTGTCATATGGGGGGGGGGATCATTTACAAATTGCAGAAATATAATGTTGCTACATATAAAGAAAAGAAAGAAAGAAAGAAAGAAAGAAAGAAAGAAAGAAAGAAAGAAAGAAAGAAGAAAGAAAGAAAGCTAGCTAGCTAGCTAGCTGGATACTGTAGATAGATAGATAGATGATAGATAGATGATAGATAGATAGATAGATAGATAGATAGATAGATAGATAGATAGATAGATGATAGATGATAGATAGATGATAGATAGATAGATAGATGATAGATAGATGATAGATAGATAGATAGATAGATGATAGATTAATGATAGATAGATAGATAAATAGATAGATAGATAGATAGGTAGATGATAGATAAATAGATGATAGATGATAGATAGATGATAGATAGATAGATGATAGATAGATAGATGATAGAGATAGATAGATGATAGATAGATGATAGATGATGATAGATGATAGATGATAGATAGATAGATGATAGATAGATAGATAGATAGATAGATGATAGATAGATAGATAGATAGATAGATAGATAGATAGATAGATAGATGATAGATAGATGATAGATGATAGATAGATAGATAGATAGATAGATAGATGATAGATAGATAGATAGATAGATGATAGATGATGATAGATGATAGATGATAGATGATAGATAGATAGATAGATAGATGATAGATAGATAGATTGATAGATGATAGATAGATAGATAGATAGATAGATAGATAGATAGATAGATAGATGATAGATAGATGATAGATAGATAGATAGATAGACAGACAGACAGACAGATAGATGATAGATAGATAGATGATAGATGATAGATAGATAGATAGATAGATAGATAGATAGATAGATAGATAGATGATAGATAGATAGATAGATAGATAGATAGATAGATGATAGGTAGGTAGGTAGGTAGGTAGGTAGGTAGGTAGGTAGGTAGATAGATGATAGATAGATGATAGATAGATAGATAGATAGATAGATAGATAGATAGATAGATAGATAGATAGATAGATAAACTGGATACACATGAAGCCTTGGGGGGATGAATTAAGTAGCTCTTTTAATCCCATCCATTGTCTTAAATGACAATATGCAAGGACTTCAAGAAAAACTAAGGGCCTTTTTATATAATATATTACATAATATTACAAGATTACAAGAAGAAACTTGCTTGGGTTAAGTTGCACAGTTAGATGTGAAATCTGATTAATTGCCTGGCATGTTTAAAACCCAATTCTTTTGTGGAGAAGCAGCATAATAAGCATCCTGAGTGACTGAAACACCAAGAGATCATTTATTTCTAGCAAGGACTGCCAGTTACCCTTAATTTTTCGAATTCAAGCAAAACTTTACATGATTTCATTTAATACTGTTTTGACCGGTTTACAATAAAAATGCCTGATATTATTAAATCAGTGATACTGGTATTTTCTAATGGACTAAGAATAAATCCCAGGAAACAAAAAGAGTCATTTTTGAATCAGTATGCATAAGATTAAGCATGCATAAGACTGTACTTTTTCAAATTGATTTTTTACTATTAAAAACATAAGTTTTACCTAACTCAATTATTTATAAGAGATATAATTGTTTTATGTCTAAACATATCTTTATATCTTGGTTTAGCAGAGGCAGCTGTTGTTTCATTGCAAAAGGAAATGAAGAATTACACTTGATATATAATTGCTAAAATTAAAACAAAAAAGTAAGAAAAGGAACAGGACTAGCACCTAATTCCAGCAAGATGAAGTTAAAGATCTGTTTACACAAGGATGTGTTAAGACTGCATGATTGGTTTAGAAGGGAGGATGTCAACTGATTCTAGGAAGATTTGCTCCAACAAGCATGTGTTAAGATCATTGTATGTTTGCTTCAGAAGGAAGGGAAAGGATCATGGTTTGAAAATTTTTGCACACTTCCTTATATTATATGAAACTAGGGGGCTCTTGGAATGCAGTGGCTCAGTGGCTAAGATGCTGAGCTTGTTGATCAGAAAGGTCAGCAGTTTGGCAGTTCGAATTCCTAGAGCCACGTAACGGAGTGAGCTCCCGTTACTTCTCCCAGCTTCTGCCAACCTAGCAGTTCAAAGCACGTAAAAATGCAAGTAGAAAAAATAGGGTTCACCTTTGGTGGGAAGGTAACAGCATTCCATACACCTTCAGCATTTAGCCATGCCAGCCACATGACCATGGAGACGTTTTTGGACAACGCTGGCTCTTCGGCTTTGAAACGGAGATGAGCAACGCCCCCTAGAGTAAGGAATGATTAGCACATATGTGTGAGGGGAGCCTTTACCTTTATCTTAGGGGGTCCTTCTCTCTGTCCCACTACCATTAGAGACTCCATTAATTGGAAACGAGACAGGCACTAGATCCTATGCTGATATGCTTTTGACATTTCAATTTGCTTTGTTTCCTTTGTTTCCGTATTTGCTCTGGAATGACATAGTCAGAAAGCTTTGTGTTAGAGCAGATCTGTACGACCTGAAGTTCCAGGGCCACTTCTGGTTTCCAGCAACCGTGGATCTGGCTCTTGAAAGGGAAATATACCATACAATTTTAATACAACAGCTAGCAGTTATTTACACTGCATTGCAGCCAATATAGGAATTACCATTACCCAATTTATTTCAATGGTTTAAATACTTTTTCAGGTTAGTTACAGGTATGATACACATGTGACATAGTTTTGATTTATTAATTATAAGTTAAGCTTATCTTTCACTGAAAAGCAAGTGTCACTAGAGAACAGCGCTAAATTAATTTGATTGAAACACCCCCCCCCCCAGTTTTTTAATATTATATTTTCAGTATAGGTGGCCATCACTCTCAGTTTCTACACAACTGCTCAGATAGTTTTTCAGCTTTTATTTTAAGGCTCAGAATCAATGCTGAAAAACTTTATGAGTATTCCACCATATTTAGCAAAGTAATAGCCTCTACTCAAAAGAATATACTTACAAAATGAAAAGCAGCTTTCCCAGAATGTCATATTATGCTGGTTATGATTCAACATTGCTGATAGTGATTTCAGCTCTGGAATGATTTTTGGCATTAGAATTGAAAATGTTGAAAGACAGCCCAAGCTTCACCTATAGTGAAGAAGACCAATATATTCTGCAGTAGAGATGAACCGTGGTGGATCATCTCTAAAGCTTGGTTAACTTCAGCTGTTATCAGCCTTAACCAACATAACCAGTGCTGAAGGATACAATGAGACTTGTAGACTGCCAGTACTTGGAGGACAATTTATTGCTCATTCCTGTTCAAGAGGAACTCAACCGTTGCTTTTAATAAGTAATCTAAATTCCCAAGTTTTCTGAAATGTTATGTTCTTGGTCTTCTGTTTGGGATAAACCTTCTGACTAAGAGCCACACAATTTAAGATGGCTATTCAGTGGATAATTAGAGGTGAATGTATTCTTCATTGTGTGTCATTTTATGAAATTGTGCTCTAAATTAATAACGATCTGCACCAGTCTCTAGATTTTTGGTGAAGACCTTATCAGGTCAAGGTCTGAAATAAATAATAATACATAAATAATTCCTTGTTTAGTCCAAGCCCTAGATAATCAAACATGTGTTATTGAAAGCAGAATGCAGTGGGCAAGCAGAAACTATTACAAATCCAGGGTGTAATCAACGGAAAAATCAACTTTTATTTAAAAACCTAGCATACACACAGTACAATGAAACTATCACAAATATTCCACTGCTATACTGTATTTGTGGTTTTGAATGTCATAAATTCCCTGTCCAGACAATTGGCAAGCTGACCCTATCCTCTGCCCTTGGTTTCCACTGGTATGGACACTGGGGTCTTGAGGGGTGGCGGCGGCTGGGACTTTGGCTTAGGCATGAATGATCAGGATTAGAGTTGAAGTGGTGGCGGTAGATTTGCTTTCTCTAATCCTAGGGCACGGCTTTGGAGCATCATATTGAATTGATGTCTCCTCTTGTTCTTGTCCTCATCCAAACAGGATTTTTGTGCCAGGTTTTCAAGCAGAGATTTACTCGCATTACTTGAATGACTGAAAGTGCAATATGGGATTTTCGTGCCTTTTTTTTTTTCATGTGTGGCTTATCAAGCAGGAATGCTTTCTATTAGTATCTGTGTGGTAAGGTGGTTGGCTGGATTCACACCATTTTTTACATACCAACAAGCTAAAACCTGACACTGAAAATAGATCTCAGAAGGAGCTAAAAGCATAGCTTTAGCATGGACTAAAATGGTGGTGGGTACCCCCTTTAACCTACTAAAAGAAGTTTAGTGTATTATGTTGTCACAACCATTTGCTGAATTTTAAAAAATGTTACTCCAAGTCATTGCCCGCAAATTAAATCATCACTATCATTACTTCATATGATTTATGAACTTATGTAGCATATTTAGCCACAAACCAGAGTTAACATGAATGTATTCACATGACATCAGGGGTGAAATTCAGTAGGTCCCGACAGGTTCTGGAGAACCGGTAGCGGAAATTTTGAGTAGCTTGGAGAACCAGCAAATACCACCTCTGGCTGGCCCCAGAGTGGGGAGGGAATGGAGATTTTACAGTATCTTTCCCATGCCATGCCCACCAAGTCATGCCCACAGAATCGGTAGTAAAAAAAATTGAATCCGACCACTGCATGACAGGGTAAATCAAAGCAACTTTTGTTATGTGATGGCCTTAGTTCACACAAAGACATACTGCATTTTTTTCTGATTTTAGCTTAGTTGTTTTTTGTAAACCATGATGCACAGTATACAGTAGGAAATTATGGAAACAGAACCCTGGTCAGTCTAAAAAACTATTGGCAATGTGTTGGAGACACAACTTTTCTGACAAAGCTCTTACAAAGAAGAAAAATGGTCTCTGTGCAGACATGGAATGATATTTCGTGCTTTTTTTTTTTAAGGTGATGAAGGTTGTATTTTTTCCTTTCCTTTCTTTTCCTTTTCTTTCCTACCAGGGTTTATCTCTTTAATTATAAGTAGCTAGCAACAAGAATTAAGAGTCTTCTCAGCAGTAGATGGACTTGCACAACATATTAGCTTGAATTGTCTCATTTGTGGCTCAGTCTACGACGTGAAAGCAGCCAGTTGTAGATAGTTGCATGGTTCAGAGAGATTGAAAACCGAGAAAATTCAATTAATTGAGTACATCTTGCAGTGGTGCCGTATGTCATTATCATCACTCAGCTGGGTTACTGCAATGCAGTGCACATGTGCATGTGTCTTAAAATCATTTGGAAGAAGCAGTTGATCCAAAATGCAGTGACCAGATTGTGGTTGGAACTTTTAATGAGGACATAGCCCAGACCGTCTGGACTGGCTGCTGACTGCTGTCAACCCCACTAGGTAGAGCAGACCAGTAATTCAACACTACAGAGAAACCAGAAGTAGACTTTATTGAGATTAGCTACAATAACATAATCTTGCAAATCTGATTGTGGTTATATCCCCCCCCCTTCTTATATCCCTATAAATCTGGGAGGCATCTGCCTGAGATGTTTCTGAAAAGATTCTGTTTTCCAGGGCTTAAAAAATGTTCCAGCCTCTTTGCCTAAGTAATGGTTTTGTATATTTCTGTTAAGATCATCTTCCTTAGTCTTTTCAGTTCCCAACTGAAATTTTCTATTGGCTTCCGGAGGCAATTCAAAAAAAAAAAAAAGTTTACTCCAGAATCTATTTTATAGGAATATAAGATAGATTTTGGAGTAAACCTTTTTTTTAATTGCCTCCAGAAGCCAATAGAAAAATTAAGTTGGAAACTGAAAAGAATAAGGAAGATGGAGTAAAGTTACACATGACTTTTTTGACTATATTTCTTGATGATGGAGGTGATAGAAATGATGATAATAATAGCAGCAGTGGACTGGAATCTAATTACTGCATGCAGCATGACTCTTAGGATTTTATTTACATGATATCTTTTAACTTCATATCTTTCAATAGGAAACTCTTCTAGTAGTTCTCAGGATTTCAAAAGAGGTTTGTTATACAGCATATGAAGCTGCTTTTTGAGAAATACACACCCAAAAGTCATGTGGAAATTCAGAAATAGTTATAGGTGATCCTCACTTAACAGCGCTCAGTGACCATTTAAAGTGAATAAGCGGTATTTAAGATTGGTCCTTGAGGTTCCAGTTGTTGGAGCATGACCATGATCATATGATCATGATCCTGGTGATAAGGAACCAGATTTTTGACTGTTGCAGCATCCTGTTGTCATGAGATCATGCTTTGCAACCTTCCCTGCCAGCTTCCCATAAGCAAAATCAATCCAGAGATTGGCTAGAAGCTGGAAATAATGTTGACATGAGGATCTTGCTTAATGACCTGCACTGTGATGGCCAGCTCAGAGTCAGAGGATGAAGATCATCAGCCTAAAGCAGTGCTTCTCAATTATTTTCTGTCATGCCCCCCCTAGGAAGAAGAAAACATTTCGCCCCCCCCCCCCCGCGCGACTGTAAATAGTATAATTTGTCTATAAAATTGTTATAAGTACACCTCTGCATAACATAGCACACCGGTCTTTCCTCGTCTCCCACCGTAGTCACATGCTTTCTTTCCTCTTTCCCTCTTACTTGTCTATCCTTCCTTCCACCCTCCCTTCCTCCTTCCCTTCCTTCCTGCCTCCCTTCCAGTTCCCTCCTTCCTCTTTCCCCCTGCCTGCCTGCCTTCTTTCCTCTTTCCCTATCCTTCTATCCTTCCTTTCTCCCTCCCTCCTTCCCTGCCTCCCTTCCAGTTCCATTCTTCCCTCCTTCCTTCTGCCTCCTTCCTGCCTGCTTGCCTTCTTTCCTCTTTCCCTCTTGCTTGTCTATCCTTCCTTCCACCCTCCCTTCCTCCTTCCCTTCCTTCCTGCCTCCCTTCCAGTTCCCTCCTTCCTCTTTCCCCCTGCCTGCCTGCCTTCTTTCCTCTTTCCCTATCCTCCTATCCTTCCTTTCTCCCTCCCTCCTTCCCTGCCTCCCTTCCAGTTCCATTCTTCCCTCCTTCCTTCTGCCTCCTTCCTGCCTGCTTGCCTTCTTTCCTCTTTCCCTCTTGCTTGTCTATCCTTCCTTCCACCCTCCCTTCCTCCTTCCCTTCCTTCCTGCCTCCCTTCCAGTTCCCTCCTTCCTCTTTCCCCCTGCCTGCCTGCCTTCTTTCCTCTTTCCCTATCCTCCTATCCTTCCTTTCTCCCTCCCTCCTTCCCTGCCTCCCTTCCAGTTCCATTCTTCCCTCCTTCCTTCTGCCTCCTTCCTGCCTGCTTGCCTTCTTTCCTCTTTCCCTCTTGCTTGTCTATCCTTACTCCCTCCTCCCTTTCTTCCCTCCCTCCCTGCCAGCAGCTCCTCCAGCATCCCAGCTGGAAGCAGCAGCACAACAGTCGCCGTTACCAGGGGCGAAGGGGTGGCGGTGGCAATATCGGGCGACCGCCGCCCCTTTGTCCCTTCCCCAACAGCGGCTGTTGCGCTTCCGCTTCCAGACGGAATGCTGGCGGTGGAGCTGCTGGCGGGGAGGCGAGCTACCTGCATAAAGACGCCGCCGAGGGCATGGCAGAATATATCCCGGCTTGAAGTGGCAGCGCTGGGGACTGCTCAGAGACTCATCAGAGCCGCGGGCTGGAGCTGTGCAAAAAGTCTGCTTGGGCTGGGGGGGGAGGGAGGGAAGCCTGGGACAGCCATGCTTCCCTCCCTCCCACCCCCGCCCGAGCAAGCTTCTTGCACAGCTCCAGCCCGCGGCTCCAATGAAAATCCACAGTCCGAAGTGCTGCCACTTCCAGGCGGGATATATTATGCCTCGCCCACGCCGCCGCCGTTGCACCCAGATGGAAAGGGAGCCTTCGCGCCCCCCTTTACGGAGCCTCGCGCCCCCCCAGGGGGGCACGCCCCACTATTTGAGAACCGCTGGCCTAAAGGGATTCAGCTGGAAGAATTGCAGGCCAGAAAAAAGCAGTATTGACTAACAACCAGGAAAGGCAGCTATTGCTGGTCTTGGAATACAGAGGCTAACACCTGCTCCGAGTGCAAGGGCTCACCACAAGGAGGGGAGGGCTGAAACAAAGGCGCTCAGCAAGGCTATTGGTCAGAAACAAACCTGCCCTGTCGAAGGAACAAATTAGAATCATGCCACCCCTGTATAAGGGGAACTGCACACTTCACAGATCCATTGGCAACAATTCTCCATTTACCTCACCATTGGGTTCCTCAACGCCAGAGCTGCTTTCTAGTTTGTTCAAACCCTTTGCCATTGAATTCTGTTTGAAAACCTTTTAGTAAAGATATAAGACTTGCCTATGTGTCTGTGATTTCCATAGGCTCACATAAGACATGCATGGTCCTTACTTGAAGTTGGTAATTTGTAGGAAATGACAAGGTGGAGCTGGAAGGTAGGGTCACATGCATCAATAGTTTGGAATCCTTACGCAGCCACAATCGACCTAAGTCCAGCCCCCTGTGAATTCCATTGACTCTGATCTAGTGCCAATTTGCTTTCACCATTACTAGATTATATTCTTATGTCTAGGGTAGTATGTAATAAACCTTTAGTGCTTTATTTCCTATTCCTGGCTACTTGTTTCTGACAGTAATCAGGACCACTAAGTAATATGGTCAAATGATGTCACACTTTAAGGCTGAATTCCTTAGGGACAGAAATTCTGTTCCCATTTACCACTGCAAAACAAGGGCTACGTGTGTACAATTACTTGATTTCTGGGATTATTATTATTTCTCAGTGTCATCGAGAGTTGGGCGGCATGCAAGTTTAATAGATGATGGTAATGGTGATCTTTAGCTTTCTTAGTGGTTTAAGTACTAAGATGTTTTTAAAAACAAGCAGGACTATTGGTGCATGAAAGGGGAAAATTCACAATTCCAGAATATGCTTAATTGGACGAAACAAAATAATGAACTAGAATGCAAACTTATGGTTTCTCCAGAATTCTTTGCAAGGTAAGATGGAACAAATACTAAGGAATGGGAAAGAACCAAGAAAGTCCTAAAATGGCCTTAAGGCATACTGTTTGAATTCATCTTGAGATTGTATATATTATTTGCTTATTTACTTATTTTCTATGGCTGCCTATTTCACAAGTGACTCTGGGCAGCATATATCATAAAACCATTAAAAGAAAACAATACAAAATATGTATGCTCACCAAGTGAAACTATTGCCATGAGTGTGAATACTGCCAAGAAACAGGATTCTTGATGCACTTCAACCCCAGACCCAGGTACACAACTTGGTCTTCACAACTTTATGAAACCAGGCCAGGGTCTCCTAGTCTCTGAAAGGAGAATGTTCCAGAGGACAGGGGTTATGGCACAGAAAGCACTTTAATAAATCTGCTAGTATCTGGGACAAAGAAATAACTTTGTGAAACTTCCCATTGTGAAGAACATTCAGTCAAGGCTACAGCTGTTGAAACATTAAGTATGCTTTACTAGGTAGCAATGAAGGCCATGTAGAAAGAGGCTACATTTCCAGGAGAATCATAGGAGGAGTATGTGCTGGGTGGGTGGGCTGTTGCTGCTGTGCTTGCATAGATACCACTAAATCAAAACGGTCACCACAGAGCCACCCCTCCCATTGCTAGTTCCAACTACATTAGTCTTCTTTTCATATAGCATCAACAGCTGCTTAACAGAATTTTGCAAGAATGTACAGCTCCTGTTTAAGCACCATCAGAAAGGTCAGATTGACCAGAGTGCTGAGCATGCAACAGCTTCTTTAATGCCAGCTATCCATTTGCAGTGCCACTTCTCACATCCCCCTACCTCTCAAACATCACATGCAGCACTTTATACAATGGGGGTCAACAGCTATCTCTATAGTACTGCAGTGCTCATCCTAACATCTGCCTATAACCACAACATGCCTTTTGCAAAGACTCTTGCTTACTTGCCTGCTCTAGTCCTCTGCCAACAAAAGCCACTTCTTCTCATTTTATATATCTGCCTTTTATCACCTGCTTTTTGGCATCTGATTCCAGAAGTCTGTCACCAGCTCAGGGAGCGGCCATATTTTTGTGCTGGTGCACATGCCTTCTGTAGATAAGGTCCCAGACTCAATCCTTGGCATTTCTCCGGTTTCAGGTTCAAGCTTTGAAAGAAAGGGCACTCCCAGCTGCCTGGAAGAAGGCAGCTGTGAGACTGAATTTGAATAAATCCTCCACTGACTAAATTATTTGCCCAACAATCTCTTAGTTGCTAAGCTGCCTTTCTCTCAAAATACTCAAGTAACATGCAAGTCAGCTCTTGGATAACACGAGTAATTCCAGTCTACAGCAGGCAATCTGGTTTCTTGCAGATGTTTCTATATATAAATGCCATAAGTCATCATCACTGGCTATATTGACTGGGGAATATGAGGGTTGTCCAAAACATCTGGATAGTCCACCTCTGTACCTGTTTCAAAGGTGTCATTTCAGCTTCAGGCTTAGATTGTCTAGGTAGCACTAGCTGATACTTTAAGATGAGTCTGTGATTGTATTTATTTTCCCCAGTTTCCAGTGGCTTTTCATTCCATTGGCATTCATTTTCTAGGACTATCTAGTTCAAAAATATGGATAGAAATCTCCCTTCTGACCTGGTGCTCCAAGAATCCAAAATATAAAGGAAAGGCTTTATATCGGTTTTCTTCAACCTCAATTAGACCATCATTCCCATTATCCAAAGTTAGTATAATGGGAATTGTAGTCTGGCACATCTGTCAAAGACTAAACTGGGGAAGGCTGCCTTATACAGTGCTGATGAAAATGCCTCCTTACCACCAAAACTCTTGACATTTATATTTACTATAAAACACTGAAATCATAGCCACTATCCTTCATCAACTCTGTAATTTTCCTCCCAGGCAGTCCTGTCAAATTTAAGATTGCCTGCAATACTATTCTTAACTGCACTTAGCCCTTCTGTAGTGACCCACACAGATCCTTGTGGCTAACTACATCCAGCACATGTCCCAGAGTAAGTAGTATATACAGTAGGAAGCCAACATGGTTGGTTTTCAAAAAGAAAGGAAAAAAACCCCAAAGAAGACAAGTGAGCCAGAATAAAATTAAAAAATAAAATGTGGAAAATTACAGGACTGAATTTGATCCTACCAGAATTTGTGATCAGGTAAGTATACTTTTTTAAAAAATCCAGTAAAAAGTAAGGTATGCCCTCTAATAAAGTAGGTCTGTACAATCTACCAACCCATGTGCAATATTTCAACTGTAATTGATGGTCCAGAAGGATCTCAGAAACTTTCAGGTTGTGATGAATACCTAGAAGGCTTTGCCCCACCCAAAATTGTCAAGCATCTGGTCCCTCAGGTTCAAATCTCAGACCACTCATAGTATACATGCTAGCTTATCTTTAACATTTATGGCCAGAATTATTTTGATTCTAAAATTTAAAATATTTCCAGCTATTAAAAGTGGTGCTTCATCAACATGAAACAGTATTATGAGATGGATCAACTGTCTAATTTAAAGTACAACTATTTCTTCTACCAGAGTAACTTTCCATGACAATCACCAGAAAACTGAGCTCTAATTCAGAAGGTTAGTTATTATCCTAATTGCTGTGGTAACATTACTCTTCCACCACTTTTGCCTTGGGCCATTTAGTGGGTGGCCTTCTGAACATGTGGGTCAAGTCCAGCATCTGACCACCAGTTAGCAATTAGAACAAAATCCACATCAAATCTGCAAAAGATCCAGTGGTAGTTTCTGTCCTGCTTTATTCTTCCTATGTATATATCCTGTCCCTTGGGGGAATGTTAGGTGGGATATTTTTTTTTAAAAAATGTTATATACAACTTGCCTCCAGTCATCGTGGATGCTCCAACACTGGAAGTTAAGAAGAGATTGGACAACCATTTGTCTGAAGTGATGTAGGGTTTCCTGCCTGAGCAGGGGATTAGTCTAGAAGAGCTCCAAAGTCCTTTCCAACTCTGTTACTCTGTTATATTCCACACATTCCAAATATCCTTCGTTCCCTTTCATTACCATTTTAAAGTAATTTTTTTTATCCCTCCCTTTGTCAGAACCCTACAGAACAAACAGGGGAACTAAATCCTATCTGCTTCCTTCTAATTTTCTTTGTTTAGGACAGAGGTGGGTGACACATGGCCACTCATAGCATTCCAAGATGATGCTGTAGAAATTCAGTGATGACTTTCAACAGGTGGGTGGCATAGGTGGGTTGCTCTCGGTTCGGTTCGGGCGAACCGGTAGCAGCGGCAGCAGGAGGCTCTGCCCACCCCTCTGGGCACCTCTGCGCATACACGAGAACGAGCACACCTGAACCGGTAGTAAAAAAAATTGGCAACCCACCACAGGTGGGTCGGTAGGGATGGGAGAAGAAGGCCTCTGCCCACTCTGAATCCCATTTTCCTTACTTTCTCAGTAGCTTGAAGTTACATTGTCAGAATTTGGCCAGATTGTCATCAAATTTTGATGCTGTAGTGCAATTTAGAAGGTATGCATTAGCAAAGCTTCATGGCCAGATGAAGGTTTTTCAGGCCAGACTGGGGTTTTTATGGGCTGAATTTACATGTTGCATGTGACTTCCCTGTATGAGTGTCCTCCCTTATATGTGCGGACCCTTTCATTGTAATTTATAGAATGTAACATGGTTAAACAAACCATAGCTTAATGCCCAGGGGTTCATTTAAGTCTAATAGTAGTCATTAACCATGTAGTTGACGGATTATGGAAGTCTAACACATTTGGAATGTAGAGTTTAAGACAATTGTTAGTCACCTGAAGGGCGGGGATGCAGTCCCTCCTAAATCCCAGAAGTGAAACTCACATCCCTGCAATCAGATGCTTCCAACAACTGTGTCAGTGACACCCGCCTCCCCAAATGATCATTCAGATAATGGTGGCAGCAGGAAGCTAGCTTAGTATGAGATCCTCAGCTGGGCTGAGATTGGTGGGACTCAGTGGCACGGATGGTTTTTCTGCTCCTTGTCGCAAGATGCACCATTATAAATGCTCATTCAACTACTTTTACTTTGTAAAAATATAATGATTTGCTACAAAAATAACTTGTTCATTCCATAACACAGTTGGATGCCCAGTGTTTAAAATTATGTAAATGTCCTTCGGTGGGAGGAAAGTATGGGAGATAGCGCTCTTGGTGGCCTTCTCTGTTTATGTTACAGGCTTCAGTATGAATTAATGAAACAATAAAGAAAGTATAGGTGGTTTTCTGAAAGCAAATGATGAAAATCCCTCTGGAGGAAATGTGCACAACAGATAATCCTTGCTTTATAATCTCAACCAGGGCCAGAATTTGCAGTGCTAACAAGGCAGTTGTTACCCTGTTTCCCTGAAAATAAGACCTCCCTGGATAAAAACCCCAATCGGGCTTTTGAGCGCATGCGCTAAAATAAGCCCTCCCCCGAAAATAAGCCCTCCCTGAAAATATTGCAACACAGCAGCAATGAGGTGACCATGCTTGCTGCCTCCTACTTCAAAAATAATAAGACCTCCTCGAAAATAAGGCCAAGTGCTTATTTCGGTGGTCAAACACCAAAAACACGGTAGCACCTTCAGATATGTGAGATACAACTCTCAAAATTCTCAACCAGTGCACTTCTCAGTGCACCAGGGACTTCTCAGAGTGATAGTTCACCACCTCTGGAGGGCACGGGGTTAGGAAAAGTTAGAAGTAATGATGCAGAGGACTGGTTCAAACTGATCCATGTTTTAATTATAGGCTTTTAAATAAATTTCAATTAATTGAAATCATACAGCATTGTAGAAATTAGAGTTGTTGGATTAATGTTATATAATATACCAAACAAGCTACAATTTGAATTAATATTGTATGTGAAGCTGGTCACTAGATGCCCATATGGAATTCTAATGAAATGGTCAAGACAGGTCCATTTCTAACAGTTGTTGTTGTTTGTTGCGAAGTCATGTCCAACCCATTGCGACCCCATGGACAATGTTCCTCTAGGCCTTCCTGTCCTCTACCATTCCCCGGAGTCCATTTAAGCTCCCTCCTACTGCTTCAGTGACTCCATCCAGCCAACTCATTCTCTGTTGTCCCCTTCTTTTGTCCTCAATCTTTCCCAGTATTGGGCTCATCTCCAGTGAGTCTTTCCTTCTCATTAAGTGGCCAAAATATTTCTAACAGTAGAGCTAATTATTGAAGAGTCTACAGAAATTTTCAATCATGGCTGCTTTTCAATTTGGGTCATGGCTGTCCCAAAAGTGCTTTTTCTAAAAGGCAAGTAGACTTTCATGTTTTTTTCTTGGAAAATGTTTCGCTTCTCATCCAAGACATTTCTTCAGTTCCTTACCCATCAGTTAAAACTGAAGAAGTTTCTTGGATGAGAAGCAAAACCATTTCAATGAAAAAAAACCAAGTAAGTCCATGGCTTTTGGGGGAAAAAAGCACTTTTGGGACAATTGTCTAAGAGCTAATTTATTTTAAGGTCTTTTCCTTTATAAACATGTCAGTCTCTGACACTTTTGCTTTACTTGTCATCCTTAGCTAAGATAAATTTAAAAGATAATACCCTTCAAGTCAGAAAGCGTATTAATGGTGCAGCATTATGATTACCCAATTACATAATATTTATATAAAATATAAGATTCACTGGGGTGGCATTTGGTTTGATATGTTAAAATGTTTGGTACATTTACATAACTCCATTTCCTCTTGCAATAAGAACATACTAATTAAAACAACACAAAGACATCCATCCCCTCTGACAATGATGGTAATAAATTAACTATTGTGCTAAATGAATTACTTCAATTAAAGAGCAGCTGCTGGAGGGGGTATTTTGTAAGTCCACTCTTTTCATATTCCTCTGATAAAAATGTAGCCCAAGAAAATACACTTAAGGATCATATTGAAGGCAGCTGCAAGCTAGGCAGAGCCCTCTAAGAGAGGGCCTGTGTTCTTCTCTGAAGTTCGTCAGGTTTCTTTCATCCATTTCTTTGAACTCTATTCATATGAGTGACTTGCGGTTATTATTTTGCATATTCACATTCTACAATAGATCCAGGCATCTACGTACTTGTTTATATCCCCTTAAGGGACACGGTGTCTCAGTGGCTAAGATGCTGAGCTTGTCGATCAGAAAGGTTGGCAGTTTGGCGGTTCAAATTCCTAGCGCTGTGTAAAGGAGTGAGCTCCTGTTACTTGTCCCAGCTTCTCACCTAGCAGTTCAAAAGCATGTAAAAAAATGCAAGTAGAAAAATAGGAACCACCTTTGGTGAGAAGGTAACAGCATTCCGTGTGCCTTCAGCATTTAGTCAGGCCAGCCACATGACCACAGAGACGTCTTTGGACAGTGCTGGCTCTTCGGCTTTGAAACGGAGATGAGCAACGCCCCCTAGAGTCGGGAATGACTGGCACATATGTGCGAGGGGAACCTATACCCCAACCTTTATATCCCCTATTTTCATTGTTGGCTTAGTATGAAATGAAAAGAGTAGAAATAGCAAAGCAATAGACTTATATGCCGCTTCATAGTGCTTACGGCCTTCCCTCAGCGGTTTAGAGAGTCAGCATATTGCTCCCAACAGTCTGGGTCCTCATTTTACCGACCTCAGAAGGGTCCTCATTTCACCTCCCATCCTCGGAATCCTCCCATCCTCGGAACGATGTATCAACCTTGAGTCGGTGAGGGTTGAACTCCTGGCTGTTGGCAGAATTACAATACTGCATTCTGACCACTGCTCATGGAAACAGGGAAGACAGTGAGGAAATTTTATTAGGAAATCTTGGATCACTCCCCCCCCCCCCAAAATAGAATAGAATAGAATTCTTTATTGGCCAAGTGTGATTGGGCACACAAGGAATTTGTCTTTGGTGCATATGCTCCCAGTGTATATAAAAAGACAAGATATATTTGTCATTAATCATAAGGTACAATACTTAATGATAGTCATAGAAAAGGTATTTCTGGCTCATCTCCCTCCTGAAATCACTATAGCCCCAGTTTGGATGTTCTTATACGTAGTCTCCTGGGCACACCCGAGACATAACCAGATAATATGATTTATTCCATATTCATCTAAATACAAAGATTAGAACCATAGATCAATACCTCATATTCCAAAGAGTTCTAATTTCCCCCCACAATCTAAACAGTACAAGTGAAAGGGTAATTCTGCACATTCTTTTGTCCAGATCACATTGGCTCCCAACAGGACTGGCCTGCTGCTTGATTCCTTGTTCTCCTGTTCCTTACTCTTCCCATCTGTGGAGGGAAGGCAAGACTTGCTGGCTGGCTCCTGGATGGACCAGTCTATCCGGTGTCTGCCTTTTGCTTGTGGGAATTGTTCCCTGCTCATTAGTCCCAGTGCCTTTCCTTTGCTTTCCCAGATATTTGTACAGATGGATAATTTTGCACCCTTTTGCTATATTATTTCCTTTGAATCTAATGTGGACCTTTCCTATTCCTTCTCCCCCACCCCCCTTTTCACAATAGCATCATTGTTCTGATGCTACAGTAATCAAAACCAGTAGAGGAGGTAGTTCTTTGTGGCAAGAAAGAACTGATGGCCCACCTTCTTTGAAACAAGACAAGTATGTTTCTTGGTTGCAATTTGAAGTTCGTTTTTTTAATGCAGCAAAGAAGCTGGGAAAGGAAGGGGGCATGCTTCCCCCAATCTGGAACAGAAACCAAAAGGTAGATGTAGGGGTTGGATGCAGTGTGAACTTCTAGGGTTGAAGGGCTATCATTGAATCGACTCCAGCATTATTTTTTAAAAAATTAATTGCCGGCCAGCAAACAATATAGCAGCCAAGCAGCCCAGAGTGAAATGGCTATCTAGGACAGTGACCAGTTGCTGGATAGGAAGGGATGTACCAGTTACTGAGCTGGGACTGCGACTGGAAATGAATTAAGTGCTGGCGCCCGTCTGCTTTGAGGGGTTTAAGATGGGTCAGGCTGGGAAACATGGTCCAGGCTGGGAGTGGAAGGAACTGAGTTTTGGGAAACATGGTCCAGGCTGGGAGTGGAAGGAACTGAGGCTGGAAATGTGTGGAAGATGACATCATCTGTTCCTGTGGGGAGGGCCCTATGCTGCCAATGGGCCAAGCAGAAAGTATGGCTCTGCCCTTAACGTCCTTTGTTTAGTCTGCTAAGATGTAAACTATTGGGTTCTTGCCATATACCAAGCCAGTAGGTGGCAGCAAGAGTCTCTACCAATAAGCCAAGCAATCAGTTGCTTGCAATGCACAGTCTAGAAGGGAAAGGCAGTCTTAGAGTCTTAGTTATCAGAGCATGGACAGAATTCCTTGTAAAAATCATGCTTAAGAGAAATTACTTCTAGAGCATATTGAGCATCGATGTTCACTGAATTTGTTTGGTCCCAAAGGAAATAAATACTAGAATTATCTATAAAGTCAAGTCACCCTCGTCAGCTACCCTGCATGAACTTTCCTTGGTAGCTTTATTTAAGTATTGTGCCACTGTTTTATTCCGGGATGTTTCTCAGTCTCCCAGGTAATTTTCAAAATCTGTTGATTGGGGAAACAGCTGAAATGCTTAAGTCATTTAGATGAGGTAGGGCAGTGTATAAGTATTACACATAAATAAATATGACTGAAAGTAATTCAGTCTAATGACAAAAATAAGCCCAAATTTTATCTAAGTGCCCCTTGTAGTCAGATGATTCCGTCCTTCTAATGATTACAAACTAATTACAGAAAAAAGTAGCCAGTTCAGATCAGTTGTCAGCTGTTCTAAAATAAATATGTTAAATAGGACTGGGGATTGGTAAAATCAAGAGTATTTGTGTACGCACAATAGGAGTCCGAAATGCTTGACATTCCAGTTGGTGATGTCATTGATCTCTGTTATAATGGAAGAGTTCTGTAAATTACTATCCATATGTATGGAAATGTGAAAAGCTTCCCAGTGACACAGTGCAACCATCACAGAAGTATCCTGAAGAGGACACAAGAAGCTGTGTGGTTGTGCCATCGCAAGTCATAGTCCATCAAATTTAACTACTGTCTTCCCTGATCAAAAGGAACAGATTTTGCGAGCGGTCCTAGAGATACTCAAGGTTGAACCCAAGCATTTCTGCATGCAAAAAGTTCACCAATGTTTCCTGCAATGCATCAAAACTAATATTCTCTGATTGGGCTGGCACAGGTAGCACTATCCAGGGTTTACCTGCTGCATTTCATTTCACTGTAGACAAATGACTCCAACAGCCTTCAGGGCCTCCCACCTGTATAGATGGAGGTGGATGGATACAATGCATGTATAAACATGGCACAGCTTCTAACTTTGACCTGACCTTCCCCATCCCCCACCCCATGCCACCCACTCATGGGTGTTATTGAGTTGAAATCTGAAAAGGAATTTCTTAGGTTACCTTCATTTCCAGCCAGTTTATGCCAGGGAGACAAAAAATGTAAGCCTGGAGCCCATAAATTACTTTAAAATCTCTCAAAACCAGTGTGCATTTATAAGTTTAAATAGTTTAATGCACTGCTTCCCAAACCTAGGTACACTACCCAAAATTGGGTAAAAGTGGTTTTTCTTTGAATAATGACACATGAACTCATTACCAACCACAAAGAGCCACATCCTGTCAGCCTTGTCAAGTTTGAGCCAAACTCTGTTCCACCCCATTCAAACCTGAACAGCTTCCAGACATAGACAGTAAGAGTCCATAAATTTATGGATGCTGGCTCAGTAAGTCCATAGCAGGGCAGCTATAATAAATTTAAACAAACAAACAAACAAGAATAGCCAAGACAAAGAATTTACGATTTTCTCTATAAAAGGAAGTTTAAAGAGAAAGGTAAGGTAAGACATACATAGAAAATTCCTGTACATGTCCAGCTTCCCAACACTGTCAGCCAGATTCTGGGTGACATCTCCTATTGAAGACAGTCAATAGCTATGCATATATGATATTATTTGATATATTTGTTCATATTTGTCTCTGTTTATGTACTGGTTGAAAACCTCCGTTTCAGATTGGTATGAGGGCATAACAAAAACATACATATATATTAAGAGAATTAAATTAACAATTAATATGCATAGACACATTCAAATTATTATCCCACATAGACTTCTCTGTGCACACATATGTTCAAGTGTGCAGAAGTTTTGAAATTATGGATACTGGTGTATATTTACATCTGGAGAATATCAGGTTGGAGAAGACTTAGTCAAAAATTCTCTTTTCTGTATCATCATATTTTTTTTCTTTTTAAGGAAACTTGGAGTTTTTGTTCTCTTTTCTTTTGTCTGTATGATTGACTTTCTTGTTGATCTTAATCTGTCACTCCAGATGTCCAGAAGCTTTTAGCTACCAGCTGTAATCTAAGCTTCTTTCTCCTGCTCTCCATGCTTCCTATCCCACACACTCCAGCTGCTTGTGGTGACTTTGGGAAGGATGTGGTTCACCAAGAATCATACTGTGACTTTGCCCCCAACCAAATGCTCAGCTGATTTCCCTTTAACTTAAACTCAATTAATCAGTTTCCATACATTTTCTACTCAGCACCTATGTTTTGTAGTCATTTTTTTTTTCTGCTTAGTATCTCATTTCCTTCTTGCGGCAAATTGGAAATTGTCCCCAAGTAACAGTCAAATGTTCTAATTAACCTAAAAGGAGATGGTAGGGAAAGCCTCCGAAAAGCTTAAGAGTTGATACTAAGAAGGGGCTGAAGCAAATTCAATTTTAAAAAAAAAAGTTGGAATCATCATTTTCTAGTCCAGATATAGAACATCAGGCCATCACTATGTCCATAGAGGAGAAATAGATTGAAACAACAGCAAAGAAGGAATCAAAACAGCCAAGAGTCATGGAATTGTGACTAAAGACCTGCCCTTTTGGATGTTTGCAGCAATCACTTAAATGTGTACAATAAACTGCAAGGATGTTTTTGCAGATGTACATGTATCTAGGAGACAAGAGTCACAAATGTTCATATGAAAAAAAAATCCACTATTTTGTGCACAATTAGCTGGGCAAAGAACAAAAGGATTTAAATAATACTACTATGTCAGGGGGATTGAAAGTTTGCAACTTTTAAACAATTATAAAAAGAAAACCACCTTGTTTGCTACTGTACATTGTTTCTCCTTGTCCCTTGCATTTCTTTAATGCAACCATAAACTAAATAAGGCTATTGATTTAAATACATTTTAAATGGATTTTTAGATGTGCATTGCAGTTTTAGGATTTAAGCACATTAGGACATAGATAGACATCGCCACTGACATATCCCCCCCCTCTCCTCTGCACCTCTTAAAAGTTTGTCACTGTGATCTTCTCTATTCTTCTTACAGTTACCACTGCATTGTTATTTATTAGTCAGTTTCCTGAAATAATTATATAATCAGAGTTCCTAAAACACACTGAACCATGAGTGGATCACATGGGCTGCTTTTGCATAATAGGCATCACAAAGAGAGTGGTTTTCTGTTGTCCTTCTCCTAAAACAGTGGGTCTCAACCTTCCCAATGCTGCGACCCTTTAATACAGTTCCTCATGTTGTGGTGACCCCCAACCATAAAATTGGTGTCTCGGTTCCTAAGACCATCGAAAACATGTGTTTTCCGATGGTCTTAGGCGACCCCTGTGAAAGGGTCATTCGACCCCCAAAGGGCGACCCCCAAAGGGGTCCCGACCCACAGGTTGAGAACCACTGTCCTAAAAAATCTGAGGTAGTACTCAGGGAAAAGGATGAATGCCTTATTTACTTTATTTTATTTTATTTTATTTTATTTTATTTTATTTTATTTTATTTTATTATTTTATTTTATTTTATTTTATTTTATTTTATTTTATTATTTTATTTTATTTTATTTTATTTATTAAATTTATATTGCCACCTATTCGCCCTTGGCAACTCAAAGCAGCTTACATAATTTATAATTTAAAACCACGTTTAAAAAAATAATAAAACTAATAAAAGAATCAGATAAATTAATATAATAAAATCATCCCCACCCCGGTGACAGCAGATTACACAAGCCATTTAACGGGCTCCATCCTGCTCTGGGTTCCCCAGGCCCGCTGGTAGAACCAGGTCTTTAGTGCCTTCTGGAAGAGTATTAGAGTGGGGGCCATTCTAATCCCTGGGGGAATGATGTTCCATAGAGAGGGAGCCACCACAGAGAAGGTGTGTGATTCTTGAGAATTCTTGAGAATCTACTTGGGGAACATTTCTTTGCTTTTGTTATCTCCACCCAAAGTTCATCTCTTGCAGATTGATGATGATGATGATGTGCCATCCAATCATTTTTGATGTTTGTGATCCAATGGATATATTTTCTCCGTAATAACCTCTCCCTATCCTGGTCTGAAGGAAATTATTCTCCATTTATAAGGGCTGGAGAGAAGATATAATAAATATAGACAAAAACGTGGTTGCATCAGTCAGGTTTCCTTCTCCTGATTCTACCTAGCTGGAAGGCAAAAAAAATACAGATTTTTCTTGCCTTTCTTTTATTATACAATTTGCTTTAGTGTTCTTTGTAATATTCGTGTGGCTGAGGAACAGAGATGTCTTTTCCTAAGTATGATGATGCCAAAATGATGAAACACCTCATTATGTTGCAATATAAGTTCTACCCTTTCATACTGACATTGTCATATTCAAGTATATCAGAGTGGAGTATGTCATTGGGAGGCATGTTTCATCACTTGCCCTGACCTGCAGGTGCCTACACACAGGAACCTAACCAAAAGAGCTGAACAAAGGCACTTCTAACAGATGCTGTTCTTTCTACTTAATCTACACACTACTAAAATCCTCATTGTCCCTAACCTTTAAAATAGGAGAAATGGTGCATCATCAGGCAACAATTTTTAAACCACAGTACCTCAAATGGGCTAACTTTCAGAATGCGTCCAAAATCCAGGATCCATTACTCCCAAGGGAATGAGATTTGGGGAAGTTGCAGCTGCTTCATTGCTACTGGCCATTACTGCACTGCTGTTGTAGTCACATGATCACTATCAACATTCCATTCTGTGACAGTTTCCTAGCCAATCTTGCAATCTCTCCCTTCTCCTCCCAGCAGCAGCCACTTTTCCTGCCCTGCAACCTGCAACTTCCTGCTGGCTTCTCCATTGACTTTCTCCTTATGAGCTTCCCTCAAGCAAAATAAATGGGGAAGCCCGCAGGCAGGAATTTGGAAATGGCTACCGCTCCAACTGCTTTGTTGCCCACCCATGCTCATTTTGTTTTTCAGTTTTAGTAAGGAAATATTTCTAAAATCTTGACCCAAAGGAGCACGAGTTGTCGAGTTTGTTTTTAAGAACTACTGTTCTTATGCTGTTTTGAAACCTGGATGTTCAAAACCAGAAGTGGAGAAGGATAACAACAGTTTGAGAGCATGAGAAATTACTTGGGGGCAGTTATTTCTCATGTTGGTTTCTGACCATTTTTTTCATGGATGGACAAATGATATTATAGTGCTTGACTCAAAGTTCAGCTTGTGAATATCCTGCTTTTGCAATCCAGGATGGTCAATCACTTGACACTCACTTAAAGCCACCAGCTGCTATATTTGGAAGTGTATTTGGAGAAAAGACTGTTTTAGTCTCTTGTTAAGTTTTTTTTATAGCGCTTGCCAATATCCTTTTGTTGCTAGTTTGAATTGTATGATCTATTTTGACTGAAACCCCATAGGAGAAATCTTTCATTTGAAAACAATGTTTTAGTTCTTAATTTCTGAACCAGAAAATAAGCATAAACAAGGGATACAGAAAAAAGAAGAAAACAAAAGAAAAAGAGAGAAAAAGAAGGAAAAGGACAAAAGTGTATTATGTTAAATATAGAAAACAGCATCGTTTTAATACATATTACATCTTGATCACATATGTCAATATGAAACCAGTTAATAACCAGAAAGTAAATATGTTTCATCAATGCAAGATTATAAAGGCACTATCTTTCCTTTATAAAAGAGAAATCTTATTTGCTAAGCCCCATTTGGTAGCATCATCATTCCTCATGTAATGGTAGATTTCCGATTTTGAGTATAATAATAATAAATAATAAATTTAAATTTATTAGCCGCTCCCTCTCCAGACAGGACTCGGGGCGGCGTACAATAAAACATATAAAACATAGAACATGTGCAAACACATAGACATCCAAATACACACATATACTAAGACATACATGCACGGACATACATGCACGGAGGAGGTAACAGATTACATCACATTTAGACAATTAAAAGTCACCATTAAAATACCCCATTGGAAATACCACAATTTAAAATTTAAAAGGACTGTCAGGAGGAATAAGAAAAAATTTACGGTTGAGCCAGGCCAGATAATTGAAAGAGGTGGGTCTTCAACTGTACACGGAAGGAGCGGAGATCGGAAGTAATCCTGATGTCATGGGGGAGGTCATTCCACAGGGCTGGGCCCATCACAGAGAAGGCTCTGCTCCTGGGTGTCGCCCCCCGACACTGTTTAGCGGACGGCACCCGAAGAAGTCCCTCTCTGTGTGAGCGGATTGGTCGTAGGGACGTATGGGGCAGGATGCGATCCTGCATATAACTAGGTCCTATGCCATGAAGCGCTTTAAAGATCATAATCAAAACCTTGAAACGCACCTGGTAGACTACAGGAAGCCAGTGCAGCTCGCGCGGAAGAGGTGTTACGGGGGAGTATCTAGTCCTCCCCATAATCACCCGCGCGGCCGCGTTCTGGACCAACTGCAGTCTCCGAGTGCATCTCAAGGGAAGCCCCATGTAGAGAGCATTGCAGTAGTCCAGGCGAGACGTCACCAGCGCATGGGTGACTGTGCGTAGGGCATCCCGGTCCAATAAGGGGCGCAATTGGCGCATCAGGCGAACCTGATGGAACGCCCCCCTTGCCACGGCTGTTACATGGTCATCCATGGACAGCCGGGCATCCAGGAGGACGCCCAAATTGCGCACCCGTTCCATGGGGGCCAGTTGCTTGCCCCCAATGGCCAGTGATGGGAGTAACTGGTTGAACCGGGAGGCCGGAAGCCACAGCCACTCCGTCTTGGAAGGGTTGAGTTTTAGTCAGTTGCCATCCATCCAGACCCGTACGGCCTCCAAACACCGGGACATCATTTCAACGGCCTCGTTGGGGTGGTTCGGGGTGGAAATGTATAGCTGAGTATCATCAGCATACAGATGGTATCCCACCCCAAAACCACGGATGATCTCGCCCAGCGGTTTCATGTATGTGTTGAACAGGAGAGGCGAGAGCACCGACCCCTGTGGCACCCCACATATGAGGGGGCTCCGGGTCGATCTCTGCTCCCCTGCCAACACACATTGCGTCCGGCCAGAGAGGTAGGAGCCAAACCACCGTAAAACGGTGCCCCTGATTCCCAGCCCCTCTAGCCGGTGCAACAGGATACCATGGTCGATGGTATCGAACGCCGCCGAGAGATCTAATAGGACCAGGATAGAGGAACAGCCCCTATCTCTGGCCCTCCAGAGATCATCAACCAATGCGACCAAGGCCGTCTCCGTGCTGTGCCCGGGTCGGAAGCCGGACTGGCGCGGGTCTAGATAATCATTCTCCTCCAGGTGACGTGGAAACTGTTGTGCCACCACACTCTCTACAACCTTCGCTAAAAAGGGAAGGTTGGAGACTGGACGGTAATTGACTAGGTCCGTTGGGTCCAGGGAAGGCTTCTTGAGCAGGGGCCTCACAACCGCCTCTTTCAAGGCGGCCGGTAGAAACCCCTCACCCAGCGAAGCGTTCACTAGGCCCAGGAGCCAGTCGCGCGTAACCTCCCAGGATGCCAGTACAAGCCAGGAGGGACACGGGTCCAATAAACATGTGGTAGGATGCAGACGTCCACGCAACCTGTCCAAATCCTTGATGGCAACCGAGTCAAACTCCTCCCAGAACGGTCCCTCAAGACTCGCCTCGGGCGTCTCGACTGAACCACTGAAAGGGGCCCATCCCATCCGGATTTGAGCGACTTTGTCCTGTAGATATTTCCCAAACTCCTCTGCTCTGCCCTGTAAAGGGGCTTCCCGCGGTCTCTCACACAAGAGGGAGCGAGTCACCCGAAACAGGGCGGCAGGGCGGTTATCTGCGGACGCAATAAGAGCGGCACAATGTTGACGTTTGGCCGCTCTTAATGCCACAAGGTACGTCCTCAAATAGGCTCGTGCCTGTGCTCGGTCGAATTCGGAACGGGAGGATCTCCAACGACTCTCTAGGCGTCTCTTGTGGCGTTTCATCACCCTTAGCTCCTCGGTAAACCAAGGCGCCAGGGTGGTTCGTCGCCGCAGGAGAGGCCGCAAAGGCGCCACCCGGTCTAGGGCCCCGGTAGTCGCACTATTCCAGGCGTCTACCAGGTCCTCCACACGGGGGCGGGTCAGGTCCACAGGAGGTGGCCCAAGCTCCGTCTGGAATCTATCTGGTTCCATCAGGCGCCTGGGGCGGAACCATCTAATACCTTCCGGTTCCGCCTCCCCGCAGCGGGGGGTAACACCAGTATGTAATACAGAATCACTTCTTTAAGCAATAGCACTCACCCAACCCTTTTAAATCAGTCTCTATGATGTGGAATAAAAATAAAAATATCTTTTGTTGAATTAATCTCTTATTCAGATTGCACATATGTATAAAATAATCATTAAAATATGTTTTAAGTTTTATGGTACAAATATTTAAAATAAAGCAACTTAATAAAAACTTTAAGACTCCACATTGATTATTTAATATGGGTATTCCACCTTCTTATTTTGATATCTTTGGAAATCACCAATAATTCATTCTAACATGCTTCTTAATTGCTTACTATGAATACTGTAGACTTGAAATCATGTTGATAGGCATTTTAGATCTGCTAAGCAGCTAAAGTATCTGAATTTAATTATGTAATGAAAAGATGCTTCAGCTGAATACACAGACATTTTGTAGGCAATACACAGACATTTTTAGACAATTTAGATGGCTCATGCAATGATTTAAATGACTGGCAATTATGTAATCCAGAACATTAATATCCCTATTAGGCTACAAGTTGAAAACAACAACAACAAAACAAATAAAACTGTTTGAGACGTACTTTCATCTCAAATCTTCAAGTCTTTAATGCTGGAAATATAAAAGATTCTTGACTGAACTAAGCTCTGTCTGTCTGTCTGTCTGTCTGTCTGTCTGTCTCTGTCTGACTGACTGATTGACTGATTGTGTGTGTGTGTGTGTGTGTGTGTGTGTCATAAAATAAGTAATTAATTGTGTCCATAATACTTCATCATTTGGATTCCATAAGAAATAGAATTCTAAAAACAGGCCCAAAATCAAGATTTAAAGCCCATTTTATCAGCTGTAATTTAAATGAAGAAAAACACATGTTTTGCCATTTCCATAAAGAGCCCTATTCAATAAGAGTCTTTTTGAAATACCTCTATTGACACCTATATACCTATAACAATCTAGATTTAATATTTATTTTTGCAACATTTATTTTTTTCCATTAATTAATTTCCCCATAAATTCCCATAACAATAATTTGCATTATCAACATTAATGTGAGATGAACATATTGAAATATTTATGTCTACAAATAATGGAACATTTTGGGGGATTTAAAAAAATCCTAAATTCATAAATAGAAGTCTGAGCATAAATGTATTTTGATATAGACAATGAATGCTAAGAAGTACTTTTAAAGCAATAATATCATTTTTTAAAGCAATAATATCATTTTTATTGCGCCTATTTACATGTTAATTGTGGGATTCTGTGTGTAAACAGCTGTCTGGTTGTTCAGTTTAGTTTTGCTGTATTGTAACAGTGTGAGATCTTCTACATTTTGTAAAAGGCAGAATAGTACTCAAGAAAGGAAGGAAGGCCAAGTTAAAAGCAAAACAACACGCTGGTGTGATGGAAAAACAAAATTTGCAAAATTTCCCCCTTCCTGAACCCCCCTTCAGCTTCTTTTCCCATTTCCCTCAGCTCCTCCATCACTTGCAGACTGACTAATAACCCAATCATGGCTGTATTTCTGTTACCAGAATAGCCTTTCAAATCCTATCACAAGGACAACAATTGAAAAGTCCTGACCTAAAAGTTCATAGCAGAAGATGAGAAACTACAGACATTCCACCCTTTTAACAATGGAATTCTTAGCAGCTTTGCTTTACAATTGAAAAAAGAACCCCAAACAGTTCCTTTGTTTAAACATTTGTCTCAATTGCTCAAAATGTGTCCCTGAATCAGCTCCTTCCCACCCATCAACCCTAAAGTGTATAAAATCTCTCTTTCTATTGTTTGGGGTCCTTCTTTCTTGCAAAGCAGACACCCAATTAATAAGGTAAAAGTAAAGTAACCCCTCGCACATATGTGCTAGTTGCTCCTGACTATCGGGGGGCGGTGCTCATCTCAGTTTCAAAGCCGAAGAGCCAGCACTGTCCGAAGATGTCTCTGTGGTCATGTGGCCGGCATGACTAAACGCCAAAGGCGCACGGAACGCTGTTTCCTTCCCACCAAAGGTGGTCCCTATTTTTCTACTTGCATTTTTACGTGCTTTCGAACTGCTAGGGTGGCAGAAGCTGAGACAAGTAATGGGAGCTCACTCCGTTACACGGCGCTAGGGATTTGGACTGCCAACCCGCCAACCTTTCTGATCGACAAACTCAACGTCTTAGCCACTGAGCCACCACGTTCTTTATTAATAAACTTTGGCAATTTTCTACTCAGGGTTGTGGTTCTTTATTTTGCAAAAATGCGACACTACAGGTTAACCAATGCATGCAGCACCCTCAAAATGTAACTGGTTGTGGTTCAGCATGCTGATCCCAGCTACATTAGGTAGTTTATGATTCTGAGTATTGTGTAGCCAATGAAGGTGGCAGGGTTAAATGAACACTAGTGCAAATAAACCAACACATCTGTTGGGAATCAGTGAATGAAAAGTCAGCTCCTTCTGGGTTCACTGATTCTTCTTTGCCTCATGCTGTACTTGTTTTTCTGTGAGTATTCTGGGGGAAATTGTGGGGCAAGGGCAGGGATGAAATCCACTTATCTTTGCTACTGGTTTGGACCTTCCGCGCACACGCAGAACATGCCTGCAAAGGTAAGCGAACCGGGGGGGGGGATCCGCTGTGCCATGTGATTTAGATTAGCATCATAAATCGTGTGTCACAGCTGATCGTTGGAAAAACTGGTTCGCCCTAACCAGTAACATTTTTTTTAGTATCAGTGCAGGCGAACAGGTAGCATTTTTACTACCAGTTTGGGAAAACCGGTCTGAACCGGTAGCATTTCACCCTTGGGCAAGGGGATGATTTTTTAAAAAAAAGTTTTTTATTGAACACAAATTAAAACATTGGATACAGTGTAACCGTCCTGGCAAAGTCTTTGCCATACATACTGAGATATAAAGTTATACATTATAACCACCATGCTTTTTTACATTTGGTCTTTTCAGTATTTACAAATATAAAAATATCGTAATTCCAACCACGTTGCTTTGTTTTTATCTTATACATTTCCACTGTTATAGTTTCATACTATATCCATTCTATAAATCTTAGTCATTGCTTATTTGGGGTCTTTTTTTTTTTTTTTTTGTTCCAACCATCGATAAAATTTGTCCCAGATCTTATAATATTCTGATTCGTCTTTATTCTTCAATTCCCATGTCAATTTATCCTTTTCAGCACATGTCAGAATTTTCCTAATTACTTCCTCTTTTTGTGGAATTTCCATGTTTTTCCAGCAAGGGGATGATTAAACCCAATTTCTTGCCTCTTGTTTGCCCCAATAATTAGTAGCCTCTCTGAGGAAAACATGGGGTCATCTGGGGAACTTATGCTCCTTTTGTAACTTTTACTTCGGCCATTAGAAACCCCAAGAACTGGATAGTCCAAATATTTAATGCTAACATTTGAAACTAAAAAGGAACAACAGGGTAAATTGCTGAATATGGTTGTGAGGAATCTGCTTACTGGAGGGGAGACCACGTGCAAAGAAATCAGTAGGCTGAAGAGATGTGAAAACCTCTCTAACCATTCCTAAAGATAGAAGTAACAGAATAAGAGCCTGGGTCAGGATAAGATTCTTCTGTGATGTGATTGAAACAAAGGCTGCACAGGTAGCCCTCAATTTACGATTTGGTCTCGATTTACGAGACCAAAATTTCTGTTGATCACATGACCATGGAGATGTTGCAAAATTGTAACTGTGAAAAATGGCCATAAGTCACTTTATTCAGTGCCATTGTAGGTTCGGTCACTAACAGTCACTAAATGAACTGTTGTAAGTCGAGGATTACCTGTATATTACTATGCCTTAGGGCTACTATTTGCTGGGCAGCAGCTCGATGACAGCAAAGAGATACCGGAGCCTCTACGCCAGTGATGGTGAACCTTTTCAGTACCTAATGCCCAAACCGGAACATGCGTGATTGCATGTGCACATGCCTGAGCATGGGAAACCCGAAGACCAGCTGGCCGGTGCGCATGTGCATGCTGGCCAACTGGTCTTCAGGCTTCCGGTATGTGCATGCACACCGCCCAGGTTGTGTTTGCATGCGCTGGAGTGCAGGAAACCCGAACACCAGTTGGCCAGTGTGCACAGGTCTCTTTTGTGGCTGTTTTCAGGTCGCTTTTGGGTTGTTTTCAGGCCGTTTTCTGGTGCTCCGGCACCCGCAAAGACCAGTGCCAGAAACCAGAAGATCATCTGGTGACGTCACACGTGCCAGCAGAGTGGGCTCTGTGTGCCATCTCTTGCATAGGTTCGCCATCATGGCTCTAAGCTATAGGGGTCATCCTGATTTTTGCATTCCAGATCTAGGATCTAGTCTTATCTGAATCACAATCTAATCCATCATATTTTAACCTAATTTGTTTTCATAGTGTGGTATGAAAAAACATGGAGTTATGCGATAAACCATTTTTAACCAGTGATAAGCGTGGCAGGAATCTTGTCCATGCAATTGATGTTTCAGTGTATAGAATAAACCCATGTAATTAATTCAATTCAGTAAGCCATTATTAAATGAATCATGGTTGGCAGTATAGACACCACAGTTTCAAAGGCTGCTTTTGACTTGCTGGTATAGAAGAACTTGAAGTCATCCTATCTTTACCTCTTTCTTCCTTTATTTGGGTTTGTCATGTTTTTAACTTATCCTTTATTTTGGTTACTTGGAACAATTTCTTGATATTGGTTCAGCCACAGAGATTTTAGGACTGGGATTGTTTGATAATATGTCTGAGACTGCCATAGAAAAGTCACATGTGCTATTTTACTGTGCTGCCTTTATACAGTATGTATATACGTGTGAATTTGCGTTTATTAGCTCTACTAATGCATCTTGGTGGAACTGAACCTCTAGACTTCAGCAGTGCAAAAAAACAAAAACAAATTCTGCCTGTATCTATAACAAGCTCAGCCCACCATCATTTGAGGAGGAAGATGGTAGCTTGAAGGAAACCTAGCTATTCTCTCTCTGGGATGCATTTGTGATCTGGTTCAAATATCCTATCCTCTTAGTGAGATGCTAGGAATCAAGCACTGGCAGACGCTAATATATTGCTGTTGCTGCTATTGGATTTTTAATTAGGAATTTAATATGAGCAACTTAATTACCACTCGATCTGGCTGAGGGCCTGCAGCCATCCTCTCCCTCCAGCTGCAGCCCTGTCAGATTTCACGTTTCAGAAACGGCAACAACAGGCAGAGCCACGATTTGAATCAAATCCACTGAAGAAAGGCATTAATGCTTCAAGAGGAGGCTCAATTGGTGGCAAGCTGCCCAGCTGTGCTTATTTAAATAATGCTATGAAGTGGCCTTGCAGGGTGCTAGGCTCTGCTTGGCAAGAGCAAGAGCCAACTGGGGAGGATGAGATGGAAGCTGAGATATCAACCACTTGTGGCACTTCTCATAGGAGTTAAGGGTTGACGTCGGCGGGCAAGGCCAAATTCCACTGTAACCAACTCCAGGTCTTGTTGCCAAATTAACATTCTGTTTGCATTCCATCTGGATTTGGTTAGCATCTTCTCTTTCCCAATATTGGGCAACACAAAGCCAAGGTCTGTTTATACTTCAGAACTTGGCACTCAAATCATGTCTCAAATACCTGGAATCCAGTAAAAAAAAAGTCCTGAGTGTCAGCAACATGCTAAGGTTGTGTAACCTTTTCCCAGACTTTTGCTTTGCCAATAATATTGGCATTATTCTTCTGTGGATGGAATTCATAAAGACAGTATCTCAAATAGGGATTTAGGTTCTTACAACACATTGAACTAGAAATAAGCTAAGTATATGTTAGCCAAGCATGTTAGGAAAATGGAGTCCATGAAATTAGTTTGTAGCTCAATATACCATACTTCACCTGTTTTTAAAACTGATGGACTTCCAGATCTGGACTTCCAGGTGATGAGCAGCAAAAAAATGCAGAAAATTTTGATTCCAGCAGTTGTGCAGTTTTGCAATTCAGGCTGAATAGCCTTAGGCCTGGCTACTAGCAGAAGTGAATTTAGGAGTGTTCAAAACTCCCAGGATATTTTTAAAACTGTATCCTGCCTGCCACAGTGGTCCATAAGTATACAATAAGCATATTTAAAATGAGTTATGAATACAGGAAAATGCTGAGCAAGCACCAAAATGGTTACTGAGTCAACGAGATGGCTAAGAATCAGATGTTGATTTTTCTAAACCCTGTGAATTCAAGATGGTTATTCCTAGTTTTCAAAAAACAAAGACAGGTATGGGTGTTTGCTGAGGAAAAGTTCTGAAGTTTGGGTGGTTCATACGAGGAGATTTTGTCTTACTGGTCCATCTACTGTAGCATAGAAGAACCTATTTGCATTCACTTAGATTTGCATGATATCTGCATCTATGGTGGCTTAGTTATAGAAGTAATCCAGTACTCTGACTACACTGGACCTTAAGCCATCTGATAGACCGACAGTAGTATATGAACACACACAATACACCAAGAAGGAAAAACTTCTTTTCCAGAGCGTTGATGTTGGTGAAATCCAGGTGATCTGATATTCAAGACAGTTCTGATACAATTTTCTCACCAATGGGGTGGGAGGCAACTTTTACAAACTCTCTCCTGAACAATAGGAGGAAATATACCGCAGAACACATTTATTGACATTACTTCCCACGTCCACAAGGGGGAGACTCCATAGAGAGGGAGTCCTTCCACTTGCCTAGCTACAGATGTCCCTAGGAACTGATGGGAAGGAGGGGTTGGAAAGGGCATATGTGTCATGATGTAAATGATACAACTTATGTTTTTGCACCAGATAGCATAATAACTGCCAGGTTTCCATCAGGAGCTGACCATGTATTATTACAGTACTTGCCCCAGGCAAAGTTGCACCACACCAACAATAATAAAGTATAATGGACAGAAATAATAAGAAACAGGTTGTGTCAATCAGGCTTTGAGACAGTGGGAAAGAATCAAAGAAGGAGGTATATAACTGAAAAAGAAAGTACTGCAGGTGGGGGAATGCAGTCAAGTCCTTTCCAACAGTCTCACCTTACTGTTGGCTGCCTTTTCTGCAGGAGAAAAATGCAAATGTTTACAGAGCAAAGTACTGTATATTTTACTCTATTCCATTCTAGTCATTGCTGCTACATAGTAAACCTCACTGATTCACTGCACAGCTATCAATACCATTTGTATAGCATGCAAATATATCCCTTTTCTCTGGAAGTTCTAATTAGGATCACTGAGGTCCTGGGCAATTGGAGACTTTGCAAAGCATCCTCTGATTTTGGGGTGAAGATCTACAAGTGGAACCATCGCACAGAACTTTACCCATTCAACTTTAGTCAAACAAAAATAGGGACTGAAAGAAATCATTAGAGATTTATCCAGGATTGGGAGGAAAACAATAGCAACAGAACTTACCCCCAAAATAAGACCTCCCCAGATAATAAGCCCAATCAGGCTTTTGAGCGCATGTGCTAAAATAAGTCCTCCTCCGGAAATAAGCCTTCCCTGAAAATATTGCAACACAGGAGCAGCCATGAGATAATCACGCTCACTGTCTCCTGCACCTCAAAAATAATAAGACCTCCCCGAAAATAAGGCCAAGAGATTATTTCAGGGGTCAAAAGAAAACAAGACCCTCTCTTATTTTAATGAATAAATGTTAATGGATCCTATTTTATCTCTATGACACGTGCAGTGAACCCTGAAACTATGACTATTGTGATGTAGTAGAGATGTATTTTATATTTTTCTAATGTTATTCAGTAACTAGTACAGTGTTTCCCCGAAAATATGACATGTCCTGATAATAAGGCCATGCCACATTTTTCTGGTGGACAAAAATATAAGCCCTCCCCTGCAAATAAGCCCCTTGGACAACCCCCCACCTCTGGCCAGGCAGAGTGCTGCTCACCAACCTAGCAGTATCCCGAAGGTGCCAAGTCGCGGGAACCGGGGTGGGGAGGCAAAGGTGATCTCGTTGCTTGGCGCCTTCGGGATCCAGCTAGTTTGAGCAGCGCTGTGTCCAGCTGAAGAGGGGGGTTGCTGAGCGGCTGCTCTCTCCGGCAACCCCAAAACAATAAACCCTCCCCTCATAATAAGGCCCAAGCCATATTTTGTGGTTAAAAAGAAAATAAGACACTGTCTTATTTTTGGGAAAACATGGTAGCACTGAAGATTATATATCAAGCCCTCTGCTAAACCAGTTTTGTAGTTGCTGAAATGAAATGGACATTGGAAGAAGTTGAAAAATCAGTTCCTGTTCCAATTTCACATGAGAGAAGCTTAGGTTGTACTTGGCACTCAATCCTAGGGAACACATTTCAATGTCACTCATTAGATCACTTGCCACACATTTCTACTCTCTGAAATACAATGGTTTTGCTTTGTTTCATATTTATTAGCTTTATAACCCAGTGCTCCTCCTGGTGTACGGGATATATGGTCTCTTCCAGCTGTGGTATTCAGCTGGTTTGGGTGAGCCAGTAGCCGTGGCTATGGGAGGCTCCATCCACCTGCCCTGATGTAATGTGCGAGCACTATGCATGCGCAGAAGGCAGTGCGGATGCACAGATGAGGTGCATGCGAGTGAAGCGAGCACACTCACATTTGCAAACCTGTAGGGAAGGTAAGTGAATCCCACCTCTGATCTCTTCCCAATTTTCCACAAAACCCCGTGAGATCAGTTAGGTTGAGAAAGGAATTGTCTCTAAGTCCTTTCTGTGTTTCTGTGGCTGAGGTTAGGCTTCCAGTTCCATTCCAAATATACTATTGGCAGTTTGAGAGAGAGAGAACCAGCAGTGTAATACCAAAAGGCCGGCAGTGCAACCAGTATAGGGCCATTCATAAGAAGACAGAAGTGGCCTCAGGAGTGAGAATAGCTTGAGGGAGTTTCAGCTTTGACTCACACTCTGCCATTGTGAGAAAGGACTATGGAAGAATATGTATGAAGAATATATATATATATATATGTGTGTGTGTTTGTGTTACAACCCCTGGTATGCCCAAATATGGGAGGGAGCTCACTCCTCCCTCTTTCTGTCCTTCGGCTCATCACAGAAAACCATGCAGGCAGAAACCCATATTTTTATTTTTAATGTTGCCTTTTTATATTTGTGTTGTATTTGTGCTGATAAATAAATAAAGGGAGACTAGTATGGATCCATTTCAAGCTGTTTAGGTTCAAATCCCAGTAAGGGTATGGCTAGCTGATGAGAGCTAAACAGCTTGAAATGGATCCATACTAGTCTCCCTTTATTTATTTATCAGCACAAATACAACATATATATATATATATATATATATATATATATATATATATATATATGTGTGTGTGTGTGTGTGTGTGTGTGTGTGTGTGTGTGTGTGTGTGTGTGTGTGTGTGTATTTGTGTTACAACCCCTGGTATGCCTTTATTTATTTATCAGCACAAATATAACACACACACAAACACATATGTGTGTGTGTGTGTGTGTGTGTGTGTGTGTGTAGTAATAAAAGTCAAGAACCAAAATGAAAAAGTGGCACTGAAATTAAATGTAAAGAAGACCAAACTAATGATAACAGGTAGAACAACCAGACCTGGAATTTACAATGTAGGTAAGGAACAAGCAGTCAAGAAATAAGCCACATACTAGCTCTTGGTAGAGCAGCCATGAAGACATTGGAAAAGATACTCAAATGCGGTGATGTGTCTATACCCGTGATGGCGAACCTATGGCACACGTGCCACAGGCGGCACACGGAGCCATTTCTGAGGGCACGCAAGGCATTGCCCTGTCAGCTCCAGTGCGCATGCACCCGCTGGCCAGCTGATTACTCGATAGGTTTTTTTTAATCTCCAGAGGATTCCCTGAAGCCTCAAAAGGGTGAAAAACAGCCCAATGCAAACCAGAAATGAGGAGAGAGCTGCCGGAACGGGGGAAAGACAAGCAGCAAGAAAAGAGGCTTCTTTCACTCGTGCTGGCTGCTCTGTTCCCCCCTCCCCCCTGCTACTAAAAAGGATCCTGCCTGATCACTTGAATCCACAGGGAAATGAAAGAGCTGCCGGAACGGGGGAAAGACAAGCGGCAAGAAAAGAGGCTTCTTTCACTCGTGCTGGCTGCTCTGTTCCCCCCTCCCCCCTGCTACTAAAAAGGATCCTGCCTGATCACTTGAATCCACAGGGAAATGAAAGAGCTGCCAGCACGGGGGAAAGACAAGCAGTAAAAAAAGAAGCTTCTTTCACTCGTGCTGGCTGCTCTGTTCCCCCCTCCCCCCCTGCTACTAAAAAGGATCCTGCCCTATCTCTTGAATCCACAGGGAAATGAGGAGAGCTACCAGCAGGGGGGAAAGACAAGCAATAAGGAAAGAAGAAAATAGGCTTCTTTCACTCAATGTGGCTGCTGTTGCCCTTTTCTCCATTTCAGTGCTACGGCATCGAGGTTGCCCCACCCACCATCGCCCAGGTCCTCGCTTCTCCCAAACATTTCTTTGCCTACCTGATTTCCAGCTCCATCGCGTTTCTTGCCATCGTGTGCAGAGAAACAAAGTTTGTGGGACTAAAACAAAACTTCAATCAATTACAACTTGGGGGGGGGGGGAAGAGATCTCGCAAAGTTGGAATTGATTGATTGAAAGGAGTTTTTTTTAGTCCCACAAATTATGTTTTCCTGTCCAAAACTGCAAGAAACACGATGGAAAAATGCTACGGAGAGGAAATTAAATAGGCAAAGAAATGCTTGGGAGAAGCGAGGACCTGGGCGATGGGGGGTGGGGCAGGCTCCATGGAGTGGTGCTGAAATGGAGAAAAGGGCAACAGAGCAGCCACCTTGAGGGAAAAAAGCTGCTTTTCCTTATTTCCTTGCTGCTTGTCTTTCCCTCATGCAGATTGCTCTCTTCCTCATTTCCCTTTGGATTGCAGGGACCAGGCAGGATCCTCTGTGCTAGCACGGGGGAGGGGGGAAACAGAGCAGCCACCTTGAGGGAAAAAAAGCTGCTTTTCCTTATTTCCTTGCTGCTTGTCTTTCCCTCATGCAGATAGCTCTCTTCCTCATTTCTCTTTGGATTACAGCAACCAGGCAGGATCCTCTATGCTAGCACGGGGTGGGGGGGGAACAGAGCAGCCACCTTGAGGGGAAAAAAGCTGCTTTTTCTTCTTTTCTTGCCGCTTTTCTTTCCCCTGTGCCAGCAGCTCCCTTCCTCATTTGTCTATTGACTGTAGTGCCCAGGATCCTCTTTAATAGAAGGGGAGAATTTAGCAACTGGACTCACACCTGCCATTGTAAAAAGGGCCCAACCTTTACACAGGAGAATGATAAGGAAAGGTTTTTTGACACAGGAGCACACTTGAGCATCCCCCCACCCCAACCTCTGCCCGTTAGTGGCAGAGCAACTTCTCCCCTCACTGGGTGTTATCCAAGGGGAAGCAGCTAGAGCAGGGAGTGGCGAGGAAGCCTTGTGCAAAAATGCACGGTCCACACAGGTGAGGGGGGACATTAAGTTATGTGGGTCGGCACTCGAGTTCGTGTGATAGCGCGCACGTATGTGCTTTTGGCACCCGAGGCGAAAAAGGTTCGCCATCCCTGGTCTATACTGATACATGTCAGAATTGTGCAACCCACTGTATTCCCAGTGACACCATGGAAGTGAAAGTCAGACTTTAAAGAAGCAAGATAGGAAAAGCCTTTGAACTTTATGCTAGAGGAAACTCCTGAAACTACCATGGAAAACCAAGAAAAGATTCAATTGGATCATTGAAGAAATCAGAATTCTCACTCAAAGAACAAATGACTAGGGTCAAATTATCCTGTTTGGACACATGATTTTGCAAAGCAACAGGTGTCATTTGAAAATCTCCCTGCAAACGCTCCTTTGAGTGGTCTTGTTTGTACCTTGTCATGAACGTGGCGAGCTACCAACATTAACAAGAGCATGTAAAACAAAACAAAATTATTTTAAGGCAGCTTTTGGACAACTTTGTATATGTTGACTGAAGGGTAGACCTAGAAAGGACCAATTTACATATTAATGTGGTAGAGCTGTAAATCATTATTTTTTAAAAGTGTAGAATTCCAACATTCATAACTTGGAGAAATAGATGGCCTCAATTATGCATCCAGATAGGTAAGAGATGTATTCTTTTGACGCACTTGTAGAAAAATGTTCTAAAGAGCTGACAGCTACATCATCCACTTCTTTTTCAGATCAACATTGTGACCAGCGATAGACAATAATGCTCTCTTTTTTAGATATATACAAGGGTGGGATTCTACCGGTTCGGACCGGTTTGGGCAAATCGGTAACTCCGACGATCAGCTGGGAGAGAACCGGTTCGCTCTGATGATCAACTGGGCCCGCTCCCGCCCCTTTGTGCTAAACTGACCTATATTCCCTTTTCTGAAGCCCAGCTGATTGGTGCAGCAGAGTGGATTGCTGTGCCTCAGCTGTTTTGTACCAGGGCTGCAGTAGAAGGTAAGTTTTCAAAGGTATTGCACACGCTCAGCGAACTGGTTGTTACACCGGTTGAATCCTATCACTGGATATATACAATCATAACTGAGACTCCAGCTGATTGCAGAAAGACAATGCATCATTACTACTAATGGGACTTTCTGGTGTAAAGATACCAGTTTTTTGTTCTTTCTTTTGAAGGAAGTATATACTCTAATGAGTGATCCATTGGAGTTGAATCTATTCAGAACTTTTGGTCAACCTATTCAAACTCACATCTTGCTTCAATCTGGTATTTTGTGCGATCCCCTTACAGTTGTTTTAACTTTCATAGATTTTTATTTCATAAAGTCTTACTTTTATTCTTGTGTCAGGTCTTTCATCACTGAGCTTAGCACATTATTGCTCCAGTGGCTTAACTTAACACCTTGGTTGACATAATAACAGCTGTTGGCAGCAGTTTGAATTTGGATAGGTTACAGATGTTAACCCTTTGGCTGCTAGCTGTGGTCCCAGCACCAGGTGTAGGCTTCAAAAATTGCAGCAACAGGTTCACTGCCCTGTTGCTGGGTGGGTGTGGCCATGGTGGGCATGGCCTAGTTGGCCTTCTGCGCCACAGGGGGGGTGTTTTTCACCCTCCCCAGGCTCTGGATGCTGTCCTCAAGCCTCTGGGAGGGTCAAAACTGTTTCCCCCAGGCTCCAGAGGCCCTCCAGAGGCCAGAAACAAGCATGTTTCTGGACTTCCGGAACCATTGGTATGTCTGTCCCCCCACTCCCTGAACCTCCATGCAGGCCCTGCACTTATCTGGCATGATGAACAGGCCGCGTGGAGACTCCTGGAAGGGGTGGGGGGCATGGCCAGCCAGGGGTGGCATTTGGGGGTTCACCAAACTGGGCAGAATCCTAGTTAGAGGACCACCCAAACCCGTGCGAACCCCAGCAGACCACCTCTGTCCAGCACCACAGAGAAGTAACATAACCACAACCTTTCTGCCACTTGGGGATATTCCTAAAGAATGGTTAAAATTAATCAAGATGGCAGCTACAATGCCAGAAAAAACAGGCAGAGCTTTGATGGTGCTGATATGGCTGCCATCTTAATTTTTTTGACCATAATTGGTAGGGGCACCCCTGAACGCAAAGAAAAACATGCTTACCGACATTCGGGTGGCTTGTTCAATAGTGTATAATAGTCAATGCTGGTTGCTACAGAGTAAAAAAACGTGTCTGTCCAGTTTTTATTTTGTGCTCTTAAATTTTAGAGGAATCTTACAGTTTGTAGAAAAATTGCAAAGCTTGGAGCGATGCTGAACTTTTTTCCCCTTCGTTCTTTTTCTAAGTAATTGGTTTGGTTAACAGGGTGGAGACCCACAGAAAAGAACCATTTGTAACAGGAATGATCTTTTGGCCAGTATACATTTTGAATTTGCATTACTAGCCTATCACCCATCTCCTCCTACTTATGACTGCAGGACTGTAACTTTGTAGCTTGTATCCTTACGGTTTATATTGAAATTGATTGTTTCCTAATTGCTTATTTGTACCCGATGACTATCTTTAAGTGCTGTACCTTATGATTCTTGATGAATGTATCTTGTCTTTTTATGTACACTGAGGGCATATGCACCAAGGACAAATTCCTTGTGTGTCCAATCACACTTGGCCAATAAAAAATTCTATTCTATTCTAGCCATCTAATGCTTTCCATATTGAAGGAAGATGTCTTGAGGAGCTGATCCCTGTCTCTGGGCATCAGAAGAGCTAAAGTGGTTTTGACGAGGAAACAGATTTCTTGAATGGATACAGAACACATAAGACATGTTACATGAATAATGCAACTGTAAGCTGTTGCTCTTCTTGTCATTAGTTTGTCTATATAAAATGCAAAGAAAGCTTCAAAGGATGAATGGAGTTTTTCAACATCCCATGGTTAGTTTCTAAGACAAAACTGTCAGCTCAGCTTCACAGGCGTTTGTGCTTGTAAACTCAGGTCACAAATCCATTTGATCCTGGCTTGTGTGCTGAAGAGACACAAAATAACAAGCTATGGTTTGCTGCTAAAATAGAAATACAAGTATTCAAAAGAAGAACAAGGAAAGAGGAAGAACAGGTGCCAAAGGTTCACATTCATGATGTTAAACCATTGGCATCCATTGATCTCTGTTGGAAAATTGTTGAACTATAAGGGAGTCTGTCTTTCTTACTGTTTGATTTAAACTATGCAGCACTCTGTGCTATGTTGCACACTCTTCAGAAATTAGATACTAGGCCCTGTACTGAGATGAGTGATGAGACCAGGAGCTGGTGACAGCCAAAGAAAAGGACATACTGTGTTGGACTGGAAACAGGCAATTGCTTGATTAGGGAATTAACAATGGTCTGGTCAAGCCATAATTGCTTCCTTATTCCAGAGATGAGACAAGTTCTGATTTTTTTGCACCCCCTCCCCCTCTGAAATGCATTTCCCTGTTGTGCGACAAAGTGAAAATGGTTTGCCAGAAGGCAGGTAGCTGGAAAACTTGGGAATATGTCCTCACTCTGGAGACAGGATTTTTGGGAGCCAATTTTGGGTGCTTGGAGAATTGCTCTTACATGTACAGTATACCCCTCGATTCATTCAATCTCTTAAAAGAGAAACAGAAATTAGAATGCAAACGAAGAGGAGACATTCCAAGAAGAACAGGTGCTATATTAGAAGATGTGGAGTTGGAAGTAGAATGAAGACAGAGCTAAAACTACACATGGATGTAAACTGACCTAGCATGGAATTAGAGAATTCGGGCCATTTCTAAGTGACTCCAGTAAAAAAAAAAAAAGTACTACATTTTACTACATCTGGTTGACCACAATTATATATTTATATGTCAAAGATGACCTTATCACCCTTTACCATTTCAGTTTTGCAATTTGTTTGATATACATCTTTTTTCTCCTTTCCTTAGTTAAGATGTTTCATACAAAAAATAAAGCAGGGCCAGGAAATATGTGGTACCTTGAAAACTACCTTTCTTATGGGACAAAAAGTTATGCCCCAGTAACTTTGCTCATTTTTAAGGTGCCATGTGTGCTACTAGACTACTTCCCCTGGAAGGTCTTGCTGGCTCAAAGAAACCAGCATGGCTGCATAAACAACTATCTGACAAACTGAAAGACAAAAAAGGTAAGTATAAAAAGTGGAAGGAGGGGGACATAACTAAGGCAGAATATCAGCAAATAGCCCGAGCCTGTAAAGATGAAGTGAGGAAAGCTAAGGCTCACAATGAAGAAAGGCTTGCCACAAAAGTAAAAATTAACAAAAAAAGCTTCTTCCAACATGTTAAAAACAAGAAAAAAGTTAAGGAAACAATTGGTCCATTGCTAGGAGAAAGTGGCAAGAAGGTGACAAGCAACAGGGAGAAAGCAGAACTATTTAACTCATGTTTTGCATCTGTCTTTACACAAAGGGATAAAACAGTCCAACCTATCAAAAGCAGCACCACAAAATTAGGAACACAAATTGAAATAGGGAAGAAAATGGTAAGTGAGCACCTGTCTACCCTAGATGAGTTCAAATCACGAGGACCGGATGGATTACACCCCAGAGTTCTGAAGGAACTAGCAGACGAGATCTCAGAACCACTGAATTATATCTTTCAGAGATCCTGGAACACCGGGGAACTACCAGAGGACTGGAAAAGAGCTGATGTGGTTCCCATCTTCAAAAAAGGGAAAAAATTAGATCCAGGAAACTACAGACCTATCAGCCTAACCTCAATACCAGGAAAGATTCTGGAAAAAATAATCAAGCAACGAATTTGCGAACACCTAGAAGCAAACAAAGTAATAGCCAAAAGCCAACATGGATTTGTCAAAAACAGATCATGCCAGACTAATCTTATTGCATTCTTTGATAATGTGACAAAATTAGTGGACCAGAGGAATGCTGTTGATATAGTTTACTTGGACTTCAGTAAGGCTTTTGATAAGGTAGACCATAACCTACTACTAGATAAAGTAGAAGAATGTGGGTTAGACAGCATCACCACCAGATGGATTGGTAACTGGCTGACCAACCGCACTCAACGTGTAGTTCTCAATGGAACTGCATCTACATGGAGGGAAGTATGCAGTGGAGTACCCCAAGGCTCTGTTTTAGGCCCAGTACTCTTCAACATCTTCATCAATGATTTGGATGAGGGAATAAATGGGGAACTCATCAAATTTGCAGATGATACCAAGCTGGCAGGAATAGCCAACACTCCAGAAGATAGGCTTAAGATACAGAAGGATCTTGACAAACTTGAACATTGGGCACTATCTAATAAAATGAAATTCAATGGTGAAAAGAGTAAGGTTCTACATTTAGGCAACAAAAACGGAATGCACAGGTACAGTATAGGTGATACCTTACTCAGTAGTAGTAACTGTGAAAGGGATCTTGGAGTCCTAGTGGACAACCATTTAAATATGAGCCAGCAGTGTGCAGCAGCTGCCAAAAAAGCCAACACAGTTCTAGGCTGCATCAACAGAGGGATAGAATCAAGATCACGTGAAGTGTTAATACCACTTTATAATGCCTTGGTAAGGCCACACTTGGAATACTGCATTCAGTTCTGGTCGCCACGATGTAAAAAAGACGTGGAGACTCTAGAAAGAGTGCAGAGAAGAGCAACAAAGATGATTAGGGGACTGGAGACTAAAACATATGAAGAACGGTTGCAGGAACTGGGTATGTTTAGTTTAAGAGAAAGAAGGACTAGGGGAGACATGATAGCATTATTCCAATATCTCAGAGGTTGCCACAAAGAAGAGGGAGTCAAACTATTCTCCAAAGCACCTGAGGGTAGAACAAGAAGCAATGGGTGGAAACTAATCAAGGAGAGAAGCAACTTAGAACTGAGGAGAAATTTCCTGACAGTGAGAACAATTAATCAGTGGAACAGCTTGCCTCCAGAAGTTGTGAATGCCCCAACACTGGAAGTCTTTAAGAAGATGTTGGATAGCTATTTGTCTGAAACGGTATAGGGTTTCCTGCCTAGGCAGGGGGTTGGACTAGAAGACCTCCAAGGTCCCTTCCAACTCTACTATTGTATTGTATTGTATTGTAAGTCTTATTAAGTAGGCTGCATCCATTGAGCCATATCTGCATATAGAGAAACACAGGAAGATAGTCCCTTCCTTCCTTCCTTCCTTCCTTCCTTCCTTCCTTCCTTCCTTCCTTTTCTATGACCTTCTTTATGGTGCCAGGCATGACTCAATAATAGTAATGGCTGAGATTGCTATTGGAAAATAATGGGTCTTCCTCCATCTGTTTTCCTTCCATCAGGGCCCCTGGCTTGCAGATGTAAACAGCTTCCTCTTTCTGTATTCTGATCATGAATGCTTCAGGCAACCAGGCATGATGTGGTGACACACTTGGGATATGAGATGGGAGCAAAGTGTCCTCAAATTACAGCATTCAATTTATCTTTGAGGCTGAAGAAAGGCTGTAGGGTGCAAATAAGATGGCTGGAAGACCAGAACAGATACTAATAGTCTGGTGAGATGGGTGATATATAAGTCAAATGAATGAATGGATAGATGGATAGATGAATGGATGGATGGATCTATCTATCTATCAGTCTAACAGTCTAACAGTCTATCAAATCTATTGAATCTATTGAATCTATCAATCTATCAATCTATTGAATCTATCAATCAATCTATCAATCTAATAAAGAACAACAGTTGGAATTGATGAATGTTTGTGTATATGTATGAGTGTGTGACAAGAACAGACGCCATTAGCCTTTTTTCAAAAGAATGACACAGATGTTCTCTCTAATTATCTGGAAAGGATTGCATTTTATAACTTTAACTTTTTAACTTTTATTTAATTTATAAACCGCACCCTCTCCCCGAAGGGACTCGGGGCGGTGTACAGTCATATTAAAACACAATATAAATACATATAGATATAAACTAGGTAATAAACTAGGGTTAATTTCGATCAGAAAACTGGTTTCATTTTTGTATGGAAAACACTTCTAGAGTTTTGCTGAAATAAAAATTCTTCCTGAGCATAGATATTTGCAGCAGGAGGAATGACATATGACATCGTGATGCAAACTCTACCCTTTGGGTTCAGTTCTTGCTTGTGAAGTTGCACTGTGATTTCACAATCCATGTTTTCTCCTTTCTGTGTCATCATACCTAGAAAGGAGGACCTCTGCTTCTGAGGCTCTCAAATGGCCCTTGGGAGTCCAGAATATTTAAGTAATATACTTACATAAAACTGTCAGAAACCAGCATACTCTACATGTAAGACATATGACCACAATTGAGACCCAAATTTCTGTTACTAAGTGAAAGGTTTTTGTTTTGCCCCATTTTACCATCTTCGTTGCCAGAATTAAGTGAATCCCTGCAGTTGTTAAGATAGCAGCAGGCTTGCTAAGCAAATCCCACTTCCCCGTTGACTTTGCCTCTCATAAAGTTGCAAAAGGTGATCACATGACCACAGGATACAGCGGCCATCATAAACAGGAGTGAGTTGTCAAACCTCCAAAGTTTGATCTCATCATCATGGGGAAATGGCAACGGTCGTTAGGAGCGAAAAAACTGTCACTTTTTTTCAGTGCTGTTGTCATTTTGAATGGTCACTAAATGGACTGTTGGAAGTCCAGGACTATTTGTATGCTGTGGAGCAAGGCAATAGCTCTAAAGGAGACCCATTGAAATTATTGAAGAATGAAAAAGATGTCTGGCTACAATCCAATATTTTGTTGGGACAGCCACATTTGCCTTAAAAAAGACATGATAAGGATAAGGCAACAAAAGTGGCATGACATTTTTCACACTTTACCATTTCAGTTTTGCAATTTGTTTGATATACATCTTTTTTCTCCTTTCCTTAGTTAAGATGTTTCATACAAAAAATAAAGCAGGGCCAGGAAGTATGTGGTACCTTGAAAACTACCTTTCTTATGGGACAAAAAAGTTATGCCCCAGTAACTTTGCTCATTTTTAAGGTGTCATGTGTGCTACTAGACTACTTCCCCTGGAAGGTCTTATTAAGTAGGCTGCATCCATTGAGCCATATCTGCATATAGAGAAACACAGGAAGATAGTTCCTTCCTTCCTTCCTTCCTTCCTTCCTTCCTTCCTTCCTTCCTTCCTTCCTTCCTTCCTTCCTATTCTATGACCTTCTTTATGGTGCCAGGCATGACTCAATAATAGTAATGGCTGAGATTGCTAATGGAAAATAATGGGTCTTCCTCCATCTGTTTTCCTTCCATCAGGGCCCCTGGCTTGCAGATGTAAACAGCTTCCTCTTTCTGTATTCTGATCATGAATGCTTCAGGCAACCAGGCATGATGTGGTGACACACTTGTGATATGAGATGGGAGCAAAGTGTCCTCAAATTACAGCATTCAATTTATCTTTGAGGCTGAAGAAAGGCTGTAGGGTGCAAATAAGATGGCTGGAAGACCAGAACAGATACTAATAGTCTGGTGAGATGGGTGATATATAAGTCAAATGAATGAATGGATAGATAGATAGATGAATGGATTGATCGATGGATCGATCTATCAGTCTAACAGTCTATCAAATCTATTGAATCTATCAATCAATCTATCAAACTAATAAAGAACAACAGATGGAATTGATGAATGTTTGTGTATATGTATGAGTGTGTGACAAGAACAGACGCCATTAGCCTTTTTTCAGAAGAATGACACAGATGTTCCCTCTAATTATCTGGAAAGGATTGCATTTTATAAACTAGGGTTAATTTCGATCAGAAAACTGGTTTCATTCTTGTATGGAAAACACTTCTAGAGTTTTGCTGAAATAAAAATTCTTCCTGAGCATAGATATTTGCAGCAGGAGGAATGGCATATGACATCGTGATGCAAACTCTACCCTTTGGGTTCAGTTCTTGCTTGTGAAGTTGCACTGTGATTTCACAATCCATGTTTTCTCCTCTCTGTGTCATCATACCTAGAAAGGAGGACCTCTGCTTCTGAGGCTCTCAAATGGCCCTTGGGAGTCCAGAATATTTAAGCAATATACTTACATAAAACTGTCAGAAACCAGCATACTCTACATGTAAGACATATGACCACAATTGAGACCCAAATTTCTGTTACTAAGTGAGAGGTTTTTGTTTTGCCCCATTTTACCATCTTCGTTGCCAGAATTAAGTGAATCCCTGCAGTTGTTAAGATAGCAGCAGGCTTGCTAAGCAAATCCCACTTCCCCGTTGACTTTGCCTCTCATAAAGTTGCAAAAGGTGATCACATGACCACAGGGTACAGCGGCCATCAAAAACAGGAGTGAAGTTGTCAAGCCTCCAAAGTTTGATCTCATCATCATGGGGAAATGGCAACGGTCGTTAGGAGCAAAAAAACGGTCACAAGTCACTTTTTTTCAGTGCTGTTGTCATTTTGAATGGTCACTAAATGGACTGTTGGAAGTCCATGACTATTTGTATGCTGTAGAGAAGGGGTGTCCAAACTTGGGAACTTTAAGACTTGTGGACTTCAACTCCCAGAATTCCCCAGCCAGGCTGGCTGGGGAATTCTGGGAGTTGAAGTCCACAAGTCTTAAAGTTCCCAAGTTTGGACACCCCTGCTGTAGAGCAAGGCAATAGCTCTAAAGGATTGAAATTATTGAAAAATGAAAAAGATGTCTGGCTACAATCCAATATTTTGTTGGGACAGCCACATTTGCCTTAAAAATGACGTGATAAGGATAAGGCGACAAAAGTGGCATGACATTTTTCACACTTACAACCATTGCAGCATCTCCAGGTCACCTGATCAAAATCCATATGCTTGGCAACTGACTCACGCAGTATCTATGACAGTTGCAGTGCCCCTGGCTCAGGAGATCCCTTTGTGCCACCTTACAAGCAAAGTCAATGGGAAGCCTTGACAACTGTGTTGCTAACTTAATAACTGTTAGTGATTCACTTAACAACTGTGGCAAGAAAAGTCATAAACCAGGGCAAAATTCACTTTAAGAAATGTTTCGCTTAGCGACGGAAATTTTGGGCTCAATTGTGATTGCAAGTTTCAGAACTACCTGCATTCTCAAATTTTCAAAATGTTCCCTAATCCAAAGAACTGGGGATTCCTGGGAGAATAAGAATCTTTTAATCAGAACTTTTTATGATAGCAATCCTACCCTTCTGGTTAGTTAGTAGGAACCTCTGCAAATTTGTCAATTCCAAAATCATTTTAAATATTGATCACTGTGAAATTAGAAATACATTCTAGAATGAAAAGAGAAGTTCAAGAATCTTATTGTAGCAGGGAAGAATGAACAGATGAATTGTGGGGCTGCTGTTTAGTTACTATCCAGGGAGCTAGTAGTGAGCCGCTTCACATGCTCCCTTTCCCTGGCCTTTTGAGCTTTAATCTGCATTTGATTCCATCCCTTCAAAAAAAAAGAGGCCTTCATGGGATAGATTAGCCCCTAAAAGGCCTTCAGGCCTTGTGCCAAACAGGAGACCTGGCCAATAGTTGTGGTATATTATAGCAATGCATGACATTTCAGTTGCCTCCAACAACACTCTTTCTAGAGTCTCCACATCTTTTTTACATTGTGGCAACCAGAACTGAATGCAGTATTCCTAGTGTGGCCTTACCAAGGCATTATAAAGTAGTATTAACACTTCACGTGAGACGGTATAGGGTTTCCTGCCTAGGCAGGGGGTTGGACTAGAAGACCTCCAAGGTCCCTTCCAACTCTACTATTGTATTGTATTGTATTGTATTGTATTGTATTGTATTGTATTGTATTGTATTGTATTGTATTGTATTGTATTGTATTGTATGTATGCCAAAATACAAAGGTTCCATGGAGGAGTTGCATATAAAAATGGGGGGGATGGGGGACAATGCTTTATTTTTATTGCAGAGAAATGTGCTTTTTTTACACTCATGCTGCTAGGTTATGCTCACTATTACATTCCACAATGTTTGACTGCAGGTAAGTTAACTAAGATGGAGAGTGGCCTATTCATACTTGAACAAGCATGAATATGTTTGATTAAGATATTACTGTTCGTTTATTTACAAAGCTACACCCCACATTTTCCCTGTTTGTGAACAATCCCCTAACTGACCTTCTGAGTCATGTGGAGCATATTTTATGTTCGCTGACATTAAAGGTAGTGAACTCAATCAATCGGGTCACTAAGTATATTCTCCCGCCCGCGCAAAATGTTCTTTGCAGCTGTCATATTTTATTTGTTTTCATAGACACGGAAAGTTGGCCCACCTACCCCGAGAGTCAGCAGTTCCTGATGCTCTCCAGAAGCTCCCACTAGGCCTACTTTTCTCTCAGCGATAAGCATCTGAGCAGCCTTTCTCTCCACTCGATCCCTCCCAAGTCGAAAGAGGGGTCTGGCTAATGTCTCGTGGGAGACAGCCACTTTCCCATGTGGTTGCCATGTTTCCCAGGTACTCCCCCTCCCCTCCATTTTTAGCTTTCGTGTGTCATTTAAGGCTGAACTACAAAGAGAGAGATTCTGGCTAGCCGTGTTTGGAGGTAAACGTGAAGCAAATATAAATTGGCCTTGCCTACAGTAAAGAGGGTTTGCTTTATTGTGTCACAAAACAAAAAGATATTTCCGTTCCACATATCAAAGTGATATGTTTACGTCTGTATGGTGTGTGTGTGTGTGCCATCTCAACGCAAGGGGACTCTGGGTGGCTTACAGCTTACTAGGTTTTTTTATAGAAGAGCCAAATCACGGGTGTCTGGGGGAGGTGGGGGGGGCAGCAAAGGGAAGGAAAATTAAGATTTGTGCATGATGATGTTTTCTTGCAGAGGCCACAACTAAGGTTATTTATGTCAGGCAAGAGACGACAAATAACCAAGGGCAGCATTTGTCACTGCAGGCAGGTTCTTAATTGCCATGGGTGTCATTGGCTGATACAAAATAGTAACCAGTGTCCTTTCTTTGGCTTCCTTGGAACCCGTGTAACCCCCCCCCCCCCATTAAAAGGAGGAGCAGGAAGAAGCCTACTGTCTCTACCTACTGCGCCGTTCTCCCCAAGGAGATCGACCATGCAACAGGAGCATCATCTACCTACAGAGGTCCTTGCTTAGATTGAGGCTCCTAACTTCCCCAGGATTCTAATTCATGGAAGAGCCTTCATGGCTAGATAAGCCTTTTCACTGAAGGTAGTTGCTCTGCATGCTGAAGAAGAGGTGTGAAAGGGACAGCCAGGGGACAGAAGCTAGCACTGTACTGTATGCCTTTTCCCAACCCTCCTCTCTTCTTTTTTTGTAGACCCCTTGATGCTTTGCATAGGTCTGAAAATGGCTTTACTCTTTCATGTTCTTTCCGCTTTCTTCTTTCATGTTCTTTAAAAGGTAAAGGTTCCCCTCGCACATGTCGTTTCTGACTCTAGGGGGTGGTGCTCATCTCCGTTTCAAAGCCAAAGAGCTAACGCCATCCGAAGACATCTCCGTGGTCATGTGGCCGGCGTGACTAAATGCCGAAGGCGCACGGAATGCTGTTACCTTCCCACCAAAGGTGGTCCCTATTTTTCTACTTGCATTTTTACATGCTTTCGAACGGCTAGGTTGGCAGAAGCTGAGACAAGTAATGGGAGCTCACTCTGTTATGCAGCACTAGGGATTCGAACCCGCCAAACTGCCGACCTTTCTGATCGACAAGCTCAGCGTCTTAGCCACTGAGCCACCGCATCTTTTTTCATGTTCTTTAGTTGTTCTATTACTATTTCTGCCCCTGCTAAAGGATATTGGTGCTTTCCAAACAGAGAGTAACAGACTGAAACCCGAATTATTTTAATAAATAGAATCTGACCTTCTCATCTGAAGATTATGAGTTAGAAATCCGTGGTTCAAATTGCTGAACCATAAATGTATCATGAAAAATTTGCCTTAATTATTTTATCTTAGCATCAGTCCATTCTCCTCCAATCTGTAAACCTGTAAGTGTGTGTATGGATTACCTAGGAATTGTATAAATAAAATATGCTATCACTTTTAAATTTTACAGGAGAAAAAAAAAATCTACAAGATGCTCAAATGTAGAATTTCCAATTTTGGAGTTGAATATTGTCCCCACCCCCCACCCTCCAAAAAAGAAACCCAAGAACCCAACAACACCTCACTAGGACTAGCTTTCAGCCACATGACCTACTAAATCAATTTCATCCAACATCAAACAAAATGCCGAGTCTCTAATAGCTCATATTCTTTTCAGTTGCATGAATTTGCACTGTATTGATTCAACTTTGTAACTGAGTTTTGAAACTGCTAGTGAATTATACATTGGTTCATGGACTCTTAATGGAGGCAGAGCTATAGATTCATGCCAAAATTGCTGCTCTCTGGCTATTAGTGTATGAATAGCTATTACGGTTCCTTGGTTGAGAGTGGGTGATGATTATTTTTAAAATGTCAGAAAGAAATGCACCATTATGCAAAGATCATTAAAATGTCTGTGGTTACACAAAAAGCAAGTATACCTAAGTGGCTTGTGTGGTTTTTCATTATTATAGCATCAATGTAGGAGGAACAAGACAAGCAGATAAAATAATATGCGAAAAGACATATAGAAGATTGGCATATGGAAACAATGACGGTGCAATTAATGTGTGTGTGTATAATTTGTCCTTTTCAAGGAGTGAAATTTAATCACAGCAATTGCATACGTTGATATCACCTCATTACATTCTGCATTGGGGCTGTATTTACTACAGTCAACCAATGCACATGGAAGCAAATTGGGCAAGTGCTAACATAAACAACTAACGTAATTGAGCTGAACAACCTACCCTGCAGCATTTTGCTTCATGGTTTGGCTTGTCCTGCTGAAGTCAGGTTCCTCCAGCAGCGGTGATGTGGGAAAATTGAGAAAGTAGGCATGCGTGATCACAGCCCCCTGAGGCATGTACTCAAGAACCAGCTGTCTGCATCTATAACTATAAATACACACTGAGAGATTACACACACACACACTGCAAAGAATGGCAGTACAGAACATAATATTCAATTTATCATGATCAGCTGACAATCAAAGAAATGGAAATTGTTAACAGGCAGAACAGTATTAGATTGCTGGATGGTGGCCAGACAGATCTGGATCCTTACTCTTAATTCATCATTACCTTTCCTGAATGATTATGTGCCATCAAGTCGCTTTCAATTCCTAGCAACTACATAGACGGCATTCTCCATGATGATCTATCCCTAAGCTGGCATTTCAGGTCTTCTAATGGTGCCCTCATCACCACTGGACCATTACAGCCTAGCCAATTGCGCAGGGTTCTTAGGAGCCTTACAATCAGCCCCCACCCCACATATTTGGTTAAGTTACTCTCATGAAAAGAAGGACTAGGGGAGACATGATAGCATGGTTCCACTATTTGAGGGGCTCCTACAAAGACAAAAGGGTCAATCAATTTCCCAAAATATCAAAAGGCAAAATGCGAAACAACGGATGGAAACTAACCTAGAACTAAGGAGAAATTTCCTAACGGTGGGAGCAATCAACCAATGGAACAAGTTGTGGGTGCTCCATCACTGGAGGCTTTCAAAAGGAGATTGGACAATCATGTATCTGTGTATCTAGTTAAGGGGTGTCAAACTCGATTTCATTGAGAGCCGCATCAGAGTTTTGTTTGACCTTGGGGGCCGGGGTGGCATGGCCAGGGTGGATGTGGCCAGCTCAACGTCACTCGTGTTGCGGGCTCCTGTGGCGGCCTGAGCACTCCACCAGCAAAAACGGATATTGGGCTCATACAGCCTGCAGCCCTTGCAAGCTCCATTTTTGGCTGTGATGGCCCACTGCAATCAGGGGTGGGCTTCAAAAATGTTAGCAATGGGTTCTCTGCCTGGTTTCTGGGTGGGTGTGGCCATGGTGGGTGTGGCCTAGTCAGCTTCCTGCACCTTAGGCGGGGGGACATTTTCACCCTCCCCAGGCTCGGGAGGTTTTTCTCGAGCCTCTGGGAGGGCAAAAACTGCCTCTCCTAGGCTTCGGACCCACTCTGGAGTCTGGAAATGGGCCTGTTTCTGGCCTTCCGGAACTTCCAGGAGGCCCGTTTGTCGCCCTCCCGGAGCCACCACACAGGCCCTGTACTTACCTGGCATCCCAAACAGGCCACATGGGGACTCCTGGGAGGGGTAGAGGAGAGGCGGGGCAGGGTGGGTGGGGTCAGTCAAAGGTGGGATTTGCAGGTTCTCTGGACTGGACAGATTCTTAGCTAGAGGTCCTCCCGAACCCGTGGGAACCCACAGCAGCCCACCCCTGCCTGCAACCCTCTGCCAGTGAAAGCGGAGCTCAGAGAGCCGCACGCAGCCCTTCCAAGCTCTGTTTTTGCTGGCAGAGGCACTGCGGGGCGGTTCTTCACTGTTCCCAGGGCAACCTTGCAGGCCAGATCTAACCAGCCCCGCAGGCAGGATCTGGCCCTCGGGTCTTGAGTTTGACACCCCTGATCTAGTTGGACTAAAAGACCTCCAAGGTCCCTTCAAACTCTATTATTCTATGTGCTTTTCTAACTGAATACCTCTCTGACAGATCCAGTAAAAGATTACTGTAGGATAGAGGTCTATATTAACTGAAAACCTCCGTTAATATAGATCTACACATATATAACACATATATAATCTGCTCTTTATACTAGTGGAATATATATTTTATTGCTAAAATAAAATTTGTGTAATAATGCTATAATGTCTTTCATGCAAAGAAAAAGGACCCCATATCTTAAAGGGAAGTGCAATAAAAGACTCGCTAGGGGGATGAAGGCATATTCTAAAATCAGTGGCAGAGAACTAAAGTTCTTCTTTAACACTTCTGCAATAAGCCAGGCAAACCCTGGATACAGACAAAAACCGGCTGCTATTGAAGGAGGGAGATTGCATGATAAAAGACAGACTGTCCAGTTCCAGCAGTTTTCATCTCCGCTAGGGACAGGCCCTTTGTGAAGCTAATGGGTCTTAATTGCCTATTCAAGACCAACCCACCCAAAATACTTTGCATTACAAGAGGTGGATAGCAACTATCTATTGTTACTGAGAAAAGCCAGTCACTCTCCCTCCCTCCCTCCACTGTATATTTAGAGGGAGCAGGGAAATCTGGGGAAAGGGAGTTAATGACATCATTGCCCCTTCTCATTAAAAATAATAATAAAAAAGCTCCCACTCCCAGCATTTTTTCCCCCTGTGAGCCTCCACTTAATTAGAACAACATGTTTTCTCAAGTACCTTTTTCTTAATCTGGATGGTCACCATGTCTCGGAAATTAATGAGCCTATGAAACTACACAGACAGGTTAATTATTGTCCTTTGTAATTAAGTTATTCCTTTTTTTTACTAAGAGATGCATGGAATAGGTTCTAGGATTTATTTTGGGAAGAAGAGGGGTGTCAAAGAAATAAAAATACAGTTGAAATTAAACCCACAACATTAAAATTAATCTATATAAATCTTTTTGTACTCACTGTTCTTTCCCAATACTTTTATATTTTGACTGGTAGCCATTCACCATGGAAACTGTCTTTCTGGATGGCCAGGGGGATTCATTAAAAGAGCTGCTTGCCACCAAGGGTTTCTGATCTGCCTTAAATGATGTTTGTAAGTGCAAGGTGGGTAAAGGGAGAAGCTGCCACTCAGGATTTAAGAACTGGAGGGAGAATGGAAGGGATGCTTAATTCAACCCTTTGCACGGGGTGGGGGAGGGAGGATGGAGCCACTGTGTTTTCTTGTATTGAAAGAAATGTCCTTCTGGGTTCGGCTCCAAGTGGGGAAAAAGACACTGGAGACATGGAGGCTGCTTGGAAAGATGGTTTAATGGTGGACAGAACCACATGGCTTGAGTCCTGAACAGAAAAGATGATCACATGCTTCAATGTTGGGGAGAAGAAGAGAAGGAAGGAATGAGATGCTGAGTCCCTGTTTTATGCCCTCTCTGGCCTTTGATCTTGAGCTTGTATTCTGATTGGTTGTCAGACTCCCATGGGGCCATGCAGGGGCAAATCTCTAGGCTGCGTTTTGAATCCAGGTTTGGCTGAGTTCTCAGATGCCATGTGGGGAGTTGGGTAAAGGGCCAATATTATCATGCTCTAATCCCATCCCCCAGGAGCTGAAGGGGAAACTATTATGTAGAGGGACTGGCTAAGCCACCTTAATGGCCAAGGGAATCAAAGTACATTCATACCAACTTTTGCACTGCAATCAGACTGCTTGTGTAAATTAATTTCACATACAAAAATCCCATTTCATTCTTTCTTCATGCAAAGCAGTTATTACAATTATTTCAGGGAGCCGTACATAAGCCAATGAGCTCCATTTTCTATTATTAAGGGATCTCAATTTCCCTCCAGGTCTGGAAATGATTACCCACACACACATACATGCATAAATTCCATGGAACAACACTTTCAGGCCTGGGGGAGGTCCTGTCCCTTTAAATCTTCAATTTTCTTTCCTTGGGAAACATGTGGCTCATTCTCCAAGAATGGGAAAACTCAGAGAGCAGTTTAAATCCTAACTACACTCCCCTTCCCCACAGCTTCAAGCCCAAGCTGAGAAGCTTACTTATTTTGCCAGCTGGTCAAACATATCACAATCAATCCAATGCCATTCAGTTCTACATATTATTAGTATAGATGCACTCCTAAGAATTTTAACAGACATTACATCAAATTAATCAAGTCCAATTACCTAGGTCTTCCCATTCAGACAGGCTTTACCTTATTACCTGCTAAATTTCTTACTTTTGCTCAAAGTTATACCCATTGTTCTATCTCCTTAAGCACTAGATTGTTAATACCTGTCTCTGCCCTGGGGTGTTCCGTTTCTAATTTGGATCTGCCAGCAGACTCTGGCTAATTTTTAAAGATCCAAACTCTTCTATCTTGATCTCCCAGCAAGCGCTGGCTGAATTTTTAAAGATTCAAACTCTTAGATCTCCCAGCAATCGCTGGGATAGTTTTAAAGACCAAGATGTATGGAGACTTTCATTAACACATTGTTTGCATCTGGGTGCGGCTCTTGAGCTTTACTTTTCTTTTTAAAGACAACTATTACTTCTGCAACAACTTCCTGTCGACTCCTCAGTCCATTTGGGAAGCTTTTTCCCTTTTTAAAAAAAAATAAGGTGACAAATTTTAGAAGAGGGTCTGGGAGTTAGCCCACACGCTTTCTGAATGTCTGGGCAACAAAGGAGATTAGAGAAGAAACTCAAGTAGAGCTCCTCTTCAGTTCATCTGATGGTGGACAGAAAATCAGCAAAATTGTTGACAAAATCTAAATCAAAACTGCCTTCTGGAGGCCAGGTTTCTACTTTAGGACCAATAGATTAGGTTGGCCAGATAGATGTGCAAAGGGCTTTTACTCAGGTCAAAGGCAAACCTCTAGTAGGAATTTCCTTCATCTCATACACACCAGGCAACACTCCCCTCCTCCCCCAAAAGGAATATAGGCATTGTTGGAGGATTAGAGGTAAGGGAGGGGCATGGGAGGGTAGATAGCTTGCAGGCAGTTTGAAAAATAAAACCATCCGTTACTAAACAGATAAACTGGTAACATTATGGGGATATCACAACGAGAAATGGGGTCTGGATTCACTTGCTTCAGAAAAGAAATGAACAGGTAAAATCATTTAAACACACAATAAATGCAAGGATGAAACTTTTCTTGCAAATGAACTTAAAACATTTCTTGGGTTGTAAGTTTAAGGTATAGGGAAGAAAGGAAGGAAAAAAATACTTCTCTTTACTCTGTTTTTGTTGGCCAAATAAACACAAAGTAAAGACTCCCCTCTCCCTTCACTCAGTTTTCTGGGCCCAACAAACTGAGTGAAGGCAATTTCTGCCAGTTTACTCTTTTCTTTCATTGAACAATTTAAAATTCTTGCCTTTTGGATTGGAGACATCTTAGTTACAATTACCTTGAGGGTTCACAAAGACTTAGACACACATTTACACAAGGACAAGGAGAAAATAAGAGGGGGGAAGAGAACTCTCAGGTTTACACACCCTAGTCATTCACAGCACAAATCTGTTAAATTAGGGAAGGCACAAATCTTAACAAACAAACCGTGTGGTTGCATAGAAGACAGAGAAAGAGACAGACAAGAGAGAAAAAAAGAAACCCCAACATTTCCCCTTTTCTTTTAAGTACCTTTATGTAGCCAAATTAGTTCTCCTGTATCATATTTCAGCAAAGCCCATTTGCCACACAGTTTCCTTGCTCTCCATGCCAACCAAGATAGGCATGTGCCTAGCGTCCCAGGATTCAAGGAAATCTCCAAGGGAAATTCCTGTCACCCACAAGCTAACGCTTCCCATGACCCTTTACATATAGGGCTGACTTTGGTCTAGCCGGGTGACCCGCCGTAAGTTTTTGGGGGAAAAAGTCCAGGAAGGACTTCGATTCCCTCAATGAAGTATTCGGCCCCTTTCCTCGTAGGGAATTCCGCTAAGGTTTTCCGGATTCAAAAAGGTGATCCGGGGAGGACCTCTGCTCCTCTGCTCCTCTGTAGTTAGTACCAGCATCTCCTCTCTTTACACACAATGGATCTTTGCTTTTTTGCTTTCACAGGACAAAAGCAACAACAACAACAAGAACAACAAAAATTCATTCATTTTCCATCCATTTTCACACACAATCTCCTTTCCCTAACAGAAAGTCCTGTGCTCTGGCCTGACCCTAATACTTTCCAGGCTCTCTCGATAAAACACACAAAGGAACAAAGATCCAGCTGTGATTGGGAGAAAGATTTCATCATCACTCACACACATGCAGGCATACACACATCTCCACGCTTTGCCATGCTTTAAAATTACATTTTAGAGAATTAAAATTTAGAGGTACTCACCTTCTTTCCAGGCAGCCTTTGAGCTCAAACTCAAAACCCCTTTAAAACCTACATCCAAATGGTTAAGGCCAAGATAAAGTCCACCCACAGACTCAATGGGGTCTGTGCCGGCATGGGAGGCTTACCTGGGCCATATCCATTGGTTAGGCTAGCTTGGAGTCCCATCTGGGGTGCCAATTGTTGGAAGAAATGTCCTTCTGTGTTCGGCTCCAAGTGGGGAAAAAGACACTGGAGACATGGAGGCTGCTTGGAAAGATGGTTTAATGGTGGACAGGACCACATGGCTTGAGTCCTGAACAGAAAAGGTGATCACATGCTTCAATGTTGGGGAGAAGAAGAGAAGGAAGGACTGAGATGCTGAGTCCCTGTTTTATGCCCTCTCTGGCCTTTGATCTTGAGCTTGTATTCTGATTGGTTGTCAGACTCCCATGGGGCCATGCAGGGGCCACTCTCTTAAGCTGCGTTTTGAATCCAGGTTTGGTTGAGTTCTCAGATGCCATGTGGGGAGTTGGGTAAAGTTTCAATATTATCATGCCTTAATCCCTTCCCCCTGGAGCTGAAGGGGAGAATTCTTTATTATGTAAAGGGACTGGCTTGGCCTTCTTAATGGCCCATTGACAAAGTGGGTGGAGGCAGGAAGCTACAGGGAGCTATTCTCAATTTAAAACATGTTTCTTCCTTTTCACATCTAGGGAAATATAATATTCTGCCTTTTCAATATTTCCTAGGATATTTCATTTTTCTGGGAGAGGGTTGGGTGATAACTTTCCACATTTGCCTAATCATTTCCCTCGTCCCTAAATCTGAAAGTTGTGGAAGATTTGAATGAAACCCACATTTTAGCTGGACTACATCTTCCTTTTCTCACTTGAGGCACAAATGACCAGACTCACATTACAGGTACCAGTAGATTTACAACCATTGGTTTAGTGACCAAAGATACAATGGCACTGAAAAGAATGGCTTATGGCCTTTTTTCATGCTTATGACCATCCCCATGGACACTTGATCAAAATTTGGATGCTTGGCAACTGGTTCATATTTATGACACCTGCAGTGTCTTGGGGTCATTTGATCACCTTTTACAACCTTCTGACAAGCAAAGTCAATGGGGAAGCCAGATTCACTTAACAACTATGTTAGTAGCTTAACAACCACAGTGATTCACTTAACAACTGTGACAAGAAAGGTCATAAAATAGGGCAAAATTCACTTAACAATCTATTGTTACTAGAAAAGCCAGTCACTCTCCCTCTCTCCACTGTCTCACTTAGCAACATAAATCTTGGGCTCAATTGTGATCGTAAGCCGAGGACTACCTGCATCCTACTCTGGACACATGTGAAGACATAGCTCTCTGTAAAAAGTTATACTGCCGGGAAAGAGGGAAGGAAAAAGAGGATGACCTGCAGCAAGGTGGGTGGACTGAATTACAACATTGTTGAGTGTATCATTGGAAGAGCTGAAGGACTGGATGAGAGGCAGATCTTCGTGGAGAAAATCAAACCATCTGGTTGTTTAGAGTAGACATTGACTTGATAGCACATAATCAGTCAATCAATCTCTCCCTTAGGAGCTATTTCAAAATGTGCGTTCTGCATTCCTTCCCAGCAACCTGTTTCCCCCTAAAGTTTAGTAGTTCGCTTAACACTAGTTTCTTCAGATAGAATACTTGGTGGAAATGGTTTCTGTATCCTACTTTTGCTGAGGTGTTTTATCCATGCTCTTTCGCTGCACCTGCCCGCCTTCTATTTATCTGGAGAATGCCATGGTTCTCTTGATTAATCACTGGCCTCATTCAAGATTTATCTCAGTTTATATGTCTGGCAAATGATTGTGACTCAGCAGAGGTGTTGCGTTTTGATTTACAGCTTGCTTGGATTGTTAGAGAACTAGCAGAGGGTAACACTAAGGCTACCAGATAAATAAAAATCCAGACAATCACTAGATGGCAGCAAAAACAGGAAAAACAAACTCCTCCTTTTGCTGCCTTCTCATGATCTATATTTTGATTGAATCAGGTTGCCCAAGTTTATGCAAACTGATTTAGAGATGCAGACTGGCTTTTTACAGTATTTCTCTGGTTCCCATAGGGATGCGGTGGCTCAGTGGCTAAGATGTTGAGCTTGTCGATCAGAAAGTCGGCAGTGTTTGAGCGTTTAGTCATGCCGGCCACATGACCACGGAGACATCTTTGGACAGTGGTGGCTCTTCGGCTTTGAAACAGAGATGAGCACCACCCCCTAGAGTTGGGAATGACTAGAATGCATGTGCGGGGAAACCTTTACCTATGGTGCCCTATCAAAACTCAGATCTCTGAAATAGAGACCTATCAAGGGCTTGATACAAGGTCCACATCAGCTATCTCTGTTTATCAAAAGCATACTTGGCTGGCTGGTGCAATAAAACATGAATGCAAGGACAGATAGAATCTGAGAGGGTGGGGGAAGGCTCAGGTTGCAAGCTAGCCAGTAGGCTAGATAACATTTCAAGTCGTATTTTTCGGTGGTAGAAGCAAAGGAAGTGTACTTTTCTATGGATTTAAGGGTATCTGGGTAGCCATCTGTTAAAGCAGTTCTAAGTAGGGAGAGACTGATTAACTGCCTAAGGAAATGCAGTAAGTGTTCAGTCAAATCTTTTGATGAGAATTACAAGTTCTCAAATCCAGTTTGAGTGAAATTCATGTAAAAGGCAGTGGTACTGCTATTCCTATGATTATTTTTTGTTTTAAAAAATTGTGGACATAAAACAACTAAAGAGTTGTTGGGTTGGAGGAGGCAATAAATGTACCGCATTTTTCGGAGTATAAGATGCACCAGAGTATAAGACGCACCAAGGTTTTGAAGAGGCAATTTTTTTTAAAAAAAGTAGGTAGGTAGGTAGGTAGGTAGGTAGGTAGAGGGATAGAGAGGGAGGGAAAGAGAGAGAAATGCAGTAGATAGGTAGGGAGAGAGGGAGAGAGTAGGTAGGTAGAGGGAGGGAGGGAGGGAGGGAGGGAGAGAGAGAGAGAGAGAGAGAGAGAGAGAGAGAGAGAGAGAAAGAGAGAGAAATACAGTAAGTAGGTAGATGTTTCCAGGTGTATTCATCCATGTGCTGGAGAAGGAAATCGTTGAAAATCTGCAGCACCTAAGACTTTGTTTCTGCTGGCACAGTACTTGATCAATCTAATTCTCATCAATCACTCTAATTAAAGAGCTTTCCGAAAGGAAAAAAAAAAGATTTTGCACTCTGTCAACCTCACAAAAAACGGCCCGTTTTTCACAAAAACAGGTCTGTTTTTTCCCCTCCCAAAAAGGCACAAATAGCCTGGGGGGGGCTTGCAGAGTGCTCAGGGGGGGGCAAAAACGGGCCCGTTCTTTGTACAAAAAAATGCATGCATAGCCTTACGGAGGCTTATAGAGTGCTCCTGGGGGCTGGTGGGGGAGGGGGCAACACTGAGCAAAAAGTGCCCCATTTTTCATTCATTTCTGTCCTCCCCAGCCCCCAGGAACTCTCTGAAAGCCTCCATAAGGCTATCCACAGCCATTTTGGTGAAGGGGGAGTGGTTTTGGGAGGCCAAAAATGCTGTATTTAGTGTGTAAGACGCACCTAGATTTTCAGCCTCTTTTTTGAGGAAAAAAGATGCATCTTATACTCCGAAAAATATGGTAGGTTGTGATAAGCTTCTTCTTTGAGAGCAAAAATTTTGTTTACACTTCTTGGCTTTCTTGGCAGATGGTTGAATTGCTGCATCTGAAGGAGAGCTATTCCCAGGTCCTTGTGTTAGCTGATGTTTAGTCTTGCTTCCCAGGATGTTTTAAATCTACATCAAAACCCTGGTTAAAGTCACTTAAGGACTTGAACTGCCGTGCTATTGGTATGATGATAGTACTCAGTTCTATTTTGTTTTCTTCTTTGGGTTCAGGTGTGGCCCAGATGTTTTGGGCAGGTATCTGGAATCAGATTGGCTAAATGACAGTGGAGTTCTGGATGAGATCAGATTTTCCTTGATAGCGCTCCTGAGTGATGACACACCAAACACAACATCCCACCTGGAGGAAAAAAATCTAGCTATATAGTACACAAGTCTGATATGATCATTTGTACACTGTTAAGCATCTTATGATGGTCAACTTAGTAATATCGGGAACACATTCACATAGTTTCCTTCACAGCAGTGTGAAAATATTCTGCCATTGCCTGTGTGTGTGTGTGTTTTGTGTATTTTACTTCTCATTCTTGTCCACAGCCCTGAAGCCTCCCATCTAAGTACCACCCAGGCCCAACTTTACTCCAACAAGGTCAGTCAGGTGCCGTTTCCCCCTACAGATAGGCCTCCTCAGGGTGCCGTCGGCCAGGCAGTGTCGGCTGGCGACCCCCAGGGGGAGAGCCTTCTCTGTGGTAGCGCCTTCCCTTTGGAATGAGCTGCCCCCGGAGCTTTGCATAATTCTCAACCTCCAGTCCTTCCGGCGCGCCCTAAAAAGTTGGCTTTTCCAGCAAGCCGGCCTGGCCTGAATAAAATAAATTATTAATTTTAATTGTTATTTTTAATTTAATTTCTAAATCTCATTGTAAATGTCTGTTGGGTTTTTTGGATATTTTATTTAATCTTCCTTTTAACTCTTGTAATATGTGTTTTTATGTTGTACGCCGTCCTGAGCTCTTCGGGAGACGGGCGGCATATAAGTCCAATAAACCTAAACCTAAACCTAAACCTACAAAGACATCTGAACTGGCCTTCTTTGAAAAGCATTCCAAAGTAGAACTGATTTAGAAAACTGCAAATAAGTTTTATTTCTCTGGTATTTAATGTTTGCTAAACCCAGTTTGAAGTGCAGCGCCCCCTATCTTAGTCACCCGGAATCTTTTGCCGATTACAGTACATTTGTGGGAGGATTAATTCTTCTCCTCTTAATTGTGAACTCCCTTCCTCCCATGATAATTAAAGGCCACAAATCCTCTACTGGACTAATGGATACCTTATTAATCCTATTTCTTGCGAGGGTGGGGGTGGGGTGGGGAAGAAGTCAATCATGCAAGATGGTAGTTCTTCCTTTCCAAGCAGTAAACCACAAGACTGATTCCACAGAGCAAGGGTGTGTGTGTCTTTATTTAACAAGCATATTGAGAGATGAAAGCCATGAGAAAGCTCTATAGGTAGAAAGTCTATACCTCTTATCTAAATAGTCTGCAGCCCTTTTTTTAAAGTGTAAAAAAGGTAAACATTCCATTTGGTTCCCAGCAATTACACATCCACATCCGTACTCTTTTCTGGAAACAAGAGAAATGTGTTTTGAGATTACCTTCTACCAGAATTTTTTTTCTAACTTCCACTCTGTGTGTGTGTATGTGTGTGTTTGTGCCCTGCCTTTATTATTTTTATAAACTCAAGGTGTCGGACATGCCTAATATTCTTTCCTCATCTTATTTTTCCCATAACAACCACCTTGTGAGCTGAGAGAGTGACTGGCTCAAAGTCACACCCAGACAGTTTTCAGGCTAAGGTGGGACTAGAAATTATGACTTGCTTTTTTGCTTAAAGCATAATTAATTAATTAATTAATTAATTAATTAATTAATTAATTAATTGTATTTTCTCCCCCCCTCCTTTTTAAATAGATCCATTATCAGGTGGATGCACTATATGTGGGGTTCCACGTATAAGTCTATAGGGGTATGAAAGGGATCTTGGAGTCCTAGTGGACAACCATTTAAATATGAGCCAGCAGTGTGCAGCAGCTGCCAAAAAAGCCAACACAGTCATAGGCTGCATCAACAGAGGGATAGAATCAAGATCACATGAAGTGTTAATACCACTTTATAATGCCTTGGTAAGGCCACACTTGGAATACTGCATTCAGTTCTGGTCGCCACAATGTAAAAAAGATGTGGAGAGTCTAGAAAGAGTGCAGAGAAGAGCAACAAAGATGATTAGGGGACTGGAGACTAAAACATATGAAGAACGGTTGCAGGAACTGGGTATGTTTAGCTTAAGAGAAAGAAGGACTGGGGGAGACATGATAGCAGTGTTCCAATATCTCAGGGGTTGCCACAAAGAAGAGGGAGTCAATCTATTATCCAAAGCACCTGAGAGTAGAGCAATGCCCTTATTGGGAGCCATGGAAAATGTAGTCCACTACTAGGTCCAAAATATAGAAAGATTCCGGGAAGGGATTTCATTTCAAGGGCTTCATTTCCAGTGGGTTCATTCACTGGAATTATGACTGGAGTACAGAGAAGCCTTTAAGCCACAGAAATTTTGTGAAATTATTTCCCACAAACTTATACACTGCCTTCTACCTTCTTGGGCACAGCTGGCAATGCTTTTTATAAAGCAGACCTGTGCACTTTGTGGCCTGTGGGCTACATCTGGCCCTAGGGCTGTCCTTATCCAGCCTGCAGCAGCATCAGTGTGCTAAATGATAGTCCCATGTTCATCCCATGTTCAGGCCATACTTGGAATACTGCATTCAGTTTTGGTTGCCACGATGTAAAAAAGATGTGGAGACGCTAGAAAGAGTGCAGAGAAGAGCAACAAAGATGATTAGGGGACTGGAGACTAAAATACATGAAGAACGGTTGCAGGAACTGGGTATGTCTAATTTAATGAAAAGAAGGACTAGGGGAGACATGATAGTAGTGTTCCAATATCTCAGGGGTTGCCACAAAGAAGAGGGAGTCAAACTATTCTCCAAGGCACCTGAGGGTAGAACAAGAAGCAATGGGTGGAAACTAATCAAGGAGAGAAGCAACTTAGAACTGAGGAGAAACTTCCTGACAGTTAGAACAATTAATCAGTGGAACAGCTTGCCTCCAGAAGTTGTGAATGCCCCAACACTGGAAGTCTTTAAGATGTTGGATAGCCATTTGTCTGAAACATTATAGGGTTTCCTGCCTAGGCAGGGGGTTGGACTAGAAGACCTCCAAGGTCCCTTCCACCTCTGCTATTGTATTATTGTATATGTGGCCCATTGACAAAATTAATTGACCATCCATTTTAAAGAAATGTTGTCTTATCAAATACCCAGTGTTTTATTTTACTTCAGTACTGATTTTAGTTACACCAGTTTGTCTAAGACTTCAAACCTGGCCATGTTTCCAAAGAATAAGTTCTGTCAGGCAATGGATGAACTTATTTACAAGTAAAAGTTAAAATTTCTGTTTAAAATAAAATATACAGTGTCTCTCTCTTATAAGCACCATAAGCATCAGACTATGGCTAGGACACCACCAGGAAATTCCAAGAATGTGAGGTAGAATTGGAAGTCAAAAACTCCTTCTGGAAAGCAGTGGCAAACAACTTCTATATCTTGCCAAGAAAACAATCTGACATGTCCTTGTAAAGGGCAGGACCATCAATTTGACTCAAATGTTATCTTTTCTGAATTCAAAAACAAAAATCACATATTTTGTTGAAGATGTGGTATATTTCCCTTTAATTTCATAGTTGTAGCTGTGAACAGACTTCTTTCTCAGCCTTGCCTATCTCTCTTTCTAGAAAAAGGAGGCTATTCTACCTTCTAAGCAGATTCTGAAGGAAACATGAACAAAACAGGACCAGTGTGGCTAAGTAAAACATTAACACAATAGTGTTTCCTTGTCACCTCTAGCTTCCAGTCTGAGCTTGATCAGTTCTGCCTTTGGACTATGCCTATGACTATCTTTGAATGATCATATATACCCAAAGGCATATATTCTGAATCAGAAACCCTTGTCTTGACTTTTCCTCATGGTTCAAAGTGGTATCTTCTTGTTCTGGAGACAATTATGCTGGCATTACATTCACTCTATGCATTGCCCAATCCTTATCTGGCTTCTACTGTCAGACCTGGAAGCCATCTTTTACACTGGGCCTTTAGGCCTGCCACAATTTTTACAGTGGGAAAATGGGAGGGAGGAATTATATGGTGTATGGGGAGATATATAGTCTAAATAACATTCCTTCTCAGACAGTCACGGACCCCTTGCCCTGCAGCTGCGATGGTGTGACTGGGAGGCATCTCCAGTTTTGGATGGTGCCTGACTGGACCATGTGATGGACATGTGGGTGCTGGGTAGGGACATGAAGTTTCACCTGGGTGGGGAAAACCTGGAAACTTTCAGATTCGGGCTTTTCCAGATGTGCCAATATGACATCTCTAATAAAATGGGACTTTGAAGAAACTCAAGCCTCAGAATATTCTTTTGTTGGGGACATTAATTGGAACCCTGACATCTACAGCCTCTGTTCTGGCTTGCTATTACATGATGCCATCCCGATTTGAGCTGTGCAGTATGCGCTAAACCAATGCATTGGTTCAATAGTTTGGCTTTTGCTAGAAGAGCCTCATCAAAAAGAGTCAGATTTTCAGCTTTACAAAGACTGCCACTAAAAGGGAACGGCCAGAGATTGCCGGGAGAGCCTCTGCCCACACCAGCCTGAAATGCCAAGAGATGCCAGGTTGATCACATCCTGTTTCATTGCTGACATCTGGCAGGCAGTATGTGCAGGCTTTGAGACTGACACAGGTTGCTATCAGCTGAATAGAGGCAATGTCACTGTAATACCAGGACAGTTAAGGCTAGTGGAAGGATGAAGGCAATATCACAGGGGCATCACAGGAGAAGGTTTGTTTTGCACTTTAATCCAAGTGGAGAAAGACCCTTCCCTTAGAGAGGGTTGCCAGGCACCCATTTTCTGATACAGGACAAAATATTTTCTATTTTTTGATATCTGCTCCAATATGTAAACTCTGTTTTAGCTTTATTGATTTAATCTGTTTCTTTTCTTTTCCTTTTAAAAAAAGGGAGGACTGAGGAATTTCGAGAGCTAGTCAATTACTTTATTATTTTACAGACATTCCAAAAGTGACCCTGAAAAACAACATTTCTAAAATATGCTGGGCTTAAATGAATTGGCGCCTGGAATTCTTCTTTCTTGGCGCTTGGGATTTCTCTTTCCTTGTTCCCTGTGGTGCCTGCTGTCCTCTTTTGTTCTTGTATTTTAATTTGCATTTTAATTTTATTGTGAAACATTTAACCTACTTCATTTTATCAGAATTTGTTATTGGCTGGCCTATATATAAATAACTCTGTCTCTGAACAAGCCTTGGCACATGTGAGCCAAACAGCTGCATATTCTTCTCATGTTTATTCCTGCCTCGTTTTTCTGCGTGTTGAAGTTCAGATTGCAAGTTTCTTGGAACCCAAGGTTATCCTTCTACAGATGGTGAATTGTTAATACAAATTTAAAATGTCAACTTAGTTGTTCATTTATATGGCACCTTTCCTCCAGAAGCTCAAAGGTGTCTCATATTGTGATCTGTCTTCATTTTAACAGATATGGACTGGAAAGAGAATGACTAGCTTAAAGTCACTGGGTAAGTTTCTATGGCTGAAGGTCAACTTGAACCAGAGTTTCCCTGATCCTTAAGCGCACTCGAGTCTAAAAACATATAATTATATTTTAATAATTCTGCCTGTCCCAGCTTAATAGATCTGTTTTTGATAGTGAGCAAAGCATGTATGTAAACACTTGCCATTTATGTCTTTTTAAAATAGCTGTGCATTCCTATCTAAATAGTTTACTTCACTTTAATTGGGGTCAGCAGGATGTTGGATCCTCTCACTGCAACGGGAGGTTATGTCTAATTCAAACGTAATGTATAAAGATTTATGGCGGCAGAAGAGAAGTCTTGGCTAAATAAATAATAGCAACAGCACAAGAGAAATGGAGGGGAGGGGGGAGCTCAGATTTGGAAGTCCTTTGACACAGTCCAAAGATGGAATTGTGTTTCATGAACAGCTCAACAGCATACCCTATTGGCTCATTTCTAGAGATGCAAGAAACATTTGAAAATGCAAATTAAGCACAGAGATGGGAGGTTTCCCCTAAATTTGGTGCACAGAGCGGGTTCACTTGCAAAGAAACGTAAAAAGGTGGCAGTGGCTGTTTTCATCTTTCCTCTTCCAGCCTTTTTCTTAAGCTTATTGAGAATGAACTCCACCACCCTTCTTTCTATCCTGTTGGGGACAACCAAACATACACTAACAAGGTTTTCAGCCGCCTCTCCTTTCTTGTGGAATTAAGTGTAACTTTAATGTTTTCAAAATTATATGCTTTAGCAGGTCACTCAACATATATCCATTTTTGGAATTTTACAGACAAATTTTAGGATTTGGGGAAATTCAAATCATGTGAGAACTGACTTCAAGCTAATCCGGAAACACTAAGCTCCCCTAAATAATGTATATGGTATGGTTTTAATTTGGTAATAATGTATATGGTATGTATATGGTATGGTTTTAATTTGGTACCTGTACACTGCCCCTGTACACCGCCCCGAGTCCCTTCGGGGAGATGGGGCGGTCTAGAAGTCTAATAAACTAAACTAAACTAAACTAAATAGACAGCAAACACCTGAACAATTGCTATTGGATTCATGCAACCTAGATAATTGCAGCTTGCTTCTTTAGAGATTCCTGGTAGATGTTTTAAGCAAACTCTGTCTAGCTAGTTTCCTCACTAAAGTAGCTTTTTAAGGCTTGATTATTCCATTATCTTTGGTAATTGAAGATGTAAATGTGTACAGCAAAATATAAAAGATCATCAAAAGATCTCATACATGGCAATGTTTACCTTCTGAATGGATCTAGAGAAGGATGGAGGTTTAAAAGAAGTATCCAGCCTCCTCACAGGTCCATCTTTACAAGTATTATTAAAATACAAACTAATATACAGTCATATAAGAAGTCATGTATAATTCAAAAAGAGATTTTGAATTTGGAAAAATTACCGAAAGGAAATGGCTGCGAATGCTGTGATCAAGGCTGAAAAGATATTGAGAGCTTTGTAGAAAAATAATAGAATTGCCAAGTGAATTAATGTTATAAAAATGCTTGTGAGAAAGAGACATCAAGGAGGGAAGAAACAAAGCCAACAAAGATTGACATTGACTCCAGGCCTCAATTTTTAAGTGAACGGATACAAAAATAAAATCATATAAAAGGTGCAGAATCAACAGGACTGGGAATAGCATAGCATTAAACAGACTATGGTAAATACATTTTTAACCATTAGATTTTTCTAACCTTACAACAAATGCTGCCCCCGGGACAAAGCAATGAGAGTGCTTAGCAAGGTTTTAAAATGTACCTAAATGAAGCATATCATACCTAAGGAAAGGGTCCCTAAAGATTTTGGCACTCTTTTTGTGCTGCTCCACTTATGCTAATGCTGCTAATCCTTGGCCATTTGTTTGCATTAACAACTAACAGTCTTCATGCCAGCTGGAATTTTCAGGAAAATTGGCATGTAAAAAAAAAAATCTTTTCTCCATTTGTTGTAAACAGAGGATGAATCTCAGGAATCAGGAAGAAACCATCTGGGAAGACTGGCAACATCAACAACCCCCTCCCCATGGCATTAGCAGACAAGGCTAGCACTACAGAAGCAATACTGTGGCTTGAGAAATAATACATTAATGGCACCCTTTGACTATGAGGTTTTTTAAAGTACTTTAAAAGCGTGATACATGGCATTTCTCCTTCATTGCACAGAAAGTAATTTGGAAGCACTTTCAGGTGGTCTTATAGGCAAAACAGGGAACTGAACAACAAGCCACCTTTAGCTTTCTACTTGTCCCAATAAAGTCATATTCATTCAGATTCAGATGTCTATTTGTGTGCATGGATACGATATTTCTTTTCATTTCTATTGCTTCCACATCAGAATCTCCATATATTCCATCACATCTCTGAGTCTGCATACATCCCATTGATCAGGTAGTCCACTTGAGTGTAGTCTTTCTTTTTGTAGCTGTCATAGGCTTGTATGGCAAATAAGATGACAATTGTTACAAAAAACAGAACACCAAAGAGAAGCACTGCTAAGAGCAAACTGACGTCTACTTGCCGAAAGCTATTTTCTCTATCTGTATCTTTCTGGGTTTTGCTTTGTATTGTACTTGTTGGCTTGGATAACATTTTGGGATTTGTACTTGGGAGCACTGGCAAGGGTCGTACAGAGGTTGTCCCCTTCGCTGGTTGATTACTAGACAATATTTGCTGTGAAGTGGTGATGTCAGCAGCTTTAGTAAACAGAGGAGGAATTACCTTATCTGAAGTAGGCTTTATCCTGTCTGTTGTAACTGTTGTGAATTCAGCTGACTTTATTGTTACTGTAGAAGTCGCTGCCGTGGTTGTGGTTGTACTTGCAACTGTATGAATTGTGCTTTTGGCTGTTGATGCTGACGGCTTGGGGGTGGATGCAACTGTAGATGAGTTTACCACTAACTGAGAACCATTTCCAATGTTAACTGGTGCAGTAATGCTACTTCTATGCAGCTTTTGGAGAGTTGTGGGAAGCAATGGATAAGTTGCTATTGTAGTCAAAGCAGTAGTTGTCATAGTCCTGGGAAGTGGTTCTGTTGATATTGTTTTCTCCGGTACGCCCAATATTAATTTACTCTCTTGTGTCCCTTTTGCTTTTGTAGTACTTGCAATGTCAGTAGTATTGCCTGCTCCTTTTGTGGGAGTTAACCAAGGATGGCTGCTTGGAATACTTAAGGTGTTATTTAGAAAGCTACCAGTAGAATTATTCTGGCTTTTAGTCATGCTGTTACTAATATTGATTATGGCTGTTGATCCTGCAACATCTTGGGAGACACTAATGTTCACAAGGCTGGCAGCGGTTGTTCTCAAACTGGAAGTATTTTGTTTTACCAAACTGGCATTGTTTGTAGTGTTGACAGCAGGAGCTCCCGTTATAGTCCTTGATATTAATAAAAGAGGCACTTCTGTGGTTTTCTGAACTGATTTGGAACTCTTCAGCACATCTAACTCTTTATTCACATTTCCTGTATCATTTACCTCATGGGATACATCATGGTCTCTTCTTTGACGAGTCACAAATTCTTAAAAAGCAAAAACCAGACCCATAATCAGAACTTCAACAAAAATGTCATGGACAAGTTTCAACAGATAAGATTCAAGAATAGTACATAAAAGATAATTGACTCGTCCCCAATTTGCTTACGGTGAATGAAAATCCCAGCCACCACACACCTACCTATCTGTCTGGATGTATGAACTTGTGCACAGCACTTTTGAATTGATTGCATTCTATGACTATAGGATTCAGGTAGCTTTCAATTTTTGGTATTATTTCTTATATCATTTTGGGTTTTTTTTAGATTTATTTTACAAATGTTAATGTTGGAATCTGCTCAGGAGCAATTCTTGTAAATAAGAAATATATGTGTGTGTGTGTGTGTGTGTGTGTGTGTGTGTGTATCATATCATATCATATCATATCATATCATACCATGCCATGTTTCCCCGAAAATACAACCTGTCCTGAAACTAAAGCCTTGCCACATTTTTCGTGTGGGCAAAAATATAAGCCCACCCCCGAAAATAAGCCCCCTGGACAATCCCCACCCCCCCGGCAAGGCAAAGCATCGCTCGCTGACCTAACGGTATCCCGAAGGCGCCAAGCCGCGGGAACAAGGTGGGGGCAAAGGGGCTCACATTGCTTGGTGCTTTCGGGGTACCGCTAGGTCAAGGGGGGGTTGCTGGGAAGCTGCTCTCTTGCGAGCGGGCTCCCGAAGAGCTGGGCACAGCCTGAGGGTTGAATGGCTGTGTTGCGCTGTTGCAGGAGCAACGCAGCAACTATGAGGTTACCAAGCTTGCGAGCAGCCGCCTGGCAACCCCCCTTTCCAGCCGGGTACAGCGCCGCTGACCAAACTAGCAGTACCCAGAAGGCACCAAGCAACGTGAGCACCTGTTCACCACCCTCCGCCTCCCACGGCTCGGTGCCTTCGGAATACCCCTTGGTGAGTGAATGGGGCTCTGCATGGCTGGAGAGGGGGGTTGTGCAGCAGCTTTTCTGCTCCCTGCTCGTGCAAAGGGCATCTCCGCTGTTGGCGCCGCCCGCCGCTTGGTTTTTTTTTTTCAAAGCATGGAGGATGGATGCCGCTCTGGAAGTACGCTCTATAGTTGTGGGCTGCAGATTGTACAACCATAGAGCGTACTCCCAGAGTAGTATCCTACCTATGTGCTTTGGAAGCCGCAACAGAGGCCGCTCTGGCAGTACGCTCTATGGTTGTACGATCTGCAGCCCACAACTATAGAGTGTACTTCCAGAGCGGCATCCGTCCTCCATGCTTTGAAAAAAAAAAAAAACCAAGCGGCGGGCGGCGCCAGCAGGAGAGATGCCTTCGCGTGAGCAGGGAATGGAAAAGCTGCTGTGCAACCCCCCTCTCCAGCCATGCAGAGCCCCATTCACTCACCTAGGAGCATTCCAAAGGCACCGAGCCGCGGGAGGCGGAGGGCGGCGAACAGGCGCTCGCGCTGCTTGATGCCTTCCAGGTACTGCTAGGTCAGTCAGCAGTGCTGTGCCCGGCTGGAAAGGGGGGTTGCCAGGCGGCTGCTCGCGAGCATGGTCACCTCATGGCTGCTGTGTTGCTGCTGTGACAGCACAACACAGCCATTCGACCCTGAGGCTGTGCCCGGCTCTTCGGGAACCCAGTCGCAAGGGAGCAGCCGCCCAGCAACACAAAAATAATAAGCCCTCCCCTTTAATAAGCCCAAGGCCATATTTCGTGGGTCAAAAAAATATAAGACCCTGTCGTTTTTTCAGGGAAATACGGTACTATATATTAAGAAATTAATAAATACCAGGGATATTTTTAATAACCGGCCATGTAAATCATCTTTTTTACCTAATCAGGTGGCAAAGGCTACTCTGCATTTACAAAAGCAGATAGCTTTGATTTTAAAAAAAAGTCAGGTGTATGCAAGCAGCTACTATTCTAAAATTTATTGTTTTCATCCACATCTGGCTGGCAGAACATTCAATAGGTAATTAATTTGAAGGCAAACAATGAACAGGAACAATCAGCTGATTCTTGCCCTAGGCACAGCACAGGGCAATAGAACTTTAAAAGTCCTCATGTTGAGTTTTTGAGAGTTGGATGGCATATGAGTTTAATAATAACAGTATTTTGGGAGTTCTCCCCACAAATATGGTTGTGCCCTCCCTGTTTGCAAAACACTTCTCAAACACACCAGAGGTCCCTTTGAAGCCAATGCCTCTGTAGTTCCTAATGTATTGTTTTCAAATACCTTTACTGAGGGTTTGAAACAAAGGGATATCTTAGATACTTCATGGGGGACACCAGTTGCTTTTCTTTCGGCTCTTCATGCTTAAAGCACGTATAATGTGAAAATCATAATTCAGTTCATTTAAATGTTTGAGAGAAAGACGTTTTAAAAGAACAAACTGGGGAGAAATGTGCTTAAATGGAAAGGGGGGGGGAGAAGATCTATACTACTGACTGTTGTCTTCAAGAATTCATTCCATCTAACACAGTTGCTAAAACGCAGGAAACCTTTTGAGGATCAAAAAACCCTATGCAGTCCTGACCACTAGAAACATATGGGCAGTCAGTTACAAGGTTGTTTTCCTAGACCAATGGTCTCACATTTAGAACAGAGATCGTGGTGTAGAGCAGTGGTCCCCAATCTTTTGGTGGCCCGGCCTGGGGTGTGTATGTGTATGTGAGTAGCAGGTGCATTCTCTGCTGGAGCTACTTTTAAATTCATAAAATATACGAATGGTAAATATAAGAGTCTTGTGAAGTTGTCATTTGCTTGTTATAAATTATTTTTAAAACCAAAAATATTCTGCTAAATCCACGTTACCTCCCATTAGCTCTTTAATAGCTTGTCTGCTGGTATTCTGACATGCGCTCAGCTGAGGACAGCGGAGAAGGACACAGTGGCTCTGATACAGCACCGACCAGCAGTAAGGATTATCTGGTGAATCGTAAAGAAATAACACCATTTGGAGTAAGTCAAGCCATGTATAGAAAAACAAATAGCAGCCAACTTAGGTCCTCCCCGATGCTTTGAGGTACAGTTCCAATTACTCAGCCAGCCTGAAAAGGATCAGGGATGACAGAAAATATAAGGCCAAAAGTAAGGCCAATGTAAGGAGGGCTGAATTCCTGAAACAAGGATTTATTTATACTTTCGCAAAGTTAAATGACCACCATCCATTTCTGTTTCAGTTTTTCATTTGTTTCCTCCCCACAAATCTTTTGTGACCTTTTTGTTTCAGCACTCACTTGGAATTGGAATTAAAATGGAGCTCCCAGAAATATTTTATATCACACTGTATTTATCCACTAAACATCTTCCTCGTGATTAAGATTCTACTGTATATACTTATTTATAAGCAAATGCTTTTCAGGAAAATGTCTATAGCAATGTTAGTTAAAACATTTCAGCAAGTCTTCCATGTTAAAAAATGCAAGAAATATAGCACTGAATAGCTATTTAATTTCCCCCCTAATTACCGATGTCTAACTAACGAGAGGAAAATAGATAGAAAATATAGCCAAAATGACATGTCTGTTCTGGACTTCAGCCAGGGATGAAATGGCTGAATATTATTTTGTGCAAATGTTCCTAGTATCTTTTACCCACAAACTTGAAAAAAAAATCAGTGGAAACAGGTAACATTGGACTAACTAGACTGAACAGCTGTCTGCAGAAGAACACATCTTGGGATGGAAAAAAACAAATGGTTACGGGCAACTGGACTTGAACCGGAGCAGAATTAAAGGTATAAAGTGTGACTGGAGAAATTGCTATAAGCTTGTGAGAAGACAATTGCCTATCTGTGGGCTACTGGACTGAATTACAGCAGGAGACATGGAATTAACAATGTGCCAACATCTCCTTCTCAAAGACTTTATAGAAAAAGGAAAAAGAAACTAGATCTCTGTCAGGCTTGATTTAACTCTAGAAGTCCTTACTTTACATAGTATTGGAATGGAATGATTTCTGAACCCAAGGACCATTTTGATTTTAAGGGCTTTGCAGGTCCCAAAGCATGGTAAATATGGTGAAAGGGAGACAGAAAGATATGAACTTTTATCAAAGTTTGAAACATCTGGTTAGAGAGCAGGCTAAGCAATGTAACACAACTGTTTAAACTAGTGGAATGCACACAAGCTGCTATAGATTTGAGCCCTTGTAGAATCATCATTCCCTGGGAAAAAGAACGTTGGTCTTACCTGAACGTTTTTTTCGGGAGAGTGGAGGGAGGGGTCACTGAAGGGTTATTACAGCCTGATTGGTCCATTTGACTGAGAGAAAACTTCTTAGCCTTCGGCTTCTCCCGTTGGCTCCCAGTTTCCGCGATGTCAGGTCAGCGTCTGCATGATGTAAGAAGACAAGGGAAAGCCGCCCCGGGCCACCCGATCCTACCCCTCCCAGACCCTGTCTATCTAACTAGGGTGGGAGAGTGACCCCTCCCTCCACTCTCCCGAAAAAAACGTTCAGGTAAGACCAACGTTCTTTTTCCAGTAGAGTGGAGGGAGGGGTCACTGAAGGGACATACCCACGCTACGTCCCAGGGAGGGAAGACTGGGTCTCAGGGGGAGGATCGGCCACCACCCGCTGGAGAACCCTCCGCCCAAAGGATGCCTCGGCCGAGGCATAAGCGTCTAAACGGTAGTGTCTTATGAAAGGAGTAGGGGAGGCCCAGGTGGCCGCGCGACAGATGTCCTCGAAGGGCGCCCTTGTGGCCCAGGCCGCTGAGGAGGCCGCACTACGAGTGGAGTGAGCCGTAATCCCCGACGGGGGAGATTTACCTGAGGCTCCATAGGCCTCAACGATGGCCAACCTGATCCACCTCCCAATAGTTGAAGACGAGACCTTTTTGCCTAGGGAACCTGGGTGAAACGAGACAAACAACGCCTCGGTCTTACGAATGCCCTCCGTCCGCTTCAGATAAATACGGAGGGCCCTGCGTACATCCAACCGATGCCACGCCTGTTCTCTCTCCCTTGTTGGATTGGGGCAAAAATTTGGTAGGACAATTTCCTGGGCCCTATGAAACAGAGTATTGACCTTCGGAATGAACGAAGGATCTAAACGCAATACCACCCTGTCCTGGTGAATCGTGCAAAGGTCGCTTCTAACAGAAAGGGCCCCCAGCTCAGAGATACGCCTGGCCGATGTAATGGCCACTAAAAATACTACCTTCAGTGATAGGAGGCGCATGTGGACCGACCTGAGCGGTTCAAAGGGAGACCCCGTCAGAGCTTTCAAGACGATGGTAAGATCCCATGTAGGGAACCTATGGACCGGAGGCGGACGGATGTTGGCCGCCCCTTTAAGGAACCTCTTCACCAACGGAGAGCGAGAGAGGGTAGAGGGACCCTCCCCTCCCAATATAGTGGCTAGGGCCGCTACCTGCCTCCTGAGGGTATTATGGGACAACCCATCCTCTAATCCTTTTTGAAGAAATTCTAGAACGTCTGGAACCGTGGCCTTGGCTGGATCCACCCCCCTGGGGCTACACCACTTCGCGAAGGCCGACCAGGTGGCGTTATAGATCCTCACTGTGGACGGTTTCCTAGCTGCCTCTAAGGTGGCTATGACCCCCGATGACAGCTTCCTCCGTTTCAGCAATCCCCTCTCAAGAGCCACGCGGTCAGATGCAGCCACTGCGGCTCTGGGTGAACTAAGACTCCCTGATACAAGACTACCTCTTCCGGTGGGATTCTCCAGGGATCTACGACCGAGAGCTGGACCAGGTCCGCAAACCATGGCCTCCTCGGCCAATATGGGGCTAACAGAATGACGGAAGCCCTCTCTGTGACTACCTTCCGAATGGTTCTGGGAATGAGGGGAAGGGGAGGGAAGGCGTAGAGGAGACCCGGAGGCCACCGGGTCCTGAGAGCATCCGCTCCTTCTGCAGCTGGGGTCTTGAATCTGGTGAAAAATCTCGGCAGCTGCGTGTTGCTGGGGGAGGCAAACAGGTCCACAAGTGGGTTGCCGAACCTGAGGCAGATCTTTCGAAACAACTCTGGATCTAGCTGCCACTCGCCGTTGTCCAGAGTCGCCCGGCTCAACCAGTCTGCCTGGTGATTGGACGTCCCCGCAATATGTTCTGCCGCAATGGAGGCCAAGTGTCTCTCCGCCCATAGGCCTAATGTCTGTGCCTCCCGCCAGAGGGCTCGGGAATGAGTCCCGCCTTGCCGGTTTACATGAGCTTTCGTCGCTACATTGTCCGTAAGTAGTAGGACATGTCGCCCCTGTAGCTGGCGGTTGAAAGTCCGGAGGGCCAGTCTCGCGGCCTTGAGTTCGAGCCAATTTATATTGTGTCTGAGGTCCGAGGCAGTCCAACGTCCCTGGGCCATGTCGGACCCCATCACGGCCCCCCAGCCGTAAAGGCTCGCGTCCGTCGTGACTTGTACTCTCTCCGGCTCCCAAATAGAGGCCCCCTGTCGCAATGCTGGGGACATCCACCACTTGAGCGAGCGTCTCACTTCCGACGTTAAGCGAAGCGGTCGTAGAGAGTTGCTCAACATTCTCCTTTGGGCTGGTATTAAGGCCCACTGAAGGGGACGCAGATGCAGGCGGGCCCAGGGAACTATCCCTATGCAGGATACCATCTTCCCCAGGAGTCGTGATAATGTCAGGGTGGAAACGGATCTTTTTGCCCTGATTGACCTGATCAACTGCGTCAGACTGTCTAAGCGGTCTGGGGACAGGCGGACCCACCCCGACTGGGAATCTATCACTGTCCCTAGATGCAGAATCTGTCTGGATGGGGATAGATGGCTCTTGGGGAAATTCACTGAGAAGCCTAGTGTCTGGAGCCATTGGATGGTCAGCTGGAGGTCTGCCTTGGCCCTGGGAAGAGACCCTGCTTGCACTAAGACGTCGCCCAGGTAACACTGGAGCCTGACTGGGATGGATCTCAGGTAAGCGGCCAGTGCCGCCAGGACTTTGGTGAACGTCCGAGGGGCCGAGGCCAGGCCGAATGGCAGGGCCCGGTACTGATAGTGTCTGCCTTTGTGGGAAAATCTCAGAAATTGACGGTGAGACCGAAGGATGGGGATGTGTAGGTAGGCCTCCGTCAGGTCTACCGAGGCCATGTAATCCCCCTTTCGAATGCCCTGCAAGATTGATTTTAGGGAGGCCATCTTGAAGCGCCTGTAAACTAGATACTGATTCAGGCGCTTCAGGTCGAGAATCGCCCTCCAACCCCCCGAGGCCTTCGGGACTACAAATAGATTTGAATAGTAGCCCCGCCCCCTCTCCGTTTCCGGAACGACCTCCACCGCTCTGATTTCCAGAAGGTGTGAAACGGCGAGGTCCATGAGATGACGGCGTTCCGGATCCCGGGATGGGGAGAAAACTTTGAAGCGCCTCGGGGGATAGGAGAGGAACTCTAACCTTAGGCCGTGGCGAATGGTCGCCCGGACCCAACCGTCTGTTGTAATCTGGTCCCACTTGTCCGCGTATAACGCCAGGCGGCCGCCTATGGGATGACTCGGATTTGAGTCATTTCCCTCTGCGGAAGGGGCGGCCGCCCCCCCCCGCGAAAGGGCCGCTTGGACTGAGACTGGTATCTGGTGCGGTCTTGGAAGCCTTGTCTATTGAATGGCCTATCCTGCCTGTACTGTTGGAAACGGGACTCCTGGTCCCTGTCATAGTTTCTGAAAGGAGGCCTGCGATATGGGTGACTGCATGTCTCGGACTTCTTAGTGGAGGTAGGCATTACCTTTTTCTTGTCCTTATTCTCCACTAGAATTGGGTCTAAGGCAGACCCAAACAAATTTGGACCCGTGAAGGGGGCAGCTATCAAATCCCATTTGGCTTTATTATCAATCTGCCAATTTCTAAGCCAAAGGAGCCGGCGTGAGGCCACAGAGGTGGCCAAGGCGCTGGAGCCAAAGCGCATGGCATCCAAGGTCGCGTCGGCCGAATACTGGCAGGCCGCCATAATTTTGGTCAGGTCTTGATGTATTCGATCATCCTGGATCGGGATACGATCCTGGAGTTGGCGGAGCCACATCACTGTTGTGCGATTAAAATACGAGGCGGCAGCCGCCGCCCGCATTGCCCAAGCGGAAGCCTTATAATTTTTCCGCAGGGTAAGCTCCGCCCTCTTATCCTCCGGCTTAAGTTTGTCCGCCGCATCCCCGGAGACCACCGGGGAGGACGAGACCAGGGCAGCTATGGGTTGATCTATAGCCGGAAGTTGGATTGCCTGTAAGAAAGCCTTCTCCATGTTATAAGCCCGCCTATCGTTGCTGCCAGGAGGGGAAAAATTCGAAGGTCGGGCCCACTGACTGGTGGCCACCTCCAAGAACAGAGGGGGAGCAGGGATCTCCTCTTTGTTGGTGGCCGTGTTTGAGAACATCACCATGTCTGGATCCCCGGGCGGGGGAACTGTGGGATCCCCTGTGCCCACCTTGGTGGTCCTCCTAGCCTTCTTCAGTAGGGGCTTAAACATGGCCTGGATGAACAAGTTGGAAGAAGTGGGCTGATCAGAGGCCGCATCCTCTTCCTCAGAGAAACCCCAGTCGTCTTGACGACTGGCCTCCCCCCTAGAGGAGACCTCGCTCATGAGGGAGGGGGAGGAATTCCTAGACCTGGCCCTGCTGAATGGAGTAATCCTATGCCGGGAAGGTCTGTCTCTTTGAGCTATTCCCCTGGAAATGGCTGCAGAAATTAATCTCTTTAGATTTTCAGGGAGGTGTTCTAGATCCTCCTCGTCATAATCAGAATCGTAGTCATGGGGAATGGAATCCCTGTGGGACCTCCTACCCCGGGAGGGGCCTGCAGAGGGGCCCTCTAAAGGATCATTCCTATCCAATCCCCCTGTCCCAGGGGAAGTCGGGGGTGGGGGAGAGGCCCCCCGTCCTTCATTCCTAGCAGATCTGGATGAAGAGGAAGAGGGAGAAGAAGGGCTGAATCCCCTGTTGACAGAAGGAGAATGACTAGGAGCCTCAGGTCTGGGGGATCTAGACCTAGGATTGGGATCCCTGACCTTCTTTCTTTCTGCCCTCTCAATCGCTTTCTCGATTGCCCTGGAACGCCTAAGCTCATCCCTTTGTAGGGCTCTGGAGGGGCGATCCTCCGCAGTAGGCCTGGGAACTCGAGGCCTGGCTGGGGCAGTGGGGCCTGACTTGTCCTCTTGGGTCTGGGCTGTTGTCGTTTGAGCTCCCTCAGAACGCGCTGCCATCGCCCCACTCACGTGTCAGAGGCTTCAGATGTAAATTGAGCTCCTTGCAGTTGCTAGGCCCCGCACTGATGAGAACGTGCAGACAGGGCCTGCGAGTGTCGGTGGCTTGAGTGAGGCCTGTAACTGCCGCCTCGTGTTCAAAATGGCCGCCGCTCTTTTTAATGTCCTGCGTCTCTTCAGGCGGCCGCTAAAATGGCGCGCGAGCCGCCGCTTGTCTCCCCTCGCAATTTGCAAGCCAGCCGACCCAAACTCAGAGCTCTTTGTGTAGGGGGGAAGATTCGAGCCGGTCTTCACGCCCGGCAAGAGCCGCTGGCGCTCCGGTCTTCGCTCGCGCCGCCGCCGAGAGCTCCGCTGACCCGGGGGAGGCGGCGCAGCCGAATTTAAGGAATTGCCGGTCTTCACGCACGGCAAATAGGCCGCCGGCGCTGCGGCTTGATAGAAGGGTCGGCGGGGGAGAGTCTGCTATCTGCGATCCACCCGGCACGCCCGAGGCCCCAGGAATCAGCCGGGGAAGGAGAAAGCCCAGCAGGGAGGGGATTCAAGGAAAGGAGGACGCTCCTCGTTGCTCTCCCTGCCTATCTGAGACAGCGAAGGGCTGTTTGTTGGGCACAGCTCTGCTTCTCTTCTCTATCAATAATTTTTAAGAATTTGGAATTGCCAATTTGATCACCTCAATTACTCACAGTCGCACTGGGAACCAAAAATACGTTGTTGGACCTTCTTGACTGAGAGGAAACTGGGAGCCAACGGGAGAAGCCGAAGGCTAAGAAGTTTTCTCTCAGTCAAATGGACCAATCAGGCTGTAATAACCCTTCAGTGACCCCTCCCTCCACTCTACTGGAAAATAATGGCTTGTTTCCGATCTAACTAATGCAGTAAAATAATTTAACTATCATTCATAGAAACCATAATTACAACAATGGAAATTGGCGAGGACATTACATCTCCCAAGAAAAAAAAACATTTCAAATGAATATTGGTAGACTGACCTGCATCTGTTGAGCCTTTACAAGCTTGTTCACAATGCTTTTCATTACTGAGCGGGTATATGTGTACTATTTCAGCACCACTCTCTTTTAAAATGGAATTCCCATGATCAGACAAACATAAAGAAAGCAACAGGGAAAATACAACCCCGCTCCTCATCTTCAAGGCTGGACTTGGAAGGGAACTTGGAAATCGTTTTCCAGATTTACCAGTCACTCTTGGACATTGAGTGACGCAATCTGCCAAATGAAAAATACACATTGCACTTTCCAAACACTTTTAATGTGGCATATTTAGGCTTCTTTAACAGCTTTGCTGTTTCCTTTCTAGTTGTTTTTTTAAAAAAACCTTTTTACAATTGTTAAAAATCTGCAAATGCTGTAAGTCAAATGGTGCAACAGATTCAACTGCAGCAGGCAGCTCAAATTTAGAGCGCTGGTAGTCTTTGTCTTACGACCAGTCATTTAGCAACCATTTGAAGTTCCAACAGACCCCCCCCCCAAAAAAAAAGATATTGCGACCCAGATTCAAAGTTCCAACAAACCCACTGAGCGTGATTACTCAACAACCATTTTACAGCGGTATGCAGTGTCTCACAGTCACAATTTATGATATTGCTTGCCAATACTTGTGGACAATGGTTTCATTTAACAATTGCAGTGTTCGCTTAACAACTGCTGCAAAAAAAGTCAGAAAATTGAATCAGTCATGCGGGTACCTCGATTTACAACTATCGTTGAGATATGAAAGGAATTCCAGATTCCATTATAGTTGTAAATAGAGGACTACCTGCATTCTTTATTTTTCCAATCAATGACGCTGATGAATAGTCTACAACTTGCATGTGGCCCTGACTTCCTCCCTCCCTCTCTGCTGTTCAACTCTGTTCTATAAAAGCTGGGAGTGAGGAAGATTGTATGGGGAAGAACAAACACTTGTGTTGAGAAAATAAAGTCAACCGAAAATCCTTAGGCACTTTCCTATTCTCTCTCTCATTAAGTTGCATATCAAGATAGTTAAGAACATCGATTAATTAGTTGGACAACTAAGAACTATGGAAATTCGGAAATTGCAAGGGAGAGATCTCATCTCACACCATGGGATGCAGTTCATGACTCACAGCCACTGGTTATATTGAACAGCACTTTTATTGACTTTTTTTTTTTTTTTTTTGAGAAGGATAGGGAACCTGCGTTCTTATCCCCAGCAGGGAATCCTTACAATTGTACATTAGAGGCAGGGGTGAGATTCTACCAGTTTGGACTGGTTCGGGCAAACCAGTAGCTCCGACTATCACCTGGAAGCGGACCAGTTCACTCTGACTTTGAAGAGGGCCCACCCACCAGACCCTCCGCTATACTCACTTATATTTCCTTTTCTGAAGCCCAGCAGATTGGCGTGGCAGAGTGGATTGCCATGCCTCAGCTGTTTTCCTTGCCAGCAGTAATGCAGAACGGGCATTTTCTGTAAATTGTGCATGTGTGTGGTCAGCGAACCGGTTGCTAAACCAGTAGGATCCCACCCCTGATTAAAGGTACATTACATCTTGAGAGATAATGATTTGCTCTTGTTTCAAGCACTTTACTTATCCAAAATACAACCCTATATTTAAGAAGCCCACTTAGCCTACCAGTCATTTCTTTATCGTTTTTATTGTACACCATCTAGAGTCCTTCCGTGAGAGAACTGGGCAGTTCATAAATATGACACCCCCACAAACAAAAATATTCTCAACAAATCTAAGACGGTTTTAAGTGTAAATTGTTTCCATTCAGATAAAACAATCAGCAATAACTGTCTCAAAGCATCTTACGCTATTGACCTATCCAGTTTGGCTTTTGCATGCTAAAATTATGTTTTAGAAAGTAGATACCGTATTTTGCGGAATATAAGACACACTGGAGTATAAGATGCACAAAGGTTGTGAAGAGGCAAATAAAAAAAATGTTTTTGAACTCTGCAAACCTCATGAAAACGGGCCTGTTTCCCACCCCCCAAAAAAGGCATGAATAGCCTTTAGGGGGCTTGCAGAGTGCTCCTGCAGGGGTGGGGGACAAAAATGAGAAAAAAACGGCCCGTTTTTCATTTAAAAACGGGCATGGATAGCCTTTATGAAGCTTAGAGTGCTCCTGGCGGCTGGGGGGTAAAATCGAGCAAAATACCGGCCGTTTTTGAGTTGAAGTCCACAAGTCTTAAAGTTGCCAAGTTTGGACACCCCTGCCCTAGGTCATGCAATGGTCATAAATATGAGACATTTATGCCTGAATTTTGATCAGGGTCATAAATGTGACAAACAGTTAGAAATCACTTTTCTCAGTGCTGTTGTAACTTTGAACGATCAATAAATGAACTCTTTTAAGGCGAGGACTATCTGTATTATCAGCATTAGTCATAGAGAATACTTTGTAATGCTTTTCAGATTGCCTATTATCCTAATTTAACTGACTGGCTTGAATTCTTCAATTGCAATATGTAATCACCTGGCTAAGTCAGCAAGAAAACATAAAATTCAAAATGTTGAAGAATTTTCATTCCACTGTTTTGGAAATTCATACTTACCAACACTGGGCTAGGAGGCATTTGAGTCGCTACTTAACTATGTTGGCTGAAATATCGCAAGAAGAATTTTGATGCTGGCCATGCAGGACAGAATGATCTCACAATGTAAAAGCAGCTCCAGAGTCACTTCCTTAGCACCTAAAAGATATAAGCAGAACCAAGAAGCAATAATATATTCTCTGAAACTTTAATGACTTTCTTTGAGGTAGTACATTTGGGAAAAAAAACTTTTTACAAGGCAAAAACAAGCTATTTATAGTGTTGACAGGCTTCATTCTTTTTTAAAACTATATTATTCTGGTACTTGACATCTGGCGGACTGGCATAGCACAATATGCCTGAAAGAAAAAAGATGCTTGAAATAGCAGCAATTGGCATTTGTATCTATAGGTGGCAAATGCAGTAAAATTCCAGTGCCTTCAAATGCACCAAGCTTTAGGTGTGCATTTTCATCTTGCACCAGAATGAGGCTTTTTAAAAAGAATTGAGACAATACATCACGAAAGAGATAGCTTTAGGTGTCCCAGTAGATCTGCTATTGCAGAGCCCATTAGGCCAAAGTTTTTAAAGCAGCAATCACAATAGAATTCATTGGGCATTTTCAATCACAGAAATACTCCCGCTGAACATGTGAAATAATTTTGCCTTCGAGCTGAGGAACTGGCAGATTTTTCTCCACAAGGAAGAAAAAGGATCCTTTGGGATGCCAAGTGGTACTGAAAAGGAAACCAGCCAGGTCTGTCAGAATTTGGCTCCTTGCTGAAAATCTCATTGCAATACAAAATATTTCAAGCCAGAATGTGGAATATAAAAAATTGCGATAGAGATGAGCCTAGTATCCAGTATATTAACATGGAAGATTTCATTCTTAAGAACTATATTTCTGACTATCTTTCCAAAATGTTTCAACCTTAGCAGCGATCTTCTAATTCACAGTGACAACCACTCATTTATCAACCATTTGAACTTGCAATGCTGCCGAACACATGATAGTTGTAACTGGACCTCATACGTACAGCTATCACTGCTTCCCTGCAATCAGATTATTGTGATTTCTGACCTTTCCTGCAGGCTTCCCACAAGCAAAGACAATGGAGAAGCCAGCAGGAAGTCAGAAGTCATGGTCATATGACATCCTCACTTACCAACTGCACAGCCTCTTTTAATGATGACAACTGGGAGTTCCGGAAGTGTTGTTGCTATGTGGACAGGTTAATATGATTTCTTGACTTATAATTGCATTGCTTAAATACTGAGTTTCCACTCTCAATTAGCATCGTTAAACCAAGACTGTATGTATCTAGTAACAGCTCATAAACCAACCTCATAAAATGTAGTCTATGCATGCCAACAAAATGAGCTCACAAAGTATAGCTTTCCTCTAACTGGTGCCCTTAAGAGGTTCTTTAAAACCACAACTTCCAGAATTTCTAATCACTAGCTAAGATGACTAGGAATCCAAACAATTCTAGTTGATTAAGCACATCTGAGAAACTATTTTTTATGAAACCAAGTTCAAGAGACAGAACATCTAAGAAAAACTCATCTTTCCCTAAGGAAGATTATCTCAGAAAAAAAGAGTAATAAACACACTGGTAGCAGAATGGTAGATGACTGCTATCTATTAGATAGATGTCAAATCAAGCTCAAAGTAAGCATACCATCTGTGTATAAAAGCTGTGGTCTACTGCAGGGGTGTCAAACCCACGGCCTGCGGGCCGGACGCATCACCCTCGGTTTCACAAAGTGGAAAAAAAGTCACAATACATCAAGTGACAACGTGACGTCGCGGGTTTGACACCCGTGGTCTACTGGATCATTCCTCTTAGTAGAGAGATTTTATTTACCTTCCACATTTCAAAACTGTTTTGCTCTTTTGATAATTTGATAATTTCCAGCAAAAAAATGCCTGGGGTACACTTCAGTTTGTGATGTGACTTGGCTTGGAATATCTGAAAGAATTCAGTTTAATATCAAGAAAAAGTGAACTGCTAAGCACAATGACACTAATAAGCAGAATTAGGCAATAAATCTATCAATATAAACACCAGCAAGGAATAAAAATCCACTTTGAACCAGACTGTTGTCTTACACGGCCTAAACAAGATGGAAAGGCATAAGTGAAATTAAAATGCATAGTATCCACCTGGGAACAAATTCTTTGCTTTTTATACCCTGTTGTGGAACTTGAAAGAGCTACAACGCAAAGCTCAGCTCACGAGGGACATCTAGTTGACATTTGCATTCAGGCAGAAAGTGATCTCCCAATTACAGGTGTGTTTCCCCCATCCCTCCCTCCCTCCTTCCTTCCTTCCTTCCTTCCTTTCTTTGGCATGCTTTACAGGCTTGCCTTACTTCTACTGAAATGCTCTAAAAGCCCTGTGGTTTTCCTGTGGCTCTAATTTATTCCAGGGTTACAAATTGGTTGAAAAATGAGTATTATTACGACATTACCTTAATAATATCTATGATGTCTACATTCACTAGCAATGATAAGTTAATAACAAGTAAAGATCCCATGATGGGCAAAATCATAGTCATAGTTATAGATTAGAAGAACTGTCAGGGGTTTTAAAATAATCTTCGGATAATGATAAAACAGGATTCTAGGTGATCTTTCACGTAGATCTGGATTCATTGACATGTACTTTTCACAGCAATTGATATCTACTGTTGGAGGAAGATCTTAAAATTTAGCCGTTGTTCCAATAGTAAAGGCAAGCCAGAATTTCAACAGTACCATTTCTGACAGCACTTTAAGGCTCTGATGACTGAATACTTTTGCATACCTAAAAACCTCCTGTACATATAACACTAAACATTTTAGGAAGCATTTCTCACAACCGCTTCTAATTTTGTACATAGGGTACTTTGTTTTGTTACTAACCAATTAGACATTACCACCTGCTTGCAGTAATCCAATTGGAAATTATTAGAAGGCATTAGAAAAATCTCACTGAAAAATAATAAATTTTACGACATTTTTCTCAGCCAATTAAATATAATTTACAAAATAATTTAAGTAGGTAAAAAAAATACAATACTAATTTATTTAAGAAAATTTATATGGCTGCCCAACTCACTCTCAATGACTCTGGGTGATTTACAAAGATAAATATCCAATATACAAACGATAAAAAATAACTCCCCACAATATTCTTACATCACTGATGTTTATCTGTGTGCATTTTGCTGTCTAATGAACAAAAGAACTATGTTCAAAATGATGTCTTTTTTTGTTCATTGAAATAAAGTTGATTATTCCTATACTTTAATGTTTAAACATATATTTTCTATATGTTCTGTGTGTAGGATCTCTAATATGAATATGGAAGCAGTGTTTATATTGCACTTTAATAATTACAGAATGCTGATATAGTTGTTGGATATAGACTATAAGAATATGAACAGGAGGAAACTGAACAACCACAGAAGCTTTATATATATTAGTAAAATAGAATTGTAGCTCTAAACCAAGCCATATAGTTAGCAATGAGAGAAGGTGGGCGTTTATCAATAGCAGGTTGAACGAATTAAACCAACGAGCACCCACGTCACTGTTGAAATCCAGGGTACAACAATCAAGCCATTGGGCCATCTTTCCCAACTCGGAGCTTCCAGTTGTGTTGGACTGACAATCTTGCCATTATCAACCATCACAGTCCAAATATGTCTTGAGTGTACCAAGTTAAGTAGCCTTCTTTGCAGCATTTTTCTAACTATTATTAAAAATCCAAGATTTTCTCTACTTCAAAATTTCTGAAATTAGCTCTGGAGAGGAAGAACAACTCTGCTCAGGTATGAATTTCTTGCAGGGTCATAAGTTAGCTGTTATTTTAGCACCAACTTTCTCACGGTACTGCCAAAAGGAAAATGCAAATGTATTTCAAGAATCACATTAGGACAAATCAACATTTCCAAGATGTAACTTTTGGCTTTCAATTATTTATTCTTCACTTTTTTGAATGCATTTAATTATTAGTACATTGGGCATATTAAGAAGCAAATCTTATTTTAAAAAATAAAATATATAGTACACATGAAACATGTTTTTGAGTAACCAATCAAAGAGCAAAAAGGGAATGATTGTCAGGGACAAGAGACTTAAAAATGCTGTGAACTACTAGAATGAAGAATCGCCAGGCTCTAATAGAGGAGTCCGACTTTCAAATGCCACTGGAAGACCTACAACAGACTTCACCAGGCAGAAATTGTGCAACTGATGCCTTGAAAAATAGAAGAACAACTTCCTGTAGCAAGACTGGAAGGTGGTAATGATGGACTGATGATTTATCATTCCAACCTTTTGGACTGTGAAACTATCTCTGAGAAACATGAATTAGGGTTATGACAGAATTATTGTGAACACTCATACGCTTTGATAACAGCCTCTTACTGCTGTTCACATGGGAATAAGTGATGCAGCCAAGCACAGCTGCAACTGGATCCTATTACGAAACTTTGCAAAGGAAATGATAAGTTTTGAAACAAAGAACTTGATGAAAAAAGATATAAAGAACTCTGAGATAGACATAATTGTTCTGCTGCTCTGCTGACTGAATCAGAACTGAAGGAACAGGAACTGATGAAGCAGTTTATGCTTTTGAGAAGGGCATTGCTCACAAAGATTGGAAAATATACCCAAAAGATGTCAAGCTTCACAATCAAGAGGGCTTCAAAATTAAATTTTGGTGGAGTGAGAAATTGAGATGATCAATGTTAAGAATTGTAACACTGCTTCCTATAACAGGAAAGAATGTTACTGGAACATTAGCTTGCAATTTTCAGCATCTTTATGCTAATGTACGGAGGAATGAAAAGGATAAGCTCAAGTTTCTAAAGAACTTCACACGATTTTAGAGACAGGCTTGGTAGGATGATACCCATGAACAGAATATAATAATTTAAATTATGATAATTTACATTTAATTTGTTTAAACCCAAAAAATAAAAAGGTGTTGCGTCATATGTTAAAAGGGCCCACACCTGTACATAAAAAAATAAATAAAAAAAATATCAGAGTCTTCTGGAAAATGTTTAGGTGAAAGAAATGGAAAAAGAAATTAAAAACAGTACCGTAGCTGGAATGTATTACTGACCACTTAGCACAGAGAAGATAAACGGATGTGTTCCACGAGTGAATTGTGGCACACCATGAAATTAGTAATAGCAATAGCACTTAAACTTATAAACCGCTCCACATTGCTTTACATCCCTCTCTAAGTGGTGTACAGTCAACATATTGCCCCCAGCAATTTGGATCTTCATTTTACCAAAATTGGAAGGATGGAAGGCCGAGTCAACTTTGAGCCGGTCAGAATCGACTCCGGGCTGTGGACAGAGTTAGTCTGCAATACTGCATTCTAACCACTTGTGCCACCAGGGCTCAAATGATGGTTACTGGGGATTTTAATTTCCTCAGCACTTATTTACCAATCAAACTTATAGGCCACCTCAACTTACAGCTGCAAACAGTTTAAATCAAATGAAAATAAACAAACAACCCCCCCAAACTCTAAATCCAAGAATCAGCTTAAGGTGGCAAGATAGCCAAAATAAAAATAAAAGTAGCTGTTTAGTGAAAACACTAAGTGACAATGAGGTCAATGGATCTGCTCAATTTCTAATTTGGATCATCTTAATTTCCAATTTTGGATCAGTGAGCACCTTGAAGTGGTAGAATTGCAGGTGCTAAAGCACTTAATAATAGATGCTGACTACCAGTGGTGGGTTGCAGGGGTACGCTCCGGTATGGGTGTACTGGAGCCTGCCAGGAGCACCGGATACCATTCCGATACAGTGCTCCGGAGGGTTCACCCACCTGCCCTCGCTCCTTACCTGTGCTTTAAGCATTTGGCACTTCCATGCACGTGCATGGCTCCTGTGGTGCCTGCGTGATGCTCAACCGAGCAGCTGAAGTGTCGCGGAGGCTTGAGGAAGTGTCGCAGGTAAGTACGATGCATGTGTGCACCCTGCGTGTGTGCGCCACGCACGGGCATGTGGGTGACGCCGGGGACACCACTGCTGACTACCTGTTATATTTGAAAATCCTGGAAACGGGAGCCAGAGAATTGAATGACTACTGATATAAGGCAAATGAAAGGATCCACAGAATTACAGACCAGATAAACATAAATATCTAGGAGATTTTAGAATGTGTTATAAATAATTTAGCATGTAGGTTCATTGAAAATGATATAACTGCTACAACTCAGTATGGTTTTCTCAAGAACAAGATCAGCCATATGACAATTTATTAAATGACAGCTGGTCTTACCTGAACTGTTATTTTAAGAGGTGTTTGCAGGATGGTCCAGTGATGGTATTATCACAGCCAATTGGCCTCGAGACTGGGTTGAAGCTGAAGCCACGCCTCTGAGCTCCTCTCCTCTGACTCCAGTTTCAATACAGTATGCACTCCCGAGATCCTGAAAACAAGTCACAAAGGAGACACCTCCAGCCCCAATACTGTCTATCTAACCTAGGGTGGGAACTGGACCATCCTGCAAACACCTCTTAAAAGAACAGTTCAGGTAAGATCAACTGTCATTTTTCCAGAGTAGGTTTGCAGGATGGTCCAGTGATGGGACATACCCAAGTTACCGTCCTATAGGGTGGGCCCTCACTGATCCGACAGGACCTGTTGAAGGACCCTGCGGCTAAACGCCGCATCAGAAGATGCGAAGGCATCCAGCCTGTAGGGTGACGGGGAGGCCATCGCTGCCCTGTAGATATCTTCTATAGGGGCCTGGGAGGCCCAGACCACAGATGTAACCGCGCTCCTAGTGGAGTGTGCCGTGATTCCGACCGGCACCAGCAAGTTTTGTGCCTCACAGGCGAGTGCAATGGCCAAACAAATCTAACGACTAATGGTGGAAGGGGAAACCCTCTTCCCTAACGATGGGGGTTGAAACAATACAAACAGAGCCTCAGACCTCCGGAACTCAGCCATCCGCCTTAAATAGATCTGCAATGCCCATCTTATTTATTTATTTATTTATTTATTTACTGAGCGCTTATAGACCGCCCCCTCTCCTGAAAGGGACTCGGGGCGGTGTACAGTCCATATCAGAAATACAACATATAAACAATTAAAATTATTAAATAGATAAATAGATACGAAGGAGGATAAAAAGGTATAAAGAACTGTACAGCTGAGTAAATAATTTAAAACCCCAACAAATATCCCATAAAATTAAATTTAAAAAACAATTCCCCTAAAATACCAGATTAAAAATATGTTTGCCAGGGGGTAGCAGTTATGATTATGCCAGGCCAGCCAATTGGAACAGGTGTGTCTTCAATTTTTGTCGGAAGGAGCGGAAGTCGGTGGTGGTTCTAATGTCGGGGGGGAGGTCATTCCAGAGGGTTGGGCCCATCACAGAGAAGGCCCTACTCCTTGGCGCCGCCCGTTGGCATTGCCTAGTGGACGGCACTAGGAGAAGCCCCTCTCTGTGAGAGCGGATTGGCCGCAGGGATGTGTGTGGTAGCTAGGTCCTGTGCCATGGAGCGCTTTAAAGATGGTGATCAAAACCTTGAAACGCACCAGAAAAACCACAGGCAGCCAGTGCAGCTCGAGCAGGAGTGGTGTTACGTGGGAGTACCTAGTACTCCCCATGACCGCCCGCGCGGCTGCGTTCTGGACTAGCTGCAGTCTTCGGGCGCGTCCCAAGGGAAGCCCCATGTAGAGAGCATTGCAGTAGTCCAGGCGAGACGTCACCAGTGCATGAGTGACCGTGTGTAGGGCATCCTGGTCCAGAAGGGGGCGCAATTGGCGCACCAGGCGAACCTGGTGGAACGCCCCCCTTGCCACGGCTGCAACATGGTCGTCCATTGACAGCCTGGCATCTAGGACGCCCAAATTGCACGCCCGTTCCACAGGGGGCAATTGTTCGCCCCCTATGGCCAGCGATGGAGTCAGCTGGCTGAACCGAGGCGCCGGTAGCCACAGCCACTCAGTCTTGGAGGGGTTGAGTTTGAGTCTGTTGTCCCCCATCCAGACCCCGACGGCTTCCAAACACCGGGACATCACTTCGACAGCCTCGTTGGGGTGGTTTGGGGTTGAGATGTACAGCTGAGTATCATCAGCGTACAGATGATACTCAACCCCAAAACCACGGATGATCTCCCCCAGTGGCTTCACATATGCGTTGAACAGGAGGGGCGAGAGGACCGACCCCTGCGGCACCCCACAAGTGAGTGGCCTCAGGGTCGACCTCTGCCCCCGTCAACACACATTGCGTCCGGTCGGAGAGGTAGGAGCCGAACCACCGCAAAACGGTGCCTCCAACTCCCAGCCCCTCCAACCGGCGCAATAGGATACCATGGTCGATGGTATCAAAAGCCGCCGAGAGGTCTAATAGGACCAGGATAGAGGAACAACCTCTATCTCTGGCCCTCCAGAGATCATCAACCAACGCGTCTAGGCAGTGCCATCTGTGCTCCCGCTCTCTGACCAGGCCTAGGCAGAAGTCCGGGAGGACGACCTCCTGGGCACGGTGGAAAACCGTGTTTACCTTGGGCAGGTATGCCGGGTCAAGGCATAGCACTATCCTGTTGTTGTGGAACATGCATAGATCCCCCCTGGAGGAGAGGGCCCCCAGCTCCGAAACATGCCTAGCCGAGGTGATCGCCTCCGAGAACACAACCTTACAAGTGAGTAGCTTCCGTAACGGTTCAAAGGGCTCGGCCAAGAGAGCCCGTAACACCGTAGGGAGGTGCCATGTAGGAAACCTAAGGACTGGCGGTGGCCATAGATGGGCCGCCCCCTTGAGAAGCCTCTTAACTAAGGGCAAACGAGGTAGCGGAGTGGAGCCTTCCCCAGGAATCATTGTGGCTAGTGCCGCCAACTGTCTCCTAACAGTAGCTAGGGACAGGCCCTTATCCAAGCCCTCCTGGAGAAATTCCAATACCTGAGGGACCGTGGCCCTGGAAAGGGTCAGGTGGGCAGACTGACACCAGGAAACAAATGTCACCCAGGTGGAATCGTAAATCCGGTTGGTTGATTGTCTGAGGGAAGCCTCTATGGTCCTCATCATTCTTTGGGACAGAAGGGCGCCTCTCAGGCGCTCCTGCTCAATCTCCACAGGGCAAGTTGAAGCCACTGTGGATCTGAATGAACCAACTTCCCCTGCAGCAATCTCACCTCCCCCGGGGGATCCTCCATGGTCTCCCTGTCGACAAGCTCAACAGGTCCACGAACCAGGCCGTCCTGGGCCAGAAGGGGGCCACTAGGATTACTTCCGCCTGCTCTCTGACTACCTTCTGGATGAACCCGGGAAGGAGAGGCAGGGGGGGAGAAGCGTACAACAGTCTTCCTCCCCTCGCAGCTCATTCGATTTAAATTTGCCGCAACTGGAGCCCTCTGGAGCTGCCGCGGCTTTCCGGGAAGTCCTTTTTCTGCTGCGAGCCTTCCTAGCCACTTCCGCGGCTTCTCCTTGCACCCTTCTCCACGTTCCCTCGGCAGCATCTGCGTTCCGTTGAGGGTTTTAGGGGCTGTCGGGCTGGAACCAGAGCCCATTAGCCCCCTGCGGTGCCGATTGCAAAGGATCAAGGCTCCACGTGGTCGCCGGCTAAAATGGCCACCATAGCAGCAACCCAGCCACCGGAGCCTCCCAGACCTGAAATTTCAAACCCCAGGCAGCTGAAAAACCACAGCTACTAATGGGGACTTACAAGGTAGGGTCTCAAGAAGGTAGGCAGCCACGCTGGTTTGAGGAGGGTCCAGTAATGGTGAATTATCTTCAGGAGTCAGACATTTTTAATCTCTTCACTGGCCAGATTGGATTGAAACTGGAGTCAGAGGAGAGGAGCTCAGAGGCGTGGCTTCAGCTTCAACCCAGTCTTGAGGCCAATTGGCTGTGATAATACCATCACTGGACCCACTCTGGAAAATAAACCTCAAATCTATGAGTTGGGTTTGCTAAGCCAAAAGCAAAGATTAGAGCATAGTGTGATATTAAACCCAAGTTATCTCCTTGGGGGGCGGGAAGTATCTAAGGTAAGTATCTGTCTGTGGCGAAGGGAAAGCACCAGCCTGCTAGTGGTAAAGCCACAGCAGCAAAACATGAGTACCTGCAGACGCAATGCCTGCTGAGCATAAAGGCTGCTCTGAAGAAGAGGGAGGTGGAGGTTTAAAAAGGTTGAAGGAAATTCCAGAGGATGACAAAGAGCATCTGCTGGACTACCCTTATCCGACCTTTTAAACAAATTCCCCACTTTATTGTGCTCCCAGCCAGGATTTAGCTCATTGCTTAGGCCAGTGATGGTTAACCTTTTCGGCACAGAGTGCCGAAACTGGAGCATGCGCACCAGAACCCAGAAGAGCAGCTGGCAACAGTGCACATGCTCACAGAGGGCTCTGCATGCCACCTCTGGCATAGGTTCGCCATCACGGGCTTAGGCAGAGAAGAGAGCTGGTTCCACATACTGAAGAGCTTTAACTCAGAAAGAAGCCAGAGACTACACAAGAAGCTGCTTATATGCCCAAAGACTGAGGTTGGAGCACTTATTGGTGTGTTGACATGACCACAAGACAAGATGTCTCAAATTCTTGCTGCCAGATTCACTTACTTCCTTACTACTTCGACTTGCTGATTTCCAAAGAGTCTGTTTTCAACCAGTCCCTGAATGCTCAAGGATTAGGAAGATTTAAGCTTCAGCGGGTCCTCTACATCTTGGGAAGTCTAGTTGTTTCCTTTCTACTACAGGTACCGTAGATCTTATTTAGCAATTGCAATTGGGACCTAGCAACTTGGTCACTAAGTGAAACTATGACTGTGCTTATGGTTTCATTTAATCTTTTCTCTGCTTTACGGATCTGCTAAGTTTACAAATGTGAGGACTGGTCACTACTGTACTTTATCATCACTGTTGTAACTGAGTGGTCGCTAACAAGTTGGTTGCTACCTCTACTTGCTAATCAGCCCCCCCACCTCTTTTATCTTTAAAATCCTTTTATTAAGGATTTCCGCTACAGGAGGTTTTACCAAAGAAAAGACAGTCAAGAATTTTCCTTTTCTGATTGAACCCCACCTGACTACAGTTCAGTTCTCAACTAATACAGCTCACAAAGCAAGGATGTCACATGGGGACATAAAACATGCCAATCATGCTGCTGCATTCTGGACAGTCTTCAAGGCCAGCCCCATGTAGAGCGTATTGCAATAGTCAAGCCATGAGGTGACTAGGGCTACTTACAATTGGATGCTTTTCAATTAAAAGAAGACCTGTTATGTTAAGCCCCCGTGATATACTAAATATATATATACAGCTTTATTGTGCTAGTCTCATACGTACATATATCATCATTCCAACATCCTTTATATCCGAGCTGATTGTAATTGTTGATAAAACAAAACAAATCCTAACATGAATACACATGCTTATTTTTCATGGTTATGCATAAACAGAGTATGATGCAGGAAGTCCCAAAAATACACTGTTCCTTTTTGTGACATACCAATAGTCTCCACTCATGTGTGTCAAGAACAGGAAAGAACGGGATAATAATAATACTTGTTAACACAGAAGCTGGACTTGAGTTATGATATTGGAGTGGAGTAAATATGCAAGTTGACTCTTGCTTAAACAGAAGATAATTCAATGCACAATCGTGACTAGAGTTTTAGACATTCGGGAATCTAAATAAGTCTCCCAGTGTTACATATAAACGTCATATTATAATGCGTGAAATTACTGTGTCACAAAAAACAAGCAGTGTAGCAAAATATTGTAACCGAAAGGTCTCAAAATCCAAATAAGAGATACACATTGAATTAACTATTCAAGGGAACTGCACATGGGGCAACTACTTACAATTAAAGGTTTACATGTAAATAGAAAGAATACTTGAAAGTTTAGCCTTTTGCAAGTTGAAAAAAAAAATAGAATTAGCTTGAGAGCTCAAGGAACATTTCTTATCAAACCAAACTGGAATCAAGAACATGTGAATTAATATCACATAAAAGTTACTTTTCGAGACTGCATTTATGTTGGTATTAAGCAGAGGTTCAGAAACAACACCTTGTGGTTTCTGACAAAACATACTGGATAGTTGATCTTATTCGTTGCAATTAAGATTTACACAAACTTTGAAGATTCAGAGGAACAGCCTCCAGATAAGGACTTTGAACTCTTTGCTTGTAGGCTGTTTACCCAAGATCACATATCATGTATTTATTGTGGACTTTTCCTAGCTATAATTGCTAAAAAGTAATAGCCTATCCTTCCACTCCTTTAGAGCAGCCAATTCAAAACACTGTTCGGCAGCTTGATAGAATCAGTATGAAGATCCCACTAATTTCCGTTTGGTCTAGTGACATTAACGTAACTAGTCAAGACATGCGGCATATATGAGCCTTCTTTACCTGGTGTCTCTGAGACAGGGGTGAAATCTCGCAGGTTCTGGAGAACCAGTAGTAAAAATTTTGAACAGTTCGGAGAACCGGCAAATGCCATCTCTGGCTGGCCCCCGAGTGGGGTGGGAATGGAGATTTTGCAGTATCCTTCCCCTGCCACGCCCACCAAGCCACACCCACAGAACCAGTAGTAAAAAAAATTGAATTTCACCACTGTTCTGAGATGCATTAGGCAGCAAGTCTTGTAATTCTTGTTACAAGAAGAGTAACAAGCTGAGCATGCTGGCTGGGAATTATGCAAGTTATAGTCCAAAACTACACTTGGACAGGGAAGTATCTAAGCTCTCAACTCTAACAGTAAGGCCCAATGACATTACATCTGGAGTTTCTATAAACAGCAGTCTGATCACAGGAAACTCCTGCTTGGAGAAAATGAGACAGTCTTCTGAGATGTGCACTGAGCTATGCTTTCCAGAATAGTATGGAAGACGTTGCCAAGAAATATTGCAAACTATGCAAGAATGTTCTCCGTTCCTCCTTTATTGCAGAGAAACGTTTCCACTGAACCTTGTCTCTTACATGGAAATAAAGGACTCCATTGACATGTGGGTAAAATCGCAATACATCAGCATATATTTGAACACATGCAATTCATTGTGGCATACCAAGAACTAGTGCTGTCAGTGGTGCTCTATTGAATATGAAGGGTGTGAAGCAACTTCTTTTCTTCACTGCTATCTTTCTTCTCTCTGGACAAGTAGCTATTCCAGCCAGCAAACCTGAATAATGTTCCTAGAAATCACATGATTGATTTCAAACTTTTCAAGGTTTAAATTCCCTGCTAAATTTAAGTTTCAACATTTGAGCTACCTTCTTTACAAAAACAACCACTACTGCAGAAACCCACACCGAAACAACAATAACAATTTTATTTTATTTTTACTGTAGCAGCATTTGCAAAATGCAATTGCATTTCCAGTTGCCAGTGGAGCTATTGATCCTGTATCAGAACAAAAAACAAAAACCAGAAACCAAGCAAATTTATCTTTACTGAGGGTTTTCAGTCTCTGGTAACCTATGTTTTAAAAAGGGGGCAGGGGAGATGGGAGGGAAACTTAATACTAGTAAATTCCAGAGCTGTATTATAATAGATAATGATAACAATAAAGGATCATATTTATAGCTCAGGGTTGAAATGAGGGTCCTTGGTGCTCTCTGAGCTTGCTTGCTTTCTTGCAAAGTTTTCATTACCCTAACTAGGTAACATCATCAGTGCTAGTAAAGAATGCTGTTTGATGTCAGTTTATAGACACCATAATACAGTGATGGCGAACCTATGGCACGCGTACCACAGATGGCACATGGAGCATTTGTCAGGGCACGCGAGGAGCTGCCCTGTCAGCTGGCCAGCGCGCATGCGCGCACTGGCCAGCTGAGTTCACCTTTTTAAAAGCCATTTTTCGCCCTCCCCAGGCCCCAGAGGCTTTATAGGAGCCTGGGGAGGGTGAAAAGAGCCTCCCCCGCCCCCTCGGAGGCCCTCCGGAGGCTTCAGGGACCGTCCGGAGGCTTCCCTGAAGCCTTCAGAACGCTTAAAACGACGCTCCAAGCAAACCGGAAGTGACTTCCGGTTTGTTCGGAGGGTCGTTTTAAGCGTTCCGAAGGCTTCAGGGATCGTCCGGAGGCTTCGCTGATGCCTTCGGAGCGCTTAAAACGACCCTCCGAGTCCGGTTTTTTCGGAGGGTCGTTTTAAGCATTCCGAAGGCTTCAGGGAAGCCTCCGGACGGTCCCTGAAACCTCCGGAGGGCCTTGGGGGAGGGCGGGGGGCTCTTTTCGCCCTCCCCAGGCTCCTATAAAGCCTCTGGAGCCTGGGGAGGGCGAAAAAAGCATGTAAAAATGGGGGGGCGTTGTGTGTGCATGCGCACTGGGGGGTCACGCATTGCATTATGGGTGTGGTACGCCCGCACACGACCCCCCTGCGCTCCCCCCACTTGTGGCACGCGAGCCAAAAAAGGTTCGCCATCGCTGCCATAATATAAACTGACAGCAAACAGCATTCCTTACTAGCACTGATGATGTTATCTTAGTTAGGGTAATGAAACATTTGCAAGAAAACAAGCAACTCAGAGAGCACCAGTATAATGAGTTATATCAGATTTGTAATGCAATATGTATAATTTCACATTAACTTAAATACAAGAAATACAAATCACACCCCTCCCTGCTCATTTTCATCAACAAAAGAGACATGAGGGGGTGGGGAATGGGAAGTGACATTCCATAGCCAGGCAGGGAACAGAGCTGGCATGCCTAGACATCCAATCACTTAAACTGCACCAAGATCAGAGTTGCATCATTAATGTGAATCACAGCTGAATGACTAGACCCTGGATAGTGAACCTACGGCATGCATGCCACAGGTGGTATACTGAGCCATTTGTCAGGGCACGCAAGGTGTTGCCCTGTCAGCTGGCCAGTGCGCATGCGCGTGCTGGCCAGCTGAGTTCAGCCTTTTTTAAAGCCATTTTTCTCCCTCCCCAGGCACCAGAAGCTTTATAGGAGCCTGGGGAGGGCGAAAAAAGCCTCCCCTGCCCCCCCCCCCGAGGCCCTCCTGAGGCTTCAGGAGCTTCCCTGAAGCCTCTGAAGCGCAAAAAACCAGCCCTATGGGCAAGCTGGAAGTTCAGGAACAGACTTCCGGTTTGCTCGTAAGGTCGGTTTAAGCCCTCCGGAGCGCCTCCCATGTGCGCGTGCGCACTGGGGGGGGACCGCACGTTGCACGACCTCCCTGCGCTCCCCCCCTTATGGCACGCGAACCAAAAAAGATTTGCCATCACTGGACTAGACAGTTACCAAAACAATACTGGGTGGGAGTATTGGAGAAGCAATCATTCATTAACTATGGATCTTATGCTCACTCACATAATTGCTATGTTGTGTGGCCCAGACACTCCAACATGGCAACTGCTGGATGTATTATCACTACAATTCCAACCTTATAAACTAGTTTGATATGATATCCTCTAAAGTTATGTGGCATATCAGGGAATATTATAAATTTGGAATGTGTCAAAAAATTAATTACTGGAAAGGAGATGGAGATGATAAATGTCCTAAAATACTCTGAGAACTGTCTCAGCAGTAGCCCAAAGATACTCTTAAACATGGCTGAACATTTCCAGAAGAAATAAACACACCTGCATAGATAAATGGTTGCCTTGAAGCACAATTCACACTGATTAATCAAAGTTTCTGAAGTCTCACACAGTTCAGATAAAAATGGCTGGGTGATGCAGGAATGGACACTAATGAAAGGAAAGCACCCAATCATCTTATGCAATGCAAAGTAAGAGTTTACTTCAAAGCATTCACACACTGCACTTTTTTTCATTCCAGCGAAGTGCTTTGCATGCAAACATGGCCTCATGAAAAATAACGTCTTGCTCATATTTTCACCCCTTGCTGCTTCCTATTTGTACCAGATGGAAGCCCAATTTGTCTAAGACAAGTCATATACTGGTCCAATCTAACCAGGTGGGATAAGAATTGGACAAAGGGCTCAGATCAATCAGGGAGCTTCTGTATAAGGAAAGCTAAGAACAGCACTGAAGCAACAGTCTCAAAGCACTCAGATAAGAGAACCCAAGATAGATAAAAGTCTCACCTTTTAAAACTGTTTCTCACAGTATTGTATAAGGCATATTCCTAACCTGAAGTCATCAGAAAATAAAGATATTACATTTTGTGAATAGTATAATGTCTGGTTCTCTGAAGAGGAACTACTGTTGCATTTCTCTTGTCTTGCACACCAAAATGCAAACAAACTAAAGGAAGTATTGTCACAGACATTGACGTTCTAACAAAAATGTTTTATAATGTTTATATATTTGAAAAAAGGGTGTGTTAGCTTTTGGAGGCCACAACTTTTTTCCTTATTCTTATGGCAGTTCACCAAATATTTTAATATGACATTGGGAAAAAATGCTCTGAAAGAACCTTTGATGCTCCTTAGCGGAAGGAAATACTTGTCAGTTCTAAAAGGTACACCATGCTAAGAAATCAATGCCATATAAGTCTAAAACTACTTTTATTGGGACAATGATAGAAGAAGAATCTTGAACGTACTTTCCCTCAATTTATCTTCACATGAATTAGGAAGGGGCGTGGATGAGATGTTTTCTCAAATTAATTTGTTAAAATGGATTTAAGCCACTCTTGTTGTCTGGGTGGCCCTCTTTGGTCCTCCAAGACCATTCCGTGTATCCTCTACAAATTGCAACAAGCAGCTCCTCTCTAGTCACATTTTCTCACGCCTTATCTTGCGAATACCTTAATTTTTCCATCAGCATCTACTCCCTCTGGCCAATGATACAACGCAGTCCGTCCACAGTGAGATTGTATTCTGCAAAACTGTTGTAAACTGAACCTTACTTCTCTGTTGGACTGAACTATAAATTATGCAACCAAAATATGCCTTTCAACATTTCTCCCTGCTCCCCTATGTTTAAAACCACTTTAAATAATTCGATAAGGTATCATTTTCTTAGCACTGATTTCAGCAAGGATCTCTCAAATATCTCAATACAAAAATAAACTGGCTTCTGAAAAACAGGCCTCACAGCTACAAACACCAGATGTATGTGGGAGGAGAGAAACTGTTTTGAATGGAAGTACAGAGAAAAACCAAATTTCTCTAGGATAATAATATTAACAATGAAAAGACTGCTTAGTCACATTATCACTGTACTCTTTATTTCTGATTCTGATCCATGAAGAAAAAGTAATCAGTTAAGACACTATGGAGTTCTTCATGCAAGGAAGGCTTGTTGGCTTTTCAACTAGCTTTCAAGTACTCCCCATTAAACTACTATAACTGTGATGGTGAAACTATGGCATGCGTGCCAGAAGTGGCACGCAGAGCCGTCTCTGTAGGCACGCGCACCGTCGCCAGCTGCTCTTCCGGGTTCTATTGCGCACATGTGCTGGTTGAGCTGGCTGGCATGCACGCACCGGAACCCGGAAGAGAGCAGTTGGCCAGTGCACATTCATGCAATGCAACCCGGAAAGCAGCTGGCAAGCCAGCTGCTCTCTTTTGGGTTCCGGTGCTCGAGCGCGTACGCTCCAGGTTTGGCACTCAGTGCCAAAAAGGTTAACCATCACTCTACTATAACAATAGAGCTAGAAAGGGGCCCGCAACTAGTCCTTGACTTACAGCCATCCATTTTGAGACAGTTCATACAATGTTCCCCCGAAAATATGACATGTCCTGAAAATAAGGTCATGGCAGATTTTTGGGGTGGGCAAACACATAAGCCCTCCCCGAAAATAAGCCGCTTGGACAATGCACCCCCTCCAGCCAGGTAGAGTGTCAGTCACTGACCTAGCGGTATCCTGAAGGTGCCAAACTGCGGGAGCCGGGGAATAGGCGCTCGCGTGGCTTGATGCCCTTGGGATACCAATAGGTCAGTGAGTAGTGCTCTGCCAGGCTGGAGAGTGGGGTTGCATGAGCACCTGTTCCGCCCTCCCCATCTTGTGCACCTCCCAGCCTCATGATGACCTGGGTCAGCTCTCCCTGCAGGACCAGAATGACAATGACAATGCTGCTGCCATCCCAGCACTGAGGATAACTTCTTCTGCGGCTTCCAAACCCCGGAAGTCTGCTGCCGCTCAGGGAGTGCGCTCTATGGTTGTGGGCCGGCTGCCGGAAGACTTGGCAGCAGGCTTCCGGGATTTGGAAGCTGCAGAAGCCATACTCAGTGCGGGGATGGTGACAACGGCGCCCTGGCCCTGCAGGGAGAGCTGGCTCAGGTTGTGGTGAGGCTGGGAGGTGCACGAACGGAGGGTGGAACAGGCGCTCGCGCAACCCCCCTCTCCAGCCAGGCAGAGCGCCACTCACCAACCTAGAGGTATGTGGAAGGCGGCAAGCCGCACGAGTGCCTATTCCCCCCCTCTGACTCCTGTGGCTTGGCACTTTTGGCATACCGCTAGATCGGTGAGTGGCGCACTGCCTGGCTGGAGAGGGGGGTTGCCGGGCAGTTTTTCATGAGTTGCGACAGGGGCAACACAGCCATTCCCCCTTGAGACTGTGCCCGGCTCTTCGGGAGCTCCCTCAAAATCCCAAAACAATAACAACCCCCCCCCCCCCCGATAATAAGGTCCAGGCCATATTTTGGGGGTCAAAAGAAAATAAGACCCTGTCTTATTTTCAGGAAAACACCGTAGTTATAATGCCACTGAAAAAAGTGACTTATAACAGTATATCACACTTACCACAATTGCAGCATCCCCATGGTTAAGTGATAAAAATTCAGGCACTTGGCACCTGGCATGTATTTATGACAATTGGACTGTCACAGGGTCATGTGATCACTCCTTGCAACTTTTACAGCTGGCTTCTGACTAGCAAAGTCAATGGGGTAAGCCAGATTTGCTTAACAACTGCACAATTCCCTCGACAACTGCAGTGATCCCCTTAACAACGGCCAAAAAAAGGTTGTAAAATGAGATGCTACTCACTCAACAACTGCCTCGCTTAGCGATGGAAATTTTGGGCTCAATTGTGGTCGTAAATTGAGGACTTCCTGTATATTAAAAGGTTTTCTTTTTTCTCAGAAAACTCCCAGAGAATCCCTAAAATATCTTAGATAGTGCATAAAAAGAAGAGTTACACACAGAACCACCTTGTTCTTAGAGCAGTTTGAATGGCCCTTACTCTGACCTTGTTTTAAGTGAGCCTTGAAGACCAGGCTCATCCCCAAAGTCCTGGATTAGGGAACATGACCAGTCCCTTTAGGGAATATAGAAGTTTAAAATTATGTTTTTACTGCTTTTTCAAGACAACTTGCTTTTTATTGGTTATATTCTCATTTTTAACATTACATGTTGGAGTAAGTACAGATTTGACAGTTTTGGAAATCGACTGATGTATACACAAACCATAAGAGACATGCATTTATTATTAATTGCAAGAAATAACTATGACATGCATTTATTAATTGCAAGAAAATATTATAGAGGTGACAAAAACAAGAGAGATGATTGTTTAATAATTGTGATTACTAAGCTAATATTGAATAGTTCTTCTAAAAGCAGATGCAGTTGGTGGGTGCCAACAGAACAGTAGCCAATATAGGACCAGTAAGGAAAATAATATCAACACATTCAGAACATTCTCAAGTTTGCAATAATTCAAGCCATCCCCTTAGAAATGGAATTTCATCTTGAGAAATGGGAGATAGATGTAATCTTACTCATTCATTTGGAGTTTTTAACTTCAGTTCTATTTTAGTAATTTCAGAAGATTCTGAACAATTTGATTATTGTCATGGAGCAGATAACTGCTTTGGATGCCTATCTGTGTGAAAGATTTCCATTTAGGAGGGGGGGAAAGAATCTTTTTTACTAAATGCTATAGTTCCATAGTCACATTCAGTGAAATGTCATGGCCATTATTCAACTTTTATAGAAGTTCCACCTGCAGATTATTATTGCATTTGTTCTAGGCGTCATACATGGGTTGAAATTTAAATATTTGAAATAGTTAAATATTTGAATGTGATTTTAAAGCCAATGTTTTCGACTTTAAATGCAGTATTATGAAGATACTATACCAAAAGGAGGGGAAGCTCTCCCTTCTTCCTTACCTTGTAACACATACTCTCAGCAAAGAGAAGGTAATGGGGACAGCATGTCTTCAAGTTATACAATCAGCTGCTCAGTCCTTGTGAGACCAAGACTGGATAAAAAGAAAGCAAAAAGCAAAGAATTAACCACAAGCAACAACATGATGTTTTGGATGCCTGATAGAATTCCTGAATATTTTAAAGCCTGAAATAAAAAGTAGAAAGAAAACATTAAGACTATCAGTTTTTAAGAAAAGGACTTTATGTTATTGCTATACAGAATGGTTATCTAAAAAAAAAAAAACCCATGATTTTTGTGCCTTTCAGACAGAACAAAAGAGAACAGAAATCCCCAATTTTGCAAACTGATGGGCACCTTTAGAATATTAAGAATCTACAGTATTCTCTTGCAAAATGGCAGCTTAGAAAGCAGGATGACTTAACTTATTAACATTACATACTACTGATCCAACACATGGAATCTGGCCTTAAGCATGTCCCATCAATAGCAAACATCATATATACTTGGTTCCATGACTAAATAATTCAGATAAACTCATGTACTCTTAAGAAAATCACAGCTGATCCAATACTCAGACATTCTTCTAAAGGCAACCAACATGCCTTATCCTTGGGTCGTAAAACCCAGGATTTAGTTAAGAACTGGCCCAAATTATAAAACAGAGAGCTCATAATAGCCCATCCTAAAGATACAATTGTATGCTTTTTGTGCCCAGTTAACACAGGGACACTTACTTTGCTATGCTACATATAGATTTGCCATGAGTCCAAAGATCATTCTTTATATAGATTCAATCTGTACTGCAATTTAGATAGCTAAATGGATAGCTTATGTCAGTAGTTACTAGCAATTCAAACATTTTCTAAATAGATAAGCAATCTGAGCTAGTTATCGGCACAATGCATAAAAAATACATCAAACAAATATAAGTATTTTGCAGGAACAGGAACAGCCTTTTCCAACTGCAATAATCAAAGAAAGCATTTGGGGAGGGGGGGTCTATTCAGATTATACTTCAGCATGTACAAATACTGGAAGATACTCTGTACTATGAGATGACCAGGATAAGCAATACTCCCAATGCAGAATTTAATGCTACAATTAGATGATCAATTCAGACAGAAAATTATTTATTAGATTTGTATCACACCTTTATTTTTCAGAACTTTAATATATATTGCAAAGAAGCTTTAGTGCAGTATCAGAAGACTCTAGAAACATCTTCTTCAAAGCTCATACTCCTGATAGCAAAATAATTACATGTAAAATAACTAGATGGACCTTAGCTAAAAGCGCCATAACTTCAAGGAAATGATGCAACAAAGCATGGACAAAAAGTGGATGAATTTAAGTAAAAAAGACCACAATGTACAGGAGAGGATGTTAATATGCTCTGAACTAGTATAGAAATTTTAAGTCTGCATGCCTAGCTATACATAACTCATGGTTAGATAAATGTCAATAAATTTCTTCATGGTTTGCTAGGTAATAGTTTTTTTTAATATAACATTTAAAGCAAAACACACCAAGAAAAGAAGCCAAAGCATCTAATATCAAATTATTAAACAGCATACTATAGCTCATTCATTTCTCAATGTCAGGATGTTTTCTCAACCGTATTTTGTGAATGATTCCTAGTACATAATTATGACTGAAATAACTCCAGAATTGTAAGGAAAAAGGCTTCTGAATTGAGTTAGAGCACTGGGATTATCTAGGGAGGCATTTTAAAATGTCTGTCTTGGTTCTGCTATTTCATCCTGGATCACATTGGGTGCAAGTCATTTTCTTTTTCTCAAATTTCTTATTATAATTAATAACACTTCCCCCACGTACTATTATTGGCACTGTATATAATAGTATCAAAGCAGTTTGATAAAACAGCATCCCATCAGGAACAGGCAGAGCCGCGATTTAAAATGCTACTTTTAGAATTGCAGTGACACACTTGAGGCAGAATGTGAGAACAGCTAAGCAGCTCCAGGCAATCAACTCCGATCGTTAGGGTCGTGCTGTCTTCCCAAGGTTCGCCGTCCTGCCTTCAGAGCCGGGAGAATATGGGAAATATAATCCAATACATCTGGGGCACACCAGGCTGGGATCGCCTTAAGATCTATTTTTGTCTTTAGATTTTAAGCGGGAGAATGGGAGAGGGAAAAAG